>NC_062219.1:134996209-135302025 GCF_902686445.1 Sciurus carolinensis
CCTCAGGATCCTTGCACGGGCCCATCCCGCATCTCCCATTTGCAACACTTGTTTGGTTCATGCCTGGAATACTCTAGCTCAGGCATCAGAGCCAATTAAAATCAAGACGAGGAGTGTGTTCTCTCTGTCATGAAAGACTGCCTGATGAGCCGGGAGGAGAGGGTACGAAAGGCACTCAACTGAGGCTGCTCTGTGCTTGCGTGGCACCTTTCAGCTGAGGGTTTCAAAGCGCTGCTTCTTTCATTTTAATCACATTTTCATGATGAGACGTCTTATTACACACGGAGCCAGACCTCTGCACCTGGCCACTCCACAGGCACCTCGCCCACAACACACTCCTGATGAAAGTAAGTACCACTTCCCCAAGATGCTTCCTTTGTTCAGAGAGCTCTCCTTGCCAAATAGCAGTGTTATCCACTTGAACCTGAATATCCTCCTAGATCTGCAGCTCCCTCTTGTCCCTCATTGGCCTCACCCCTCCAATGTCTCTCAAGTCCCCTTCCACTCTGGTCTTTGGTTATCTTTTGAAAAGGCAGATCTGAATGTGAAAATTCCTCTGCTGAAAATTCTCCAAAAGTTTTCCATTCTCTTATGAGTAAGTTCAAGCTCCTTATCATGACATACATGGCTCTGTCCTAGACAAAGGCTTTTGGTCCTGTGAAAACTGTCGCTTTGGCCATATCTCTCCACTATTGCCCTTCCAGACTGGAGTGACATGGGTCTCTGAAGTCCCCACGATGTAAGAGCATATAGTGTTGGTAGAGAAGTTACTGACACAATGTGGGTGACCCTTTGCACAACATTGGTGGCAGACCTGAAGGTGCCTGTATAAAGTCCCCTTGGTCTCTTAGCATTACTTTCCTCAGGTTTCACAATCCTAAAATCAGGCACCATGATAATTAGTTCATTTGACAGAGGCTTGGCAGAGTTCTGCTCATATTAAATTTAATGATAATGCAGAATGAGGAGGAGGAGGAGGAGGAAGAAAGAGAAGGAGGAGGGGGAGGAGGAGAAGGAGGAGGAGGAGAAGAAATGCATGGTATTGAAGTGTTCTCTCCCACATGAACAGTTATCTTATTTGGTAAGTTCATTTTAATAGCAAGCTCTCTGTTAGTTTCTACTTGTTAAAGGAAAAGAGAAGCAAAAAAGATTTGCTTGTTACTCCTTGTCATTTTAACAAGAAGACAGAGTTCCAGGCTTCTTGCCCTTAAACAACCAAAAATTACATGAGCCTCTTCCTTCAAATGTCAGAATGGCATTTAGCCTGACAGCTTTCTCATTATTATTCACTGAGAGCTTCTCTAACCAAACCTGTCAAAAATCTCTAACAGGAATGCACCTTATAAACTTGGAGTTGATGTTTCAGCCTTTTATCATGGTTCCAAAGCTTTCAGTGAGTGGAAGGGAAGAAGCCTGCTTGGGTGTGTTCTGACACCAGGACAACCCTGAGGATTCCTCCCCTCTCCCTTCCTTTCTAGAAGAGGAAGAAACAAAGTGGTGTTAGTCAGCTTTCTTTCACTGTGACAAAATACCTGAGATAAGCAACTTAAAAGGAAGAAAGATTTATTTTGGATTATGGTTTCCAAGATTTCAGTCCATTGTTGGTTGACCCCATTGCTTTGGGCCTGTGATGCACAGTGCATTATGGTGAGCGCATGTGGCAGAGGAAACTGCTCACCTCATGGTGGCTGGGAAATGAAAGAGAATTAGGGAAGGGTTTGGCCCAATATCTCCTTCATGGGCACACCCCCAGTGACCTAATTCCTCCCACTAGTCTCTGCCTCCTAAAGGTTCTACCACCTCACAATGGTGCCATAGGCTGATGGTCAAGCCTTCGATATATTGGCCTTTGGGGGATATTCCACACTTAAACTATGACAAAGTCTAACGTGGGAAGGGACTCAGGGGAATACCTTTAATTGATTGCTTTGCAGTAGACTCCAGATCCTTCTACTGCAATTGGTTCAGAGATAAAACAAGGGGTAGTCCAGTGCAAGAGCCTCCAGGAGCATCGCCCTCCACACAATACCGAGACCTTACTACTACTGCTACAAATGGGAGCTCTGGGGCCTGGTACTGGTTTCCTATCTTGGATCCATTCATAACCTGTGATGTGCACACTGAGTCCACTTCTGTGGTGCTATGATTGATGGTGCTAGCCTACAGACACAAGCAAAGGACATGGGACACCATTTCTACCATGGACAGCTGTATAAATACATAGCACCTGGTTAGAGACCAGGTCTTCCTGGGCTTTTGACTTCCATAGAGTTGGTTCCCTTGGAGAAGGGAAGAGTCTTATTTATTCAATCAAGAAGTTCTCTTTTGCTACTTTCCCAAGAGGCTTCGATCCTTCTGTACCCCTCCCTCTAACTCTTGAATTTCAAGCTGTGTACCACCTGCCCGCCAGGTGCTGGGGACCCTGTGACCATCTCAGCACTTACTGCATATTTACCAATCTCTCTCCCCTGGAGGCACAGGCTCCCAGTGTTGAGTAATTACTGTGAAACTGTAAGACCACACCCAACTTTGAGATCCAGCAGCTGAGAGACTCCTCAAACCAAGAGTCAGAGTCAGCTGAATTTTTTAGAACAAGAACGATGGAGGCACAACATAGTGCTATTTATTGGAAAAAGTGTTATTTATTTTATTGTTCACATTTTAAATAATTTGAACTTGTTTATGGTTGCCAATAAATTGTGTGGTTTGGAATATGATGCTAATGAATGCTTATCATAAATCCCTAATTTTAGACATAAATAAAAGATCCATAATATTTATTTTTTAAAAGTCCACCTCTGCTAAATAAATGTTGGATTACTGTTTAAAGAATATTGGTTTGAAAGGGGTTCAAGTTATTCTCAGGGTACCCGTAAGTCTTGGTCCTATCTAGAGGCAGGTCTAGATGGAAATCCGTTTTTAACTGGGAAGAGGATTTTTTTTAAACCTCAGCAATCCTTCAGAAGTGACATTCATTTCCCTGTCTGCTACTTGTAAGGTGGGAGTGAGAAGCTGGGATGAGAAAGGAGAGAGGAGGGAGGCAGACACTCCCCACTCAAGGATAGACTTTGGGAAAGTAGAAATCCCTCTCTATTTCCAGGGGAATACTTCTCCATAAAGGGATCCAGGGGACCAAGATGGAATGTGCCACTCCTGGAGACCAAGAAACTGTGACTGGTGTGTGCAGCACCTAGGCCTGGTGCCCTGCCTCCCGGTCAAAGCTGACAATGATTTCAGCCCGTGTGAGCTTATGATGTTCTCCACTGATGTCTTCGGTAAAAGCCATGGAGTTGGGGACAGACTTTCCATTGTGGAACATCCATGTTCATTTCTGGGATAGACCTCCAATTCCAAAGACAGCATTCTGAGTCTCAGGCTTCACTCCCCTTTAGCATATGGGTGGAAAAGTGAAGACCCCTCTCCCTATTCTCCCTGGGCTTTCTAGGGAGAAAGAAGACATGCCTAAGACATACATCATACTGGGCAATTTGGACCAGGACCAAACCATCTCTGTCATGTTTTAAGGAAACCGAGGCTGGCCTTAGTAACTCAACCTTAATCTTCCTGTGAGAGGAATTCTTGTAGGACCCAGCTTATGTTCTTGAGGGTCATATCTTGCTCACAGTGGTCACCATACCAGCATCTCCTCAAAACTCTATCACAGGAGTGGCAGAGGGGTTTTGTCCAGTGTTCTGGCTCCCACCAACTACTGGTGACTCCTTACAGGGCTGTGCTGAAAAGAATTATTACTGAAGAGCCTATGTCCACTGAGAAAGAGGCCACGATTGATTATTGATGTCTGCCATGGGTGGAGATGGTGAATGCTGTAATATTTGTACTTCACCTAGCAGCACCAACACCAAGACATGATTTTTAAAAACTCCTTCTTCCCTTTAATTCAAGCCTGGGGAACATGAGAACATTTCAATTTTATTGAAATCTTAGGATTAACAAAAAGGGAGCAAACTCAATTGCATACAATGGTAGAGCCTGGCCCTGGTAGAGGACTATTGTTTGCTCTCCTGGCTGAGCAGAACCTCTTCCACCATCTGTCTACTGTACTTCTAAGTAGCCGGAGTCAAGGCAGCAATCTGGTCTGGGGCTCCTCCTGGCTTCAGTCCACATTCTGGTTTCTGGAATCAGGTGAGGAGGCAGCTTCTTCTATGGATTGTTCACTTTGGAAATTCCTAATACCTTCTGAAGGGACAGATTTATAGACAGGGGAATGGAAAATAATTATGCCAATGTACCACCAAGAGGGGCAAGAGTGGCAGGTGAAGTCAGGGCAGCTGGGTCTGTTTGATTTGCTGCTATAGTCTGGATCTGGAATGTTTCCCAAAGGCCCACGTGGGAAAGCTTGTCCCCCAGAGTGGCACCAATTAGGAGGGAGTGGAACCTTTAAGAGGCGAGGCCTGTTGAGAGGTCCTAGGTTATTGAGGGCATGCCCTTGAAGGAAATTGGGGAGCCCCAGTCCCTTCCTTGTCTTCTCTTTGCTCTTAGCCATGAGATGTGCAACTGTTTATTATGAACATCTGACTCATGCTTTCACCATGATACGCTGTCACGGGCCTAAAAAGGCATGGGGCCAACCAGTCATGGACTGGAAACCTGCAAATCTGAACCTTTTTTCATCTTTATAAGATGAAATAAATAAATCTTTCATCTTTATAAGTTGATTATATCAGGTATTTTTTTATAGCGATGAGAGGGTGATTAATATATTTGCTATGGATGGGCTGCTAGGATTCAGGCCTCTCACACTGAATTTCTAGCTGAACTCAGAGACAAACTTAGAGCACTAATAAGGGCCCAAGTGAAAAGACACTGGGATGATAAAAGGAAGTAAAGGAAGTCAATTCATGAGTCCTTCCTGCTGGACACATTGCTATAGTACTTCACAAGCATTATTCTAGTTAATTCCCAATGTAATTATCTAAGGTGTACATAAGTTTGCTAAGACAGCATAGCAAATATCACAGACAGGGTGACTTAAACATCAGACATTTATTTCCTCTCAGTTCTGGAACCTGAAAGATTGACATCAAGGTGTGGACGGGGTGGATTCCTCTGAGGCCTCTGTCTGTGGCTTACAGATGGCCACCTTATCCCTGTGTCTTCACACACCCCTGTGTATGTCTGTGTCTTCATCTCCTTTTCTTATAAGAACACTGGTTAGGTTGTCATATTGGATTAGAGCTCATCCTAAACACCACTTTATTACCTCTTTATAAACCCCTATCTCCAAATACAGTCACATTCTTGGTGACTGAACATATAAGATTGGGAGGTGGGTTCACCATCCAGCCCATAAAACACAGGTAGAATATTCGCATTTTTGACAGATGTGGAAACTGACCACTGGGTCAGTACAGAGCAGTGCTACATTTAAATATGAAGTTCATAGTCTCCGTTATAGTGTGTTGCCTCTTCTCTAATAAGAAAATTGTAATTTAGATCTGCACAGCTGCACCCCCATCTCCATCTGTTTTGGTGAGGTCAGTAAGAGAATGTTCTAGAAAGGCAGAAGTGCTGATGGTGTTGAGGCACTCCTCGCTGAAGTGTGAAGGGCAGAACTTGCCATATGAAAGAACTACCTGCTCCAAGAAGAAGAACCCAACTCTCAGAGAAGGTCATCGAGACTCAAGGGATAGCAAGTGATCCTTGGTTGGTGACCAAAGTTCCATTCTGGTTATCTCTGAACCTCCCCGCCACTCCCCAGTGACAGCTATGGCTGCAGGTCAATGTTAAGAGACCCCTCAGCTCCAAGCACTTTTGTACAGAACCCCACCACCACTCACCTCCTCAGTCAGTCTCAGTGCTTCTGTTTCTGATATACTGTTGTCCTAACCACAGGACAGCTACTACATGTGAAAACAGGGGTCCATGTTGCTCTGGGCAAGAAGCCAAAGTCACATGTATGTACCTTGTCACCAGTAGGTACAGACATTTTCTTTTTGTAAAAGAGTAGAGCATTATAGTTATACACAGTAGTTGGGTTCATTTTGACAAAATCATACATACAATCCCCGTTCCCTCCTCCTTTCCCTTCTGTCCTCCTTCTCCTCCTTCCTCTTCCTCCTCTCCTTCCTCTACTCTACTGATCTTTCTTTCATTTGTTTATTTATTTATTTTTGATTTGATATTTTCTACATGTACATAAAGGTAAAATTCCCTGTGGTTTACTTACGTATGCATTTAAAGTGATTTTGTTAGATTTATTTATTCCATATTTCCTCCCCTTTCCCATCCTTCCTCCCTCCCTCTTAATCTCCTGCCTCTACTCCACTGATCTTCTCTGTATATTTATAATATATGATCCCTACTCCTGCCTTCTTTCCCTTACCTTGCTCTAGCTTCCACATATGAGAGAAAACATTCAAACCTTGATTTTCTGAGTCTGGCTTATTTCATTTAACTTGATATTCTCCATTTCCATCCATTTACCAGTAAATGCCATAATTTCATTGTTCTTTATGACTGAGTAAAACTCCATTGTGTATATACATCACATTTTCTCAATTCATTTATCCACTGATGGGGCATCTGGACTGATTTCATAATTTGGCTATTGTGAATTTTACTGCTATAAACATCAAAGTGTTTATATCACTATAATATGCTGATTTTTGTTCATTTGGATAAATACAAAGGACTAGCTGGGTCAGATGGTGGTTCTATTTCTCATTTTTAAAGGAATTTCCATACTGCTTTCTAGAGTGGTTGTGCTAATTAGCAGTCCCACCAACAGTGTATGAGTGTGCCTTTCCCCCCACATTCTCACCAGCATTTATTAATTGGGTCCTTGATAATTGCCATTCTGACTAGAGTGAAATGAAATCTTAGTGTAGTTTTCATTTGCATTTCCCTGATTGCTAGAGATGTTCATCATTTTTTCGTACATTTGTTGGCCATTTGGGTTTCTTCTTTTGAGAAATTACAGACATTATCTTGAATGTTCTACAATGTGTTGGTTGTCAGCTTCTTGAAGCATGGAGCAGTTGTGCTGTTTGTGGTCTCAGCAAAGACAAAGGCTACCTTGGGAAGGTGGGAAGACAGGCTTAGTGTGGGAGTATGAGGTTGGCGTCCCCCAAAACGTGACTTGTGCTTCTACATAAACTGTCCTAACTGTGGAGCGTCTGCCTGGCATAATAGCTTCTACCTATTTGAGTATACTACGTTCTGTAAAACAACGTTCTTCCTACTTGATGGGAATTTCCCAGAGTGCAACATCCTCAGCTGTCTCTAGCATCCTTGAAGAAGAGAGCAGTGATGAAGCATGAAATCTGTGTATCAAGTGGGGTTTGAGATCCAAAAGGAATGAGACTTTTCCTGTCTGAGAAATGCCTAAAACTCTGTATCTTTTGACTCTTAGATGTAGCTGTTCTAGCACCACAGAACAGAGGCGAGCCTTCCTCTGTCAAGAGGTTTCGATGTCTAGACAGCTAGTACTCTCTCAATGCAAAGAAAACTCACATATGATGACCAGCAAGGGAACCATAGGATGGAAAAGAAGACCTAGAGTCTTAAAAAAAAATTGCTCTCTTGCCTTGCAAGCACAAGGCCCTGGGTTCGATCCCCAGCACCCAAAAAAAAAAAAAAAAAAAATTGCTCTTTCCCTGCTGCAGACTTTGCTAACTCAGGTCTTTCTCGTATCACCTGATTGACGGCAGCACTGGGGTCTCTGCGGGTCTAACTGGACTTCACAGACTCTCACTAAGGTCACCTGAGGAAGAATGACACACTCCAGTCTGGACACATTCCCTATTCACTGGGCCTGGGATTTTACTCTCTGTTTTCAAAGCTGTTAAAGTGCATAAACAAATCCAAACAATACAGTCATTCTGAAGGGAAGTTTTCCACAGGGAGGCCAAGGTCCAGACCCTGCTCCGCCAGACACCTGATCAAATGATAAGCAGTTATGGTAGATCACCTCATTCTGTCTGCTTCTGACCCAGACCAAACAGAATTTTCCCCCAGCTCTGGCTATCCTAAGAGAACAGGGTGCTTCAGCCTCAAGGCCAATGAAACACAACCTTTGTTAAAAAGATGTACTTTGGAATACAGTAAACATGCAAACCCCACACTTCACGTATACATCACACACAAACATACACTCACATATATACACACACACATACATGCCAGCACATACGTACCCAGACACATGAACACATAAACACACATGCACACATACATACAAATGCACGCCATCACACATACATACACAGACACATGTACACATGAACACCTATGCACATACATCCACACACACAAACATGCATACACGTACCTCACACACCCATGCATAAACGCACACGTTCAACATAACAATTGAAAGTGCAATGCTTTGTGATATTTGCTATTCTATCTGGCCCACCTCTCAGCCTTCATTTAAGTGCTGATCATAACTCTCCAAGCTAATTTTGTGAACTGCTAAGGGTCACAGCTCTCAGGTTGAAAAACATGACTCTAGGTCCTGCTGGGATCATCAGATAAAATTGAGTCTGAGTCATTCCCTAACATCACTCGTTTCCCGGTCTCCCCACAGGGATATGTCTCTCACCCCTGGAGCACGTCTCACTTCCTCTCAGGTCCTTATGAATTTATCCTCCTGGGCTCCCTGACTCTCAGGCAGTCCCCGACTTAGCTACACGTTCTCTGACAGCTTTCTTGCTTTCTTTAATCATGGCCTCTCACTTGGGACACTTCTGCACACAGCTCTGACACATGTGAAAAATGGCTTCACGTCACCCTGACCTCACTGAAAACGTGGATTGCTAAAATCCATATTTGGGCTGAACATTCCGCCATTCCACAGTCAAGCTCTGTGTCCTTGTTCATTTGACCCTCTGCACTGCCAGTTCTGTGTCTGAGGATTCAACCGACCAGGATGGAAAAATATTAGGGAAAAATGCAACTGTACTGAATGAGGGTGGACTTTTCTCGTCATTGTTCCCTAAAAAATACAGTATAAAAACGATGGGATGGCATTAACATTGTATTAGGTATCATAAGTCATCTGGAGATGATTTAAAGTGTACAGGAGGATGTGTATAGGTTATATGCAGATATTATGCCATTTTATATAAGGGACTTGAGCAGGTGTATGGAGATCTGCATCCCTTGTGAGTACCCTGGGATGACTACATGTCTTTTTCTCCACACCATTGTGGAGCATAATCAAATATTATATAGACATTTAAAATAATAATACATAGAGCAGCACTTTGCCCTTGAATAGTTGGCAAAGATGGTGAGGGAATCTCTAAAACAATGTTCTCGGTGCTTTGAAACTCATTTTCCTGAAAGAGCTCAAAGAGTCCTGCCTTGAGTGACAAATCGCTTTGAAGTCTTCTATCCAGAGATTCATAGACATCTTGCTTTCTTTTCCATAAAGCATCTGTTGGTGACAGTAAAATATTTTACTTATTTGTTTTGCCAACTCTTCTCATAGACATAACACTCGGCTAGATGTGCACAGACAAAATAACGCCTTGAACAACAGGGCATTTTATGGTTTCACACATGAGAGATCCTGTAGTAAATTTGCAGGTTCGGCTGTTTCAGCAGTTCAAAGCCATCATCACCAGCCTGGGGCATTTCCAGCTTTCTAGTCAGTACTCCCCTGGGTCCAGCTTTCTTCCCCAGCTGTATTCTCAGGATTGCAAGATGACCGCTGCAGTTTCAGGCATCATAAGAGCACCCCACAAATGTCCATCAGTGGTACGTGACCTTGCTTGTTACTTGGGTCTTTTTTTAAGAGCTCAGAAAAAATTCCAGAAGCCACTCACCAGTCCTTCCCTCTAGCCTCACCACGAAGGATGGAACCACTGGCCCAAAGGAAATGACCTAGAGGGAATAGCTTCTTCCAATTAGGAACCCCCATCTCCCATCCACCTTCCACTAATGATGGGGTTATTTGAATAGGGCTCAGCTCTCAATTACAATTGGCTCTTTCTGACAGGACCCTACCTTCTCCCACTACTATGATTGGCTTATTCAGGACCCACTCACCAGTATCATGATTGGCTTGTTCTATTCAGGACCCACCCAGCACTGCCATGATTGGCTCATTCAAAAAGAGCCAGCCCAACATTATAACTGTCCTTATTTTAAACTGGGCTCACCCAATCTATTTAACCTAGACAGGATCTTTCCACCCCCAGTCTTCTCTGCAGGAGGCTGGATACTTGAATCTGGTGGAGTTCTGTTACAAAGGAGAAGGTTGTGGGGATTTTGAAGAGGGAACAAAAGACTTCAGCTTCAAAGCCTCAGATTGCTAGATGCTTTGAAGCTTAACTTAATCTTCTCCCTCTATACCTTCAACTTCAAAAGGAGGGCAATACTACCTCCAGGAAGTACCTTCTAGCTTGTGGTTTGGGATCAGTCAACATGTAGAATGCATGAGCATATAACACCCAGGTGTTGGTTAGGATTCTTCTCACAGAGGTTCTTGTCGATATGGCAGTTCTTCAAGTTCAGATTCATCTGGAATAATTGTTTAAAATGCACCTTTGACATCTTGCTCCCAGAGAGACTGACAAAATGGTTCTTACTACAATTGTTTAACTCTTGAAGGTTCTCACACTTAATATGGCCAAGCAGTGATACAGGTTACCCTCAAAGGGGAGTTATAGGGGAGCTATTGGTTTCTAGTCAACTTAAGAAAAATACAGTGAAGAATGAAATTGTTTTCATAGCAGAACAAGTGTCAGAATAAATACAAATCTTCCAAGACACTTTATATATCCAATATTTGAGGAAGAGATTGGAGTTGGCGATTGGTAACATCGAAGAAATTGTGGTGGTATTTTACAGCATCCATGCGGAGAGGCTGTGTTTTGCTGGCAGGATTCCAGTTCCAATTTTGTCTCTTCTGGCTCTGATTTTAAAAACAGACAGAAAACAAATACACTGAGTTTCCTTGCAAGCAACTTTGATTTAAAAACCCCAGGATTTGGAGAGTTTCCTTCACTGGTAGACCAATATCTTCAGGTCCTTTGAGAATTTTATGAAGTCAACATGCTGGGCTTGATTTTCAAAGTTGAGCACCTGTGTATGAGTTTTAAATGCTGAGCAGTATATAGTTACCCTTTGTATCCTCTGGTTGCACGTTCTCACATTCCACCAACTGTGTATGCAAAATCATTTAAAAAGTTGCATCTGTACTGAATATATACAGACTTTTCTTTTTGTTATCATTTCCTAACATTTATATCATATCAGATACTATAAGAAATGTAGGGACGACTTAAAGTATACAAAAGGATGTGCTTAGGTTCTGTGCAAATACTATGCCATTTTATATAAGGGACTTGGTATCTGCAGGGGTCCTGGAACCAATCCCCACAGATATTGAGGGACCACAGATAGGGATCCCCTTCCCCTATTGACTGGTCTCTTCCTCAACCTCACACCTATGTCCCAGCCCTCTCCTTCCTATGACCACACCCATGAAGACTTTTAATAGAAAATTGGTTCTCAAAGTCCCCTGGGGAGTTTATGAAAAAAATAAAAGCTCTTTGGCTTCACTGGGAAGATGCAAGAGACCTGGAGTTGAACAGGACTCTGTATTTTTTATATTGTTAGGATTCATTATTTTTTAATTTGTAAAATTGTGGTAAAATATACTTAGCATCGAATTTATCATCTTAACCATTTTTAGGCACTCAGTTTAGTGGCATTGAGCACAATTCGGATTCACATCCATCTCCAGAACTGTCTTCATCTCCCCACAATGAAACTCTGTCCCTGTAAAACAAACATTTCCCATCCCACCCCAGGCAACCACCTCTCTGCTTTCTGTCTATGAATTTGACCACTTAGTAGCTCATATGAGTGGACTCTTACAGTATTTACCCTTTTGTGACTGGCTTATTTCATTCAGCATAATGTCCTCAGGGTTCATCCATGGTGTAGCATGTGTCAGAGTTACCTTGCATTTTGGGGGGCAATACTATGCATCGAACCCAGGGGTGCTTAACCACAGAGCCACATCCCTAACCCTTAATTTATTTTTTTTTTTTTTTTTTTTTGAGACAGGGACTCTAAGTTGTTAGGGCCTCAGTAAGTTGCTAAGTCTGGCTTTGAACTTTCGATCCTCCTGCTTCAGCCTCCTGGGCTGCTGGGATTACAAGTGCACAACATCATACTCAGCAATTCCCTTGCTTTTTAAGGCTGAATACTATTCCACAAGTACATTTTCTTTACCCATTCATCCACTGGTGAATGCTTGGGTTGCCTCCACCTCTTGACTCCTGTGAGCAGGAGACTGTTTGAACATGCATCCTAGGGACTCCAGTGCAGACTATTCAGGGATAAGTTCTGAAGTCACAGGGGAAAAATTTTAAGTCTTTAATGCTTGGAAAGCCATTTAATGTGTAATGAAATAATTCTCAGTAGTTTAAAATCTCCTCTTTACCCTGCCTCTTTCCTCCCCAATTCAAGTAGTCTAGTGTTCTCCTATACCCACTGCTCATGACCTTGGTTGTTCTAAGAGTAAAGCAAGGGGTCAAAAGGAGTCAGTATTCAGTGTTTGAATTTCAAGAGGGCGTTTTAAAACCTCTAACAAAAGTTTCAGGGTGAAAAAAAATTTTTTTTTGAGTTGCAAGAAACTGGGTTGCTTTCTTTTCAAATGCCCACATTTTAGAAGGACCAAGGGTGTTATAATAAAACAAGTGACAGGTGCTGCTGACAGGGGACAGACAGACATGAGTGGTAGGAACATGAGATTGTGGGAATGGTCCTACAGACTGGGACCACCATACTGACCCCCACATGCTTTCACTTTGGGGAAGCAATTTACCAGCAGCCCTGCCTGGCTTATGTCAACATGAGATGCTACATTCCTCAGCAAACTGCTGTTATCTGCAGGAGAAATGCGGGCCCTAAAACGCCGGATGAGAACACAAGTTACCCTGGAAGGGAACCTTTTGTGACCCTTGTACAGACTAGATCCCAGAACTCAGGGAGATAAGGATAATTCCCCCTAACCATAAAATCTGCAAAAACAGATTCTATTTAAAACCTGTC
This sequence comes from Sciurus carolinensis, assembly GCF_902686445.1. Lineage (NCBI taxonomy): Eukaryota > Metazoa > Chordata > Mammalia > Rodentia > Sciuridae > Sciurus > Sciurus carolinensis. The sequence goes on from NC_062219.1 coordinate 135,009,242, forward strand.
AGTATGGGTCAAAGTGACCTAGAGTTGTCATAGCAGTGGGGACTTGAAAAATCTGATGTCGTTCAATGTCAGTCAAAAAGCAAATGGTGGACTTGGGTGGGACTCTCTGGAAACTTCCCTGGGACGTCACCCCCACCAATAAAACTAGAGTGTAGGAGAGACACACTGTCCCTCTCCTCTTTGAGATGAACTGCTCTTTCTCTTCCAATCTCTTCTATTAAATTCATGTCTCTTATTCTGAGCAAAAGTTTTAAAATATTTTTGGTCTGTTTTCAAGAATCGGGATTTGAAGGGGACTCTTAGCGCTGCCTCAGTTTCCTGAGGCCTCAGGTCTGTAAGACTGCTAAACCGCACTCACCCAGGCTGGACACAGAAGGCTTTGAATGGATGAGTGAGCGGCTGGGAGACTCTGGGTCGGGGAGGACACTAGAGTTAGTCAGCAATGTCAGGCTGTGGGAAGGACTTTGCTCCTTATTCCCCAACCCCAGCCTCAGGCTGGGGGAACTAAAGAACCCCCCTGATACATTGGAGATTCAGGAACAAAGAAAATTATGGCCCACTTTCTGGGTGTAACCTGAGGAGACTGCTGGCTTAGCAGAGTTCACTCATCCTAGCCTGGTGGGAGTCAGTGTTAAAATGATGGCCTGGTGATTGAGGTGGAAAGACTCGTAACAGCCTAGAGAAAATGGGAAGGGCATCTAAAATGTCCCTTAGCAAATAGCCCCACGTTTAGGATGAAGGGAAGCCGAGCGGGCTCCCAAAGTCAGTGACTGGACCCCAGGTGTGAGCATGGATGCCTCAGAGGTGCCAGCAGGTACCTCTCTGCACCACGGGTGACTTAGAGCGTGGGTCGGGCAGGCTCTTTATCTCGCGATAAAGAATCTCAAAGAACGAGATTCTCGGGCAGCAGAAGGTGAAAGCGAAGTATAAGAGCCTATTAAAGCAGAGTGAAGTAAAACTCCCACACTTGGGAGGGGACTCGAGACGGTTGCCCACGTAGGGCTGTTGTCCAGAGTTTACTCGGTTTAAGGAAGTCTGTTCTCAGCCCTTAGTAAGGTGTTCAGTGTCCTCAAGGCGTTCATGCAGCCTTTAGTCCAATTGAAGTATTGATCAGGTGTTTTCCTTCTTTGGTGAGGCCATGGATGCCACGTCGTCTATGTCCCAACTTCCTATGGTCCCGATTTTAAAATAACTTTTTTGTAAGTTTCTCAGCAAAAACCTGCGGCTGCTGTTGGTGCCCTGCTGTCCAGGAGGTTACCAGGCGCTCATTTTCCTATCTGCCTGGACTTATCTCTTCCTCCTGACCTCAGTAGTGGGGCCACTGGGTTGTCACAGCTCCATGGACACCAGTGTTGACAGGTGACCTTTCTCCATCATTTCCCAATGTTCTATATAGTCCCTGAAAGGTCACTCAGTCCCAGGGAGAAAGGAGAGAGGGAAGAAAACTGAAAGCTGGAGAAGATAGGTTTGTTTGTTTGAATTTCCTCTGAATTGATGAAGATTTAGTTTTTGAAAGGTAGAAACTGCATTCTGAAAGAAAAATTTTGTTCTCTTTTTCCTCCTTTCATAACCTGTGGCCCATGGGGACAAGATGCCCACACATGACTCAGTTTATTCATTTCTATTATGGGAATCAATATATCTGATCATTTCTCCATCCTGGGGATTGTGAAGGCTCATGAGATGTGTAAGAGCTGAAAGAAAGGTAAGAATCACATTTCCGTCCAGTATTTATAATTTCTAGACTCTGAGCTAACTAAGGCTTTTTCTTTTTCTATTTTTTCTTTCTTTCTTTTTCTATTTTTTTTCTTTTACTGCTGGGGATTGAGCTCAGCTAGGCAAATGCTTTACCAGGGAGCTAAATCCCCAGCCCAAGCTAAGCCTTTTTGAAGATGGCTTGGTTATCAATATCATACTACTAAATTCCTAAAGGATCTTTATTTTCAAAGTGCCTCGGAAGACACTGCCCACGGCTCCACTAAGGACCCTGCCTAGTCTGCCTAACAAAGAATCGCAGACCCAGGGTCTTAGCAGAAGCTGATTGCCTCAGTTCTGGTTGCTGGAGGTTCAAGGTCAAGGTCCCAGCACTGGTTTCCTCTGGGCTTCTCCCCTTGGCTTTCAGATGGCTGTCTTCTCCTTGGGGATGATCTCCCTCTGAGTGTGTCAATGAAGTATCTTGGGATTTCAGCATATGAATCTGGGGGTGTAGAAATGGAATGAGGACCCAATTCAGACCACGACAAGAGCCACATGTGAATTGAGGCCTTACAGGAGGAGGGAGGTCCGTACTCTGAGTTTCTAACCAGCTGGTGGGATGTCCCCAAGTGGTAGAGATGCAGAATCTCAGGCCCCACTGGAATTCACTGTACTAGAATATACATTGTAGCAAGTCTTCCAAGTGACTCACATGCAATTAAAATACAAGAAGTACCTTGCATTTTAAACAACTCTCCCGACACAAGCCTAAAGGAATTTCACAAATCTATTCTAGTAAGGCCCTGTTAAAAGGGAGGCTCACGGAAAACCAGCCTGTGTTCAGGGAAGCCGCTGATGTGCTCAAGATGCGAAGAAAGTGAATTAATTTGCCAAATTGTTGCAGGTCCCCCAAACACTCGGATGTGGAGATGGTCACGGGGTTGGCCATCACCTTGAAGCTGTGAGGAGCGGAGTGGTCATCTTGCAAAAGGTAGAAGCTTAGTGATGGACACAATAAGGTTGCCAGATTTAGTGGATAAGAATAGAGGCCGTATTTGGGATATCTGTAGTCTAAAAGCTTATTTGCATTTCTCTGAAATTCAGATTTAACTAGACAACCTGCTTTTGATCTGGCAACCCCACAGCAGAAGCCCTGTCTCCTGCATGCTCTGCTGACTTTCCCTCTGCTTCCTGTTCCTACCCTCCCCCACACTGCTTCTACCCTACAATCCTTCATCATAAAAATCAGTGGAGGCAGGGGCCTACAGGGCATGGGGGAAAGAGTGGTGTCCCTTGGAGTACCAGAATGGCTAGTCTTTTGATCTGGCTGGTCTGATACAAACTCCACCAGCATCAGACAGAAACAGAGGAACTGGCTGCCCCAGTTACCCTGCTCCTTTCCAGACTGGGGCCACTTCCTGAACCTCGCCTCACACACAGCCTGAGGCTCTCCCAGCCTTTCCGTTGAGTGCCAGAGGAATCTGGACCAAAGAAGGGCAGGGACTTCAACTTGAGCCCTAAACACAGTTCTCCAAATTTCCGCCAGTCTTATATTCAGCAGAGGCTGTTCCACAACGACTAAAGTGCTTCAGACAATGAGAGCCACCAGTTCCACCTAGGGAAAAAGCCAATGTCTTGCAGAAGACTCGCCATGTCTTAGCTCACCTTTGAGGCTGGCATGACGAGGGAACAGGGGGAGGCGGGTGCGCAGGGGGTACTTCTAACAATTGAAAGAAGCCCTAGAACTTGAGGGGTCATATGGGACCAGTGCAGCCATGGTCACAGGGAGAGAAGTGTCAGGGACAGGGCCACAATTCAATCTGGTACAACCAGCCCAGCAGCCTGGGCTTGGTTGTCAGCTCTGGTATAACTAATCCCATCCCCAGTGCTGCTCTGTAGGGTCCTGGGAGCCAGGTGATGGGAGAAACCCAGCAAAGTACCTGGAGGAGTAGGGAAGGAGGAGATATGAGATTCTTTAGAAGAGAGACACGCAGGTTATGGAACAAGTCATTTTAAGTACTTCTGTATCCAATACCATTCTCAGTGCTACAGAATTTTTAATTTTTAAAAATGGTTCTTTTCTTTAGGGAAGCAAGACAGCATACCTACATTGCTAAATCTCAAACAGAACACCTTCTGTAATGTGGCAGCAGATGCAGGGGATACAGGCAGTTCTCTGAGATGTTGGACATGGGCCTGTGATGGGCACTTTCCTAGCTCAAGTCATCTGCTCTGACTCAGACCAAAGAACTTTCTCCCTTGACAGGACATCCACTTATTCTCACAATTACAAAAACTGATTTCCTTTTCCTTTGAAATGTGGGCGTGTCCAATAAGTAATAATGATGGACCACCCTGTTCATATTATGCCCAGAGTCTTCAGCAAGTATTACATTTTTATTCTGCCTGAAAATTCTGTAAAACACAAATATGCCCTTCTTTTTACAGTCACTTTTCAGTATCTACAGGAGACCGGTTCCAGGACACCCTTCAGATGCCAGACAGTTGGGAGCCTTTATTGGCACTGGCTTAACATAAAACAAACAGAACATTATGAGGGGGGAATTTCTTTCTGTAGATTTGCTCTTTTACTTTGTTCATCACCAGATGTAATACAGCTTCCATAACTGGTTGTCACTCAGTACCCGTGGGGGATTGGTTTCATGACCCAGCCTAGATACCAATATGAGAGCTGTAACCTAATCAGTGGATTAATCCACTTGAATGGATTAATGGGTAGTAATCATTTGCAGGCAGGGTATGGCGGGAGGAAGTAGGTCACTGGGGGCATGCCCTTGGGGATTATATTTTCCCTGGTTGCTCGCCCTCAAGTCTCTCTCAGCTTCCTGGCTGTCATGGACTGAGCTGCTTTCCTCTGCCAAGCCCTTTGCCATGATCTGCCTCACCTCAGGACACACCTCAGACCTAAGGAGTTGGCCAGCTAGGAACAAAAATTGAATCCAGGGGTGCAACTAAGTAACATTCCCAGCCTTTTTTATTTTTTATTTTGAGACAGGGTCTCGCTAAGTTGCTTAGGGCCTCACTAAGTTGTTGCAGTTGACTTTGAATTTGTGATCCTCCTGCCTCAGCCTCCCAGGTCACCTGGATTACAGATGGGTGTCACCACATCCAACCTGAACAAAACAAACTTTTCCTCCCCTAAATTGTTCTTGTCAGGTCTTTTAATCACAGTGATGAGAAGTTGATTAATATAAATACAGGGCTAATATTTTTTTCTGTATATTTTTGATGCACAGTTGAGCCCATGTATATAGAATCCATGGATATGGAGAGTCAATTGTGTGTTCTGCAAATTTTTAAAAAAATGAGACAAGACAGGGGTGGGGTGGGGGGTGAGAGAAGAATGGAAGAACTTTAGATTACGTAGAGGGAAATGAGAGGAAGGGTGAGTATGAAAAATGGTGGAATGAGACAGACATCACTACCCTATGTACATGTATGATTACACGAATGGTACGGATCTACATCGTGTACAACCATAGAAACGAAATGATGTACCCCATTTGTGTACAATGAATCAAAATGCAGCCTGTAAAAAATAAAAGAAAGAAAGAACATTTTATTAAAAAAAAATGACAGAAGAATGAGCCATCTTTCCATGTGTGTCTATACCTCTTGCCCATGTAGGTATTGTATCTATTCACCCTGGTAGAACCTGTTGAAGAGACAAGGCCCATAGTACATCTCTGAGAACATCATCCAATGACTCAGGGCTGGGTGAAGGAAGAGGAGTAAGTGAAGAAAACTCAGGAGAAAACAGTGTCACCAATGTCTAATCAAAAACAGGTCGGGGTGTTGTCATTGTTATTGTTTGTTTTTACTAGAAGGTCTGAGACGCTGTCACAAGACAGCTTCAGACTGGTAGTCTGTGTAGTCTCACACAAGTCACTTGGAACCCATTAACCTTCTTTTCCCCATGAGGAAATGAGGACAGCAACAGTACCCATCACCTTCATACCTGAGGTATGAACGGTTCAGTACCTGGCACCTGGGAAATGTTCCCTGGGGCTTGCTTCTCCTGAGAAGGGTGGACTCAACATTCTCAATTAGGTAGTGGGAGACAGAGATAACACCTACCATACTGTAACCTAGCCAGTAATTCACAGCCCATCTCCATAATGACAACACAAGTTTTAGGAGGATTCAGGCAAGAGCTACAGGAGGGCAAAGACAAAGCTTTATTCATATATAATTGGCACTTAATGTTTATTAAACATGTAGCTGAATAGATGAATGAATAATTGATAACAAACACTACTGCTGCTGAGTGTTGAGTTTTGTTCACAAATTGGGTATGCATGGAAATGAAAGAAACTCCTCATTCACTGGATGATTGCCTAAATACTTGTCTCTCACTGCAGGCTTCCAGAAAACAGGTCGAAAAGGACAATAGGACAATACCACACCTGTATTTCATGGAATAGGTATGGTCAGGTGTTAGACAAGAAAGGAAGAAAGCTGTTAGGCACAGAGGAAGGAAGGAAGGAAGGAAGGGAGGGAGGGAGGAAGGAGGGAAAGAGGAAGGAAGGAAGGAAGGGAGGGAAGGAGGAAGGAAGGGAGGGAGGGAGGGAGGGAAGGAGGAAGGAAGGAAGGGAGGGAGGGAGGGAAGGAAGGGACGGAGGGAGGGAGGGAAGGAGGGAGGAAGGAAGGAAGGAAGGAAGGAAGGAAGAAGGAAAGAGGTTTGCTTTGTGATGCTAACAATATTTTTATACCAGAAATATCTAGAGACGATTTCCATTTTGTTCTTTCAAAAGTCTTTTTTTATTAGTGAATTCAGAAGCAAAATACCCATTGGAATATCTTCCCTAATTCCAAAAGATAGGGCTGAGAAGAAACATATGTGGGAGTGACTGTGGTTCATGCTATATTATCATACCCATGGCCAACCAATCCTTCTACCCCCACTTCTGACCTGCAATGCCCATTAGCTTAATAACACAAGGAGATCATTTCAGGTTCTCTTTTGAAATTGTATTGATGGCTGGACATTTTCCTGTCTTTCATTTGGAGTTTGATTTCCTTTGTGAAAAGATGAGTAATAGCACAAGAGTGTCTACAATGTCTACGCATTAGTCCATTTTCTGTTACTCTAATAAAATATCTGAGACTGGGTAACTTAAAAAGAAAAGAGGTTTATTCAGTTCACCATTCTCTTGGTTCCAGGTCATAGTGCCTGCATTAACTTGGCTCATAGAGGGATTCACAATGATAAGAGGATGTGCAAAAGATCAATCACCAGATCGGAAGCAAAGAGGCTGCGAAGTAGCCAGGTTTATTCTTTCACAACAACTTTCATGAGACCCAAACCATGAGTCCCATGAAAATCAGCTTAATCCTCTCTGAGGGCATAAAAATTCCATCTAACTCCCAACACTGCCACTGGGGACCAAGCTTCTGGGGACAAACCACATCAGAAATCATAGCAATTTTTTTTTCTCTTTAAAACGTCTTGAACATTAAAAAGAAAGTTGCATGTGAAATAAGATTAGAAGCAAGGTGAACAAAAGCAAGCGAGAACCACTGAGTCACTGAGCGTCTCGCCAGCACGGGATGAGCCAATGACATTAGACCACTAAGTGGCAATTTCTGATGGTGTCTTTGATAGTGGAGCCAGACTGTCTTCTTATTGAGTGAGCGCACTGAGATTCCTGGTACTCCACTTAGGTTCCCACACAGGTCTCATTTCCAGGCATCCCCAGCAGACAGCAGAGATAATCTCCTGTTAGTATTTCTTTCTTGGGCTGGTAGGTAGGACATGGTGTTTCGTGGAGAATGATTTGTCTAATTGCCTACAGTGTCACATTCTTGAGACCTATTTTGGATTCCAAGGACCTTAGCAGAGTCTACCAGCAACCTCTTACACTGGAGTCTTATCAAATATGAATACTTCCTTTTGCACTCTTATAAGTATGTTCAAATGCAACTTCTTAAAACAGTGTTGATGAGGGCGGGGACCAGAGCTTAGTGATGGAGCACTTGCCTCACATGCGTGAGGCCCTGGGTTCCATCTCCAGCACCGTAAATATAAATAAATAAATAAATGTAATTAAACCCAACAGAAAACCTGTCCTATTTTCATTTTGTTTTCAAAATTAACTCTTACTTTTCATCCGGGCACCTGAGAGGAAAGTTAATTTATCAGTTCTTAAGTCATTGAAGTACCACCTGGTAGGGAGGAGATGCTTAGGTGTTGAGCACCCCTTAAAAAACTAGCGTGCAACTTTCCAAGAATCAGTTAAAATGCACATATAATTTTCTCTTCCATAAAGATAAAATGCAAATGGAGAAAATAGAATTCAAATTAATTTAGGAAAAAGAGCAAATTAATGTGTCTCATTATCAGGGCAGAGAGTTAACTTCAGGAACAACTGGATCCAGGATTCAAAAGTCCAAGGTACCACCCTTCCCTTCTCCTCCCTGCTTCTACCTTGCAACCTTGTTCTTTCCTAATCATGGTTCACTTTTAAAAATCCTCAAAATGGTCTTTGAGTGTCTAGGGGCAGATGCAGCCCCCTCAGCTCATTGCTAAAGCCAAGGAGACAATTATGGGAGAAAATCTGCGGCCCCTCTCATGGCATGGAGATGTGGGAGACATTTCCAGAAGTAAGAAAAGTGCAGGGCAAGCAGGCAAGGGTTGTCTTGGACCGATCATGCCTTTCGGTTTTGTATTTTTGATGCTTTGACATGTTGGGGACTTGCTGGCTCTGGGGACCACCCCTCTCAGGACCAGCTCATTCCAGCTCACCTGCTAGCTAGTCTTTCCTGCACAAACCAACCAACCCAAGCCTATACCTCAACCACTTCCTTTGTCAGGCTCTCAAATTCAGGGTCCTATTCCCCTGCCTTAATCACCCCGAGCCAGGTTCCAGACAACCGGAGGCAGCCCTATGCCCCAGAGGCTGCAGAGAGTATTCCAACTGGTCCATCTTAAGTGTGCTCAACATGCCTCAGCGGTTCCTTCCTGCAAAAACCTCAATAAAGGCTCTTGCCTATATTTCCTGTCTCTTCTCTGCCTCCTGATGACCCTGCACAGAGGGCCCTGCATCCTTTTCCTAGGGATCAGTGGCTACAGCACACTTCTCCCTTCATCACAGTCATTTCCAGGTCTCTGGGTCCTGCTGTACCTGATTAAAATAAATCCCAGGCACCACAACTGAGTGCGGTGGCACATGCCTATAATCCCAGAATAGGTTACATAACAGACAGAAGCCGAGAGGAAAAAAGAGAGGGGAGTGTGCAGCCTCTGAGTCCTGGGGGCGGAAGAATCACAAGTTCAAGGCTAGCCTGGAAAACTTAGCGAGACTATCTCAAAAATTAAATAATGAGTTAATTAATTCAAAGGACTGGGGATGTAGCTCAGTGGCAGAGCACTTGCCCAGCATACATGAGGTGCTGGGTTCAATCCCCAGTACTGAAAGTCAAAACAGAACAAAAATATCTCTGCTCCAAACAATAGCGCCCACCTGAAGCAGCTGGAGGAACCCACACTAATGGACGTCCACTCATCACTCTAGGTCCCCAGTGCTAGACAAAGTTTGGTGATTAAGACAAAGAGTAAGTAGGAATCAAATGCAGAATTGGTAGAATCAAACATATCTCACGAGCCATTTTCCAAAGCCAGAGACACCATATGGTGCTTATAATTGAGGAAAAGAACAGACATATAATTGAGAAATAAGTGGGAGCTGTCATAATTATATAGATATGAAGTGGTTGAGTATAAATTCTGTACTCAGACAGTGTAAGCTCCAATCTTGGCTACTTCCGCAGTAGGTGTGCGGTCCTTGGTAAGCTTCAGCTCCTTACCTCCGAAATGGAGATAATAATGTTGTCTACTTTCCTACCAGGTGCAGTGGAGTGCACCTGCAGGCCCAGCTACTCAGGAAGCTGAAGCAGGAGGATTGCTGGAGCCCAGGAGTTTGAGTCCCAACTGGACAACCCAGCTAAACCCCATCCAAACCAAACAAATACCAAGAAAACCAGCAACAGTTACCTGCTTTCTGATATAAAATTTAAATGAGACAATACTTTGTGCTTGATAAGTATTTAATGCCACCTGTCACTATTTTTAACTTTGTTCTTATGCCTATACAAGTCTTAATAAGCAAAATATAATTCGTTCTATGCTGAAGCAGATGTAAGTATAACAAAGCGTAACAGTTTAAATACAACAAAGAAAACAGAACAAGTTTAACAAAGGAAGTAATTAACATAAAATAATCTTTAAAGTCCCATGGATTGATATTCTCATACTTCTGAAATAGGTAAGGCATTTCTAAAAATGACACCTAGCACAAAAGTCACAAAAGGAGATGTAGACAAATATGGCTATGTTAAAATGGAAAAACCATTTGTTGAATAAATTTACTGAAAAGAAATTTAAAAGACAAATGACCATATATGAAAGAAAAAATAATCATACATATTTCAGAGAGAGGCATAATTTCTCTGATATGCAAAGTTCTCCTATGAGACAATGAGAAAAAAGAAAATAATGCAATATAAAAACAAGCTAAAGAAATAAGCAGATAATTTTCAGAAAAAAAAAAAAAAGAACCAACAGACAATAAACACATGACAGAATGCTATGTCAGGGTAGCTCTTGGCTGCAAGTAAAGAGCACCTAACTAACAATAGCTCAAACCAATTTGGGATCACATGCTCATATAACAAGAAATCTGGAGCAGGCAGGCAGGAGCCCTTACTGGCATTGGTTCAACATTAAAAAAAAAAAAAAAAAACATAAGGGATAAAAGTTCTTTCTATAGATTTGCTCCTTTACTTTAGTCATCACCAGATGTAATATAGCTCCATATACAGTCATCCCTCAGCATCCATGGAGGATTGATTGGTTCCATCTCGGGTACCAAAATCTGTGGATGCTCAAGTACCTTATATAAAATGGCATAATATTTGCATATAAGTTATGTACATGTACTTTGAATCATCTCTAGATGACTTATAGTACCTAATACAATGTAAATGCCACATGAAATAGTAGTTAAACTGTATTGTTTAGGGAAAACTGATAAGATAAAAAAAATTTGTAGGTGTCCAGTAAAGATGCAATCCCCCACCCCCAATATTTTCAGTCTGCGATTGGGGAATTCAGGAATGTGGAACCCACAAAGAAGGGGGGGACTTCCTGTATAGCAATCAAGCTCAAGATAAGAGCAGTTTATCTTGGGTTTATCTAGGATATAGAGCAGTTGGGTCAGGGGTGGGGTGGACCCAAGAGCAAGAGCTTTCCCATAAACCTCAGCAAACTTTTGCTTAGTGCTCACTATGTTCCATCACACCTCGAGCTACAAGGGTGGTGGAACAATTGAGGGTTAGTGTTAATGAAAAATTTGACTGGCCTTGATCCATAGGTCCTGGAAGATAACCTCTAAACTTTTGTAATTTCCTAAGTGATAAGAGTGTCTTTATCATTCCTCTGGGCCCCTTGAACCAAACCTGATAGTTTGTGCTAACAAGATGACTCAGGATGGGTTGACCATGCTGGGAATACCAACCATGTGATAAAGAGTTTGGACTTTAAACTAGTTGGTATCCCCCTGACCTCTGGGAGGCGGGAAGAATGAGACTGAGTTCAGTCTTGTGGCCAATAACTTAATAAACCATGTCAACATAGTGAAACCCAGACACCAAAGCACTGATGTTCCAGGAGGCGGATGCATCCCTGAGGATGATGTAAGTTTCATGTTTGGAACCCTCCAGGACTTTGCCCTACATGTCTCTTCTTTTGCTCAGTTCTGATTCATATATTTTGCAATAATAAAGTTGCAATTATTAAGTACATTGCTTTCAGTGAGTTCTTGGACCTGAGGGTGGGTATGGGGGCCCACCCAGACTGTGGCTGGTGTCTGAAGGGATGATAGTCTTGTAGATGACTGTGTTCCTAACACTGAGTTTGGTTCATTCCCAGATGATTGGATTACTGTTTTCTCAACAGTACACTAAGTGCTTTAAAATTTTTTTTTCTACAAATCATGGGGCACATATTATGCCTCACCCATGGATCCTTACTGCTAGCATATTAGTCAGTTTTCCATTACTGTAACAAAATACCTGAGAAAATCAAATTTAAAAAAGGAAAGTTTTATTTTGGCTCACACTTCTGGAGGTTTCATTGTCAATTGGCTTTTGGGTTTATGCTGAGAAAACTGCTTACCTCATGGTGGACATGAAGCAAAACAGAGGAAGAGGAAGAGAGCAGATTTCCACAACCCCATTTGAGGTCACTTCTCCAATGACCTAATTTTCTCCACTAGGCCCCACCACTTACAGGTTCTAACACACCTCACTGATTCCATGGGGTGGAGACCAAGCCTTGAACACATGGACCTTTGGGGAACACTTATCCAAACCACAGCAGCCAGTACCCATGTCCTATCATTGAGATCCTCAAACTCTCTCACATGTTTTCCAAGCCCCCATGAGGGGCAGTACCACGCTCCAGTTGAGAACCTACAGCTTAGACTAATTATGATCAATTATCTGAGACCAGGCATACTGTTTTTCCAAACGAAATCAGACTTCTGTTTACAATATCAGAAAAAGGAATATTTGGTGAGCAACTAATAATGCTGTGGAGATACCCAACATCACTCTACTCAAGGAATGAAATTTTGCACTACAATAATGTATCATTTTTTGCCAGTCTGACAAACATTAAACCCTTTGATAATACCCAGCGTTGGCAACCTTGCAAAAACACCTGCATTCAACTTTGCTTTTGACAGGAGGATAAACGAATTGAAAAGTGGCCCTCGAATAAATACTTGCACACAAATGTTTATAGCTGTACAAAACATGGTAACAACCCAAACATTTGTCAATAGACAGATTGATAAGTGGTGGTATGTACAAAGGATGAAATATTATCCAGCCATTAAGAGAGATGAAGTATGGACACATACTACAGTATAAATGAACCTCGAAAACATCTGTTTAGTAAGCGTTTTTGTTGCTGTGATCAAAAGACCCTACCAGGACAATTTTAGAGGAGGAAAAGTTTATTTGCAACTCACGGTTTCAGAGTTCTCAGTTCACAGACAGCTGACTCCATTGCTCTATGCCTAGGATGAAGCAGAACATCATGGTGCAAGGGGGTGGCAGAGGAAAGCAGCTGGGAAGACAGCAGCAGGAAGCAGAAAAAGAGATTTCCCCACGACAAAATAAAAACTCCAAAGGCACACCCTCTATGACCCACCTCCAACCACACCCTACCTGCCTGCAGTTGCCACCAGTCAGAGGACTAATGCACTGATTAGGTTAAGGTTCTCAAAACCCAATCATTTCACCTCCAAACTTTCTTGCATTGTCCCACAGATGAACTTTTGGGAGCCGGCACACATCTAAACCAGCACAACATTATACTAAAAGAAAGAAGTCACACACAAAAAGGTCACATATTTTATGATCCCATTTATATGAAATATCCAAAAAAGACAAACTTTTGAGATAGAAAACATTGCTAGTCACTGAAGACTTAGAAGAGGAGGGAAAGAGTAGCAATGGCTTAAGTGAGATGCAGTTTTATTTCGTGATGATCAAAAAAAAGTTTTAAAATTATATGTGAAGGTTGCACATCATTTTTGAAGGTACTAAATGTCACTAACTTGCATACTTTAAAATGTTTTATTTTATGCTATGTGAATTTCAATATGATTTTCAAAAATGACCACAGATCACTTTCAAACAATACAAACTCTTTGCATTTTGTACACATGTATGAAAATATCCACTCTAGAAAGTATTTGTGATTGAAATCCTCTAAATTTTTATTAGTAGGGCTTTCCCTAAATAATGATGGTATGTCCATATAACAGAATACATGCAAACAATAAAACATGGAGTGAATTTTTATACACTGATATCGAAAAAAGTCAACATTAACTTTAAAAAGCAAGGAAAGTATCAGATACATCAAAGTTTGACTTTGTGTTACTGTTCAGTAACTTGGGCAAGTGGCATAATCTTGGTAGCCTTATTGCAGGGACAATAATAGCCCCGTTTGTCCATCTGTTGTAAATGAGGTAGTACCTGAAAAGGTGTAGCCCATTGTCCAGCACATTGTGTGGACTTAATGTTGGTCACTGTGATTGTTGGTATTTCTCCTTAAGATTCACTTGTGCTGTACTTTCTTTAGAGGAGATTTTAAATTATGAGCAGCATCTACATTCCCAGCCAGTACCTGCTCAGGCAAAGCCCCTGGCACTGCTTGTAACCCATGAGGACTGTCTTGGCTGCAGGCTTTGTCAGCTTGGAGTCTCCCATTCCAGTTGCAGAGGAACCTGGGAGAATCTGACCCCACAGGAGGAGCAGACTATCACCACATGCTCAGGGTATTCTTGCAGCTTGGCCAGCCCGGGAGAGAGATACCTGGATGCAAAGGAGTCCCCATCTTGGTGCCTCAGTTGCCTTGATTACGTGCTTCTGGGACTCTGCTGTGAATTGCTTGTTGTCCTCTCCTCTCTCCTCCTTTCATGAATTCTGGGTACTTTTGTTTTCTAGGACCAGCCCTAGCTTGCTGGGTGCTGGATGGTTTGGTTAATCTCTAGTGGGCTCTCAAATGAACAACTGTCAGGTCTGGAATCCTAGAAAAAGTATCCTCGCCTGCTGTGTCAACTGTACCCAGGGCAGTGGGCAGGGTGTCATGGGCGTGATGGTTACTCTGATGTTCATTCTTTTCAACACAGCCAGGCCGCATGCTAGATGCTGGAGAAGGTCCCAGAATAAAGCATATTCTTTTCCACTGTATTAGAATGTTTGATATCCGAGAAGAACTCTTGGCACCTACATGTTCCATGATGTGGTGCAGGGGATTCAAGGAGGCAGGCCAGGTATTCAATTATTCACTTTCTCTGGGGAGAAAGGAGATACAGTGACTCTTTTTCAATGCATGGAATTTTCCACTTCCATTGCAGCTTTGTGTAATGTATTAATTATTGGTTAGTCTCTTAGCAGAGATCAGAAGATCTGAGGTGGAAAGAAGGCACGTGCCTGAAGAGACTTGGGAGATCAAAACACACTTCAACAGGGCTCCAGAAAACCCTAGGCTCACCTTTAGGAAACCGGGCCTGCAGCTGTGTTCAGCCTTCAACACAAGCTTCATCTTCTCACTAGTAAAACTGGGATGATACCTACCCACCTCCCAGGGCTAGAGAGGGGATCAAATGAGACCCTGGCTGTGAACATATTTTTGGCAAACACTGATTGAGTCTGCCTTACCTGAAATGCTTAAAACCTGGGCTGTTTCAGACTTTGGATTTTTTTAAAAATGTTTTTCATATTTTGGAAGATTTTCACATACATAATGAGATATCCTGGGGATGAAACCCAAGTCTAAACACAAAATTCATCTATGTTTTATACATGGCATAACCACAAACAACCAACACACTGCTGTGATAATTAAGTAATGTGCCCATAAAGCACTTTAGAAATTTAGAACATTTACTAATGTGGGTCATTGTTAGTAGTAATAAAGACTGGGCTGGGGGAGGAGGGAATGGGGAGTGACAGCTTCAGGGTATGGGTGTCTACATTTTGGGGTGATGAAAATGTTCAGAAATTAATTAGTGAATGACTGTGCAACATCATGATTACACTTAATGCCACTGAGTCCTACATTTTTAAATGGCTAAAATGGTACATTTTATGTTATGTGTATTTTGCCACAATAACATTTTTTCATAACAAAAAGAAATCTTTGAATTTCCACTTTCACCTATGAAAAAGCAGCTCAAATCGGACCAACTCGTATCCCAGAATTAATTATAAAAGCCAGATACCATTTCTCGGCAATACTTATTGGAAGACATTGAAAGAGAAACCAATGGAGTCACTCAAAGGTCAAGATCCCAGGGGGAAAACAAATGCATGGAGGTGACCCTGGCATTCTTTATTACTTTCCCCTGAAGATAAAGATGGAAGACTTATACCACCAGATTGGGAGATGAATTTTAAAGCTATGGTAATCATGGTAACATGACACAGAACGCACAAAGAGAAGAGAGTGTCCAGAGATAGCACACTCTTTCTGCTTCCCCCTCTTGATAGATAAGATTGATACTGGATAAATAGGTATATGGTAGGTAGATAGTTAGATAGATAGATAGATAGATAGATAAATAGAAATAGATGATACTGGATTTAAATAGCAGTAGCACTCCAGAACTATGGGGGAAGAATAACTGGATCAAGTACATAAACATAAGGAGAAAAAGTGCATCTAAGGTCCCATGCCTCATATCATACACACAAATCAATTTCCAAAGGGATCGTGAAAGGAAAACAGGAGAACCTCTGGATGATAGCATAGGAGGATAGCTTCATGATCTTGGAAAAGAGAAAGAGTTCTTAAACAAGACACAAAAAGGGAAAAGATAATTTGGATTGTATTAAATTAACTTGTGTTCATCAAAATATACCATTTAAGAAAGTGAAAAGTCATTGTAGGCTGGGAGAAATATTCAAAACAGATAAGGCAAATGACTCATAACCAGACTACATCGTTGGTTTTTTTTTCTAAAAACCACCTACATATGGATAAGAAAAAGACAATCCACCTTTTTAAAAATTGTGAGAGATTCTAATAGATACTTTACAAAAGAGGTTATCTAAATTGGCAATAAAAATATGAAACGGTGAAAATGCAAATTTAAATAAAAAAGAAATCTACTAATACCTGCCAGAATAAAAATTGATAAAAAACATTGATAATGTTTTGGAAGGAGAATTTGAGCAAATGAATGCTCAAATATGTTGCTGGGAATAGAGTTCAGTCAACTAGAAAACTATGGCAACTACCAAAACTGAATATTCTGGATACATATGTAATCAAAATACTGGCATATGTGCACCAAATGAATGTGTATATATGAATATACCACAATGAATTTCACCTTTCTGTACATCTATATAGCACCAGTTTAAAAAACAATAAACAGAAGGAAAAACAGTGGGAGGGAGGTCCTGGGGATTGAAATGGAGCAAATTATATTTTTGCATGTGTATTTATGACAAAGTAAACCCCATTACTATGTATAACTATAATGTTCTAACAAAAACAATTTTTAAGAAAGGAATGATCTGGTCATGCTATCTTTGGTAGCTACAAACTAGAAATAATGCAAATGTCCATCAAAAATAGAATGCATGGGCTGGGGAGATAGCTCAGTTGATAGAGTTATGTTTGCCTTGCAAACATAAGACCCAGGGTTCAATCTCCAGCACCACAAAAAAAAAAAAAAAAAAGAGTGCACACATCAGCTGTCATTACCCACTTTTAATGAATACAGCAATAGAAATAAATGAACTTCGATAAGCACAAAATGGATGAATCTCACAAACATAAGGCTGAATTTTAAAAGCCAGGGGCCAAAGAGCACAGGCAGTATGATTCTACTTATATAAAATTTGAAGCCAGATTTCAAAAACTGTGATGATGGAAGTCAGAATACTTGTTATCGCTGTTGGGAGTAGTAAGAAACAGGAGCTAGGGAGGCACTTTTGTGGTGTGGGTCATGTTCTATTATTTCTCATCTGTGTGGGATTATATTGTTCTGTTCACTTTATAAAAATCCATGTGTGTGTACTTTCTATATGCATCTTGTACTTCAATAAAAATAGTTTAACTTAAAAATAAATAAGAGCAAATAGTCTTTGACATATACATGAACTCTCCATAGATAAAAGTTATAGCCAATTGGTTTTTATCTATGACTTTTCATAGTGATGTCTCCTGGATTTTCTGCAACTGGAATGCTCTATTTATGTAATTAAAACTTAGTAAATATACCCTTTAAGACTACATTTTAGAATGTGTGCAATGGTGCATGCCCACAATTCTTGCAGTTGGGGAGGTTGAGACAGAAGGATCACAATTTCAGACCAGCCTCAGCACTTGAGCAAGACCCTCAGCAACTTAACAAAAAAAAAACAAAAAAAAAAAACACACCTGTTTCAAAATAAAAAATAAAAAGCACCGCTATCCGTTCCCAGAATCGAAAAAAAAAAAAAAAAAAAGATTGCATTTTAGAGACAATCATACCATGGAGATAAATGGATGACACATTAAGTTTGGAAAAGTGGATTAAAAAACTGTAGGCCCAACTACCTCAATATAATAAAGGTCATATGTGACAAGTCCACAGGTAACATCATACTCAGAGGTGAAAGACTGAAGGCTTTCCTTCTAAGACTAGTATCAAGACAAGAATGCCTACTTTTTCCACTTACAAGTAATGTAGTTCTAGAAGTCCTAGCCAGAGCAATTAGGTAAGAGAAAGAAATAAACTACATGCAAATAAGGAAGTTACAAAATTATCTGTTTGCAGACATGATTTTATACGTGGGAATCCCTAAAAATTCCATTTAGAAACCTGTTAGAATGAATAAATGAATGTAATAAAATTGCATAATACAAAAGCAACACACAAACATCAGTTGCACTTCTATATACCAATAATAAACCCTGTGCAAAGGAAATTATGTTTACTGGGGAAAGGACCTGAATAGACAACCTGGCAAAGAAGACAGCTGAATGGCCAACAGGTATATAAAAAAGTTCTCAACATCAGAGATGTGAAAATCAAAACTACAATAAAATATCACCTGATGCCTGTTAGGATGGCTATTATCAAAGACAAGAGACAAGTAGTGTTAGCAAAGTGTGTAGAAACATAAACCCTTATTATGTACAATTGATGGGATTCTAAATTGGTACATGTTGTGATTTAGATATGTGGCATCCCCCAAAATCTCAAATGTGAGTAAATGCAAGAACGTTCAGATGTGAAATGATCAGATCATGAAAGATGCAACGTAACCCAACCTAATAAGTGGATTAATCCATTCTAATGGATTAAAGGAGTGGTAACTGTAGGTGGGTAGAGTATGGCTGGAGGAAGTAGGTCACTGGGAAAAAACCTTTGAGATTTGTATTTTGTCCCTGGTGAGTGGAGTTCTCTCTGCTTCCTGGTTGTCACATCCTGAGCTGCTTTCCTCTGCCTTGTCATCCTTCCATCATGATGTTCTGCCTCAACTCAGCCCAGAGCTAAGGAGCGGGCTGGCCAGGGGCTGAGCCTCTGAAACCATGGGCCCAAATAAGCTTTTCCTTCTCTAAATTGTTCTTGTTGGGTCTTTGTCACAGTGGCACAAAATGGACCCAAACAGTACATTACAGAAAAATGTTTTGGGGCACCTCAAAAAAGTAAAAATAATACTACTATGACCCAGTAATCCCTCTGCCCAAAGGAAATAAAATCATCACTTTGTAAAAATATTTGTACCCCTATGTTCATTGTAGCATTATTCATAATAGCCAAGATAGGAAAACAACATATGAATGGATGTTGTGATATGTATATACACATTTATTTGTACACACACATAATGAAATATAATTCAGTCTTACAAATTAGATACTACCATTTCCAACAACACAGATGACATTATGGTAAGTGAGATAAGTCAGAAATAAAAAGAAAAAGGATTTTACTTATATGTTGAATTTAAAAAAAAATAAACAAAAAACTGCAATACATAGAAACAGAGTAGTAGAATGGCTACCAGAGGAAGGAATGGGAAGAAATTAGGGAGATGCAGGTTAAAGGATACACAAATGTAGTTACATAGAATGAACAAGTGGAGGAACCCAGTGCACAGCACAAGGACTGCATTAACAGCATTATATTGTATGCTTAAATTTTGCTCAGAGAGTGAATTTTAGGTACACTTACTACCAGAATTCAGGGCAGGGGGTCTATGTATGGTGATGTATGTATTTATTTGCTTGAGTATATTAATTATTTCATTTTTATGTGTATCCTAAAACATAAGATTGCATACCTTAAATATACACCATAAAATAAGTTCTAAAACATGTATATTAAAAAGGGAAAATAAGATTTTTCTGTTTATAATGGTGTCAAAAAGAATAAATGAGTAGGAATAAACATAAACAAGGAAGCAAAAGACTTGGGCACTGAAAAAATAGAGGACACACAAAAAAGGGAATGTATCTGTGTTCATGGACTGTAAAACAAAGATACCAATACTGTCCGAAATTATCTAGGATTTTAATACAATCCTCATAAAAACCACAATCACTCTTTTTTTTCAGAAACAGAAAAATTCACCTTAAAATTCATATGAAATTTCAAGAAGCTCTGAATAGCCATATAATCTTGAAAAAAATCTCTTACTTCTTGTTTTCAAAAAACATTTTAAAACCACAGCAAGCTAAAAATAGTGTGGTACTAGCATAAAGATGGGCATATGAACCAATGGAATAGAATCCAGAAGTAAGCCCTCCAGTGTCTGCTTAAATGATTTCTTAAATTTTTTATTTGTTCTTTTTAGTTATACATAGCAGTAGAATGATTTTGACATATCATACATACATCACGCATGGAGTATAACTTCCCATTCTTCCTGTGGTACTTGATGTGGAGTTACACTGGCTGTGTATTCATACATGAACATAGAAAAGTATGTCCTATTCACTCTACTCTCTTTTGTATTCCCATTCCCACTCCCTTCCCTTCATTCCCCTTTGTCTAATCCAGTGAACTTCTATTCTTCCCCACTGCCCCCTGCTTATTGTGAGTCAGCATCTGCATATCAGAGAGAATATTTGAGAATATTTTTTTGGGATTGGCTTATTTCACTAAGCATGATAGTCTCCATTTCCCTCCATTTACAGGAAAATGTCATAATTTCATTCTTCTTTAAGACTAAATAATATTCCATTGTGTATATATACCACATTTTCTTTACTGATTTATCTGTTGAAGGGCATGTAGGTTGGTTCCATAGCTTAGCTATTGTGAATTGAGTTGCTATAAACATTGATGTGGCTGTGTCACTGTAGTCCGCTGATTTTAAGTCCTTTGGGTATAAACTGAGGAAACTGGGTCAAATGGTGGTTCCATTCCAAGTTTTCCGAGGAATCTCCATAATGCTTTCCAGAATGGTTGCATCAATTTTCAGTCCCACCAGCAATGTATGAGTGTAACTTCTTCCCCACATCTTTGCCAACATTAAATGATTTTTTGACAAGGATGCCAAGATCATTCCATGGGGGGAAAGGACAGTCTTTTCAACAAATAGTTTTGGGAAAAATCAGACATCCCCAAGCAAAATAATGAAGTTGCACACTTAAACAGCATATACAAAAATCAACACAATATGGTTCAAACACCTAAACAAAAAAGTTAAAACTATAGAACTCCTAAATTTAAATATGACAAACTAAAAAAATTAAAAATGAAAAAAAGACTTTAATGGAGATTTTTCTAATACACACACACACACACATACACAAATGAACAAGTGCCTGAAAAGATGCTTAGCATCACTAATCATAAGGAAATTCCAAATCAAAAACCACCTCTTTAAATCTATTATGATTGACTTTCCCCGATAAGTGGATGATGATATATAACGGGGGTGGGAGGATGAGGGGTAAGAGAAAAATGGAGGAACTTTAGATTACGCAGGGGGAAATGAGAGGGAGGGGGTATGAAAGATGGTGGAATGAGACAAACATTATTGCCCTATGTACATGTATGATTACACGAATGGTGTGAATCTACATCGTGCACAACCATAGAAACAAAATGATGTACCCCATTTGTGCACAATGAATCAAAATGCAGTCTGTAAAAAATAAAAGTAAAAAAAATCTATTATGATAACTACTATCAAAACAACGAAAAGAATAAGGATGTGGAGAGATTGGAACCACAGTGTCCTGTTGGTGGCAACGTAAAATGATGTAACCACTGTGGAAAACTGCATGATGGGTCCTCCAAAAAATGAAACATGGAATTATTATGTCATCCAGCAATTCCACTTCTGCCTATGTGCTCAAAAGAATCACCAGCAGATTTCCAAAGATACATCTGTTCACCTATATTCACGGCAGCAGTACTCACAATAGCCAAAAGGCGAATGCAAACCAAATGTCCACTGACCGATGAATCATAAACAAAATGTGGACTATGCACAATCGAATAGCATTCAGCCTTCAATGGAAAGGAAATTATGACACACGATCAAGATGATCGAGAACATTATGATAAATGAAATGAAGCAGACACAGAGGAAAGGTGCTTATGATGTATTTGAGTACTCAGGCTCCTGGAGAGGAAGTGGGTGGTGGCTTCCAAGGACTAGAGAGAGAGGAAGGCAGTGTTAGCAGGTAATAGAGTTTCCATTTGCCGGATGGAAAGAGCTCTGGTGGTTGATTGTACAACTATGTGAATGTACTTAAATAGTAACTGACTCGTACAGTTTTAAAAGGTCAGGATGGTGAACTTGACATTATGTGTATTTTATTATGATAAAAGAAAAAAATAGTAGGCTCCATGATCTCAATTTGGGGGCAGGGTCTCTGGAGTGGGATTCATGTGCTAAAAAGAAAGGCTGGGATAGCGAGCACTAAAATGAAGCTCTTTAGGGGACATGAAGGAAGGTGACAAATGTCAGCAACACTTGAATCCGCGTGGTAAATACACAGGTGTTCACTGCACTGGTTCTCAAACTTTTGGTATGATTAAAACTTACATAAGAAAGGTTAGGGTACACTAATAATGGTCGGTATGGCTAGAGGGTGAAACTATGGGATTCTGTTTGTGTATGTGTGCAATTGCCAAATTTTTTCTTGAATATTGATCACTCTTGTTAATTGGGAGAAGCACTTTTAGAAGAATAAGTCACCTGTACCCTGGCCCTATTAACTTTCTGCTACAGGTGAAAATCTCACTTCTGCTTGTCCCAGTGGAGACTGCCATCTCCTAAGCATAATTGCAACCATGGTTCTTATCCCGGGGTATGATTCCACTGTGCTTCACTGGGTTGGAAATACTTGTTTGTTAATGATAACAAGAAGCCAGTAATAGTAATCATTGTATCCCAGATGTTGCTTAGAAATAATAAATTAGGGTACAGTGGTGCACAACTGTATTCCCTACTACTCAGGAGGCTGAGTCAGGAGGATTGCAAGTCTGAGGCCAACCTGGGGAACTTAGTGAGATCAAAAAATAGGTTGGCAATGTTGGCCAGGAGTAAAGCGACTCTGGGTTCAATCCCCAGTTTTGCAATAATAATAATAATTAATCAGAGCAGTTTTGGGGTCCTCCCTACAATATGTCACTTTAATTCCTAGATGTTTAGATATGCTTTTTTGAGAAAGAGAGGGTTGACGATACAGGTAGGATGTAGAAATTTGCATGCAACATCAGCACTCATGCCCTCCCTGGGATAGACAATATGTCTCTGATAAATGTTCTGAGACCACCCCCTATGGTAGCAGGATTAAAATAAAGGAAGCCCCTGTCCACAAAATGGCATGATGGGTTTTCCTCATTTTCGTTAAAATCCTTTGACTGTGCCCCTGAAATCTACTACATTTGAGGAAAGGTTTTTTGTTGTTATTGTTTTTGTCCATGTGTCTCTTGGGCTCAGCTTCCTCATATAGGCATTGTGGTTGCTTTCCGCACCTTTGACAAAATGCCTGAGAAAATCAACTTAAAAGCAGGAAAGATTTATTTTGGTTCATGGTTTCAGAGGTTTCAGTTATCTCCACTGCTTTTAGGACTGTAGTGAGGCAGAACATTATGGCAGGAACATGTGTCAGAGCAAAGGAATAAAGTCTTGTGATGACCCGAAGACAGGGGAGAGAGATTTAGAGGGAGTTTGTTGTCCCAATATCTCCGTCAAGGGAACACCCATGATGATCCAAATTCCTTCCACTAGGCTTCCATTATCTCCCAATAGCACCACAGGCTGGTGACCAAATCCCAAATCTTTAGTTTTTGCATCTTTGGGGGCATAACACACACTTATTGATTGAGGGAATGAATTTCCTTCTTTTCTACACTAACACTTTTACCCCATTTGAGGACTGTGACCTGAGCATTTTAATGGCTAACCAGACAAAACAGTGATTTAATTAGTTGATGCTAGAAAACCCAGAGCCAATGGAATCCAAGGATATTCAGTGAAAATTCTGCACGTTCGGAATGATATTTTCTTACCGAATAGCTGTCCCTCTGCCACCTAGACAAAGCGATCACCTGCTCGGCTCATGTGGATAGCTCATTGCTGCAGTGACTGAGGCGTTAGAAAGACCCATGAGCTCTGAGAAGTGAAGCTCAGTCTTCTGGGCTTTAGGAAGTATAAGCAGGTTCTTTAAATGGAAAACACCAGGTCTGGATCTAAAATGTGCAGCAGAGAAAAGAATGGTCTCCAGAAAATAAAGCCTTATATTCAGTAAATAAGGAAGCATTTAAGTGCCCTGATCCTTTGCTGGGGAACACATCACCCTCTGGGTCTGTTTGGGGGCGTCCAGAAAGTAGGGAAACAGCAGTGTTAGGGCAGGTACTCCTGCCACCCCTCCCAGAAGGCCTTTCTTGTCATTTTTTTTTTTCAAGGTGTTTGTTTTAAGCATGCAATACTTTTTATTTTTTAAATTATTTTTATCTTTTAATTTTTTACAGACTGCATTTTGATTCATTGTACACAAATGGGGTACATCATTTCATTTCTATGGTTGTATGTAATTCATACCATTCGTGTAATCATACATGTACATAGGGTAATGATGTCTGTCTCATTCCACCATTTTTCATACCTCCTCCCTCTCGTTTCCCTCTACGTAATCTAAAGTTCCTCCATTTTTCTCTCACCCCACAGCCCCCTACTCCCGTTATATATCATCATTCACTTACTGGGGAAAACATTCTGCCTTTGGTTTTTTGGCATTGGCTTATTTCACTTAGCATGATATTCTCCAATTCCATCCATTTATCTAAAAATGCCATAATATTATTCTTTATGACTCAATATTCCTTTGTGTATATATACCACAGTTTCTTTATCCATTCATTTGTTGAAGTACATCTTGGTTGGTTCCACAATCTAGCTATTGTGAATTTGAGCTGCTATAAACATTGATGTGACTGTGTTACTGTAGTATGCTAATTTTAAGTCCTGTGGGTATAAACCGAGGAGTGGGATAGCTGAGTCATGCGATGCTTTTCAGTATTTCTTTCTTTCCCCTCTATTCTACAACAGATGATTGACCATGGATTTTACAAGGCCTTGGATTTGTCTGCCTTTGTGTATGAATCCAGCTTCTCCAGTCATATCATACATTCCTCAAAGACAAAGATTCTGGTCCAAACTTTCCTTCTAGTTCTTTGCCTCAGCAACTCACCTACACACGTTCCTGTGGATTGAGTTGAAGGAAAGATTTGGAAAATCTACAGAAATTCTGGAGACTGTACAAATTAACAATGTAGGGCTCTATTTCAAAATGAAGTTTTTAAAAAGACCTTTAAAAGAACAATAAAATATAAACTACATTCTGTTGCGTCTCTCTTTTGACCTGATGTGAATTTTGTGTTTGTTTGCTCTTTAAATTGCAATATGTAAAGAAAAATTAAAAATGTTATAAGATTAGTGATTTTTTTCTGTTCATCTTTATATTGCACAATGCTAGTTTTAAATGTAAATACAAAGACATTTGCCCAAGACAAGGAAACACGGAAATGATGGGCCCTTCATTTTATATGTAGCTAATACATGCATCTGTATTTAATTCTTTTCACAACAGTGAAAGCTCAATGTACTTGCCTCACTTCTTAATATGCACACATTCTACCAATACCCTCTGCCTTCGGCTTGCTCGTGGGAAAAGAAATACTGAAAGGAAAAGGAACTATGGCTGCCCTGTTCTCCCCTTTCCTTCCAGCTCATTCTTTTCAGTATAAGTGATTGACTGATACAGAGATGCAGCATAAGAAAAAAAGAATCTTGCAGGGCACCCTGGTGGCTCACATTGCTGCTTCTGCATTGGAGGCAATTTCTAGTTCAAATGGAATTCTGGTTTTAGGGACCCGTCGGTACCTCCATTTGCCCAGTCATGAATATAACATGCTGTTGTCTTGTACTCACTTTCAATCTCCCTGGACTTCCATGTGCTGTGGGTCCACCGGAATTCTGTGCTTACAGGGCGTCTTGAGTGTCATATGCAAATGAGGTGGTGAGAAAAAGGACATGCATTTTATTCAGGTGCATGCTTCATTGTCCCATGTGACTTCAAAGATTATAAAGATTTCAAGACAACCACAATGGAGCTTTAAACCAAGCATAGGGCCTTTCTGGGAACTGGGTCATCTGTGATTGCACAGGTCATAAGCCCAAAAAGCCAACTTCAGATTATCTAGAACAACTGAAAGTTCAAAAGGAAACCAGTTATGTTCTTCAAATGTACAGAGCAGACAATGTGTCCCTCAGAAATAAACCAGCAGTGCGTGAGATGCCCATGCCCACTTTCCCTCCCTGGAAGCCTGGCCTTTCCAACTGCCCAAGGACATCCCAGGCTTCAGGATAGTTGTGATCCAGGTGTGCATGCTTCAAAAGACTTACTAGAAGGCAAGATGTGAAAAAGAGGAAGAAATTCTAGTAGTATCAATATCTGCTACAATCAATAAGCAAACAAGTGAAAGAATAAACAATCCTATACAATAGGGTATTCGTACAAAAATTTGTGATAGATATTTTTTGAATTTGATGGAAGAGTTGAAAAAATTTGAGAATAGTCTCACAGAAAACAGTGCAAGTGACAGACACTTGAGGAAAATCAGACTCATAGAAAAAAGGGAATTTAACCTTAAGAAGAAACTTGTCACAATAGTAGACAATGTCAAAAGACCATAAATGTTGTTGGTGATTATTCTACAAAGTGTTTAGTCCCACGGGTTCCTCCTTCCCATCTTGTAATTCTGCACTGTTTATCTGTAGCTTGCCCACGCTGTGTAAGGGCAGGGTGTGTTTAGGAAATGCTCAGCCATCTAGTCAAAACAAGATGAGGAAAGTGAGTCTCTTGCAATGCAAGTCATGGTATTCTCCATGACCCAGTGCAAATGACCTCTGAATCATCTTCAGGTGGCACCATGTTCAGATCATTCACAGGTTACAGGACCCAGCTCCTGATAGGTCTCTGGAGACCACACAGCACCTACTCCGTGTTAGCAATGAGTTACTTTTGGGAGGGTACACAAATTGCATAAATATTAGATCCTGTTCTTCTTAAAGATTTGTCATTTCCATAATAAAAATAGCTATTCAGCATATTCAGCATGAGTCCAATCTAATGTAATGTCCGTTGGCCTCAGGAACTCGTGGCAGAAATAAGTTTCTTTTGCACCCACATTTTTCCAGCACCTGTTTCTCCTACCTGGTTATAGGTCTCCTCCACCTATTGTTTTCCAGATGGGCTCAGGAACAAAGCCAGCACCTGGACACACCTTGGCTCCCAACCTGGGTCTACTGCCCACAGACCACGTGGCACATGACAGGCTACAGACACCTTCGGAGGATGCTCCTCCACAGACAGCTGGTGTCTCTCCACTGGACACACTGGCAAAAGTATGGGATTGATGGGGAAAGACAGGCACTCAGGGCTGAGGGTGGGGTCCTCTCTCACTGTCACTGCATGTCCAAGTTGTCAGCAGGGGCTAGACATGGCACTGCTTCTGCCTAAGGCCTACACAGTACATCATCAAACGTGGCCTTCCCCCATCTGCCTACACCTCTTTCCTCTGTGGAGAGCAAACCCTGGGACCAGGATCTGTTTGGAGCAATCGAGTCAAACCCAGACCTCCATTTTCCTGCCTACCGCACTGCCCTCGTGTCTCCTGGGCCCTCAAAGTTCCTTCTTTTCTCCTTCTTCCACCAGCAAAGCAAGCCCTCATTAGCAACCACCTGAATTACTATGGGAGGAAGTCAGAGCGGCAGCGACCTCACCGGCGCCATCTTGCCGGCCCCTCCTCTCCCTCTCACTGTCCGCAGCAAACAGTTCCACACCAGGGCGATGGCACGTCTTAATCCTTTAGGTGTTCCTAACATGAGGCCTGGCCCTAACATGAGTTCCTAACATGAGTCTAACATGAGGCCTGGCCCACAACAGACTACCAGAAAGGAAGGAGGAAGGCAGAGAGGAAGGAAAGAGAGAGAAAAGGAGAGAAGGAGGGAAGGAGGAAGGGGAAGAAGAAGGAGAAAGAAGGAAGAGAGAGGGAAGCAGGGACCTCTGCATTGTCACTGCAGCCTTGGGGGACAAGAGCTGGCCTCTGGTTTCTGTGTAAAAGGAAATTGAACCCCAGAGAAATTAAGTAATTTGCCTGAGATTTCCCCACGTAAGTTCAGTGAATAGAAAATCGATAGTTAAAACATGCACTTACTGATCCTGAACCCACACATTAGCCAGCGACTACAGGTTTTCTTCCAGGGAACTGAATTCAGGCCAGACAAATCAAATGCCTGCATTGGCATTGCAGAGAGGAGTAAGAGTGGGACTCAGAAAGGGTAAAAGAATTCGGGAGCCCCCCTTTCAGGCAGAAAAGTCAGAGTGCGGAATTCTGATCCAAGAAAATACGTGGAGAGTCTGAATTAGAGCAAGATATATTCCATGCTTTTATAATTACGTCAAAAATGGATTCTACTGTCACGTATAACAACAACAGCAATAAAAAACCAGTAAAGAGTAAATCTGCAGAAAAGCAAAGAAAATATATGGAGACCCTGAAGAGGGGAAAATATGATCCCACCTTCTCTTACGGAAATGCATTTTATTGGAAGTTGCAAAAAGAGACAGGAATACTGGGAACTGTTGTAGAGTGATTAGTCTTAGTCTCATTTTCTGCTGTCCTCACAGAATAACCTACTGAGGTCATTTTTAAACCACAGAAGGAGGTTGGGAAGTTCAAGATGAAGAGGCTGAAAATAGTGAAGGCCTTCTCAAAGCTTCCTAACATGCAGGAAGGCCTGGTGCAGATGGAGGGCTCACAAGACAGACAGAAAAAGGAACTGAACTGTCTCCTCCTATGACTAACCCACTCCATGATAATAGTACCCATCTCTGCAGGAGGCAAAACCCTCATGACCACACCACCTCCTCAAGAACTCACCTCTCAACACTATTACCCAGCAATTAAATTTTAATTGGGGGGGGGGGGGCGAGGACACAGCAGTAATAAAGGGAATATTCATTTGAATACTTTATCCTGAGCATTTGAAAAATAAAAACATGATTCTCATTCAAATACAGAATGAACAAGTGTCAAAGATTTTATTCAATGCATCTATGTGGAAATCAGCAAGATGATAAGATGGGTTCATGGGCATTTGAGCCACAAAGGTTAATGTTGTTCATCCAGAAAAGCATTTCGAAAAGGAATGTAGGGCTGGAAATGTGATTCAGTGGTAGTACGCTTGCCTGGCATGTGTGGGGCCCTGGGTTTGAGCTAAAATAATGGTTAGAAGAGGATTGCCTATTACATTCAGAATCATCCTATGGGACTTTCAGACCTGGTGTTTTACAGGTGAAGTTTGGTTGCCCCTTATCTTCTCTATAGGGTAGAAATCTACAAGTTCACATGCAACTTCAGGAGTTGTCAAACACAGATCCATCTCTCCCAGAGATCATAATCTATTATCATTGGGTGAACTTATGAATGTCCCAGGCAAAAGTTCACACTTGCACCTTTTTGCTCTGTTGTCAAATTCTAAATAACTTTTTCAACTCTTTAATAAACTGGCTTTTTCCTCTTTCCTTCACACTGCTCTTTTGGCAGATTCAGGTTCTCCATTGCTGCAATGCTGTAACCAGTTTATTGAACAATCTTATCCTGGCAGGGAGCAAGCAGAGGGCAGCTTCATTTTTCCTTACTGCTCCCCATGAGGTCTGTTCCATCATATAGTTCTTTCTTGCCTTTGGTTGAAGGGAAGCCTCCTACAGTTTTTCCAGGCACACTTGAGGATAATAAAATGTTCAGTTCATTCTAGAATCAAAATTCCAAACTGTCATCAAATTTAAAACTTCTTGCTTCTCCCAGCTGGTTTCTGCCTCTGGCTTGAAATCCTGCAGTGGGCATTGGGGGTCAAAATGGGCTTCTCTTTTGTCTCTAACTCTACTTCCTCTCATATTCACTAGTGTCTATTTTGGACCCTTCTGAGACAGGCATAGAGGGCAACAAGGGGAAATAGAGGCACTGTTGTGTATGGTGAAATACCAAAGTGACTTTTCTTACAGAATGACCTGCTCTCTGTCTTCCCTTTCTCTCATGCTAATCCCCCAGAATGCAATGCCATATCTACCAGTCACAGGTGGCTATTCATATTTGTTAGTATAAAATAAAATTGAGAACACGGCTCCTCAGTTGCTGTAGCCTCACCTCAAGTGCTCACACAGGCTGGCTCCTAGCTCAAGGGTACTATCTTATTTATTATAAAAATATGCCCATCTGCATCCTGCATCCTGTGATGGTATGACCAGTACACACAGTACTGTACATAAAAGTGCATTGCCACCACAGAATAACAAAACATTGTTGTGTCTTCTTCTTCTAGAACTGTGCAAAATTCCACTTCATTTCTACTCTGAGAGGAAACCATGAAGCAGGGAGGGGCAGTGCAGAGCACAGAGGAATGAGTGGGAGCTGGCAGCCTGGGTGCAGGGCATGCACCTGGCACAGAACATCCACCGTTATAGAAACTTCCCTGGACAGTATGGCTCGAGTCTGGGGTTCTCAGCCTCTGCACTGCTAGCACGTGAGGGGAGAGCATTCTTAGTTAGGGGACCCTTGTGCACTGTGGGGTATGAAGCAGCTTCCCTGTCCTCCCTCAGATGCCAACACATTCCCCTTCCTCCAGTTGTGACAGCCAGTGGTGTCTCAGACGTGCTCATATGTTCCCTGGAAAAGGGGAGGCAAAATTGTGTCCTGCTGAGGACCACTGCCATAGACCCCCTCGCAGGTGGTTTTATCACCTGTCATGGTCCTCAGAGGTGTTCTCCCTGACTTGGTCTTTTGCTTCAACCTGGGCCCTAATTATGCAAGAAGTAGCTTTGGCTAAATAGGGACAGCTGTTCCACCCAACAGAGGTCCTAACCTTACCCCATCCCACCACATCTTATTTACAAGATGTGCTTTTGGACATGATCATGGGGAAGCATTTAATGCACATATCTTTTCCTTCTGCCATCCTTCTTTTAAGCATATTTTAAAATTTTTGAACATTTAAGTGATTTATTAATCATTTTAATGAACAATCCAGTGATATTAAGCATATTCACACTGTTGTACAACCAATGTCCAGAGAACATTTCATTTGTAAAACTGAAACACTAAGCACATTGAACAGCAGCTCTCCATTTTCTGTTCCCTCTCCAGGCTTTGGCAACTGCTTTTCAACTTTTTGTACCTATGATTTTTGACACTTTAGCGTTATGGTTTAGATCTAGATTGTCTCCACAAAAGCTCATGTTGAAATCATGGTATCCAAAGACTGGATCATGAGTAGACCTCATCAGTGGATTAATCCATTTGATGAATTAATCATTTGAATGGGCTTATTGGGTAGTAGTAAAAACTATAGGCAGATGAGATATGACTGGAGGAAGCAGATTATAGACTCTATCTGTCCCTGGTCTCTTCCTCTCAACCTCCCTCAGCTTCCTAGCTGCCATGAGCTGAGAAGCTTTCCGCCACCATGTCTTTCTGCCTTGATGTTTCTGCCATAGAGCCAGCCAACCATGGACAGAATCTTCTGAAACCATGAGCTGAAATAAATCTTTCTTCTTCTAAGTTGTTCTTATCAGGTATATTGGTCACAGTGATGAAAAGCCAACTACACATCTAGTTATCTCATTTAGTGAAATCATTCAGCATTTGTTCCTTTGTGACTAGCTTATAAGGCTTCACTTGCTGATTTTTCAGCTTTACAATGATTCAGAAGCATATCTGTGCAACCATTCTGGTTTTTTTTTTCAGTTTTAGTAGAGTATTTAATAAATTATATGAGATAGTCCACACTTTATTATAAAATAAGCTTATGTAAGATTATTTTGCTCAACTGTAGGTTAATAAAGTGTTCTGAGCATATTTAATGCTAAGTTAAGCTAATTCAGTTGCTTATCAAATCCATTTTAGACTTACAATATTTCAAATGGGCTTATTGGGACATAACACTGTTGTAAGTTGAAGGGCAAGTGTAGATAAATAAAGAGGCTGAAAATTCAAACACATGTCAAACTTGGCCTGCAAAAGTTTGCTTTACTCCTGGCCATCTTGAATCATGGACCAGTTCCCCCCATAGATCCATGAACTCTGCCTCGATAACCCATCCAGAGCTTCCTCTGAAAAGAGGCAGCTTCCTTGGTCTATTAGATCCAGTTTGTCAGATATAAGCTGTTCATTGACTGTGGAAGTTCAACTGCACTGTAACATCTTGAGAGGGTAGTTGGGAACAAAACCAACAATTCTTTCAACAACAACATAAAAATTGTTGAATGGTCTACTCTGGATAATCCTGAGTTTTGTACAATGTACACAGAATTGCAGAAGGTGCAATTGCTGCCCTAAGTCAGAGATTATGGTCAACAAATTCTGGTTCTTGACTGTCAGGACAGTATGAAGAATAGATACTCAGTAAACTTCCTCACCCAAATAGTTCATCTCTAGTTCTTTCCTGTGACCACTTTGACTCTGCCTCATACTGAATTCATGACAAATTGTAGCCTGGAAGAGGGCGAAAAGAAAGTGGCACTTCTTTGATTTTTTTTTTTTTTTTTTTTTTTTTTTTTGGTGCAAGGTTATAAACACATAGAAAATAGTTGTATCCCCTTGACAACTAGTGTTTTCACACAGGGCAGATCACTCAATGGGCTACCAGGCACCTTCCCATGACTGCATCTGGCCAGAGCTTCTGGATGTGATGCTGCACAATACATCCTTAGCTTTCTTTCTCTTTGGCATATGTCAGCTGTGGTTGATTCTATAAGTCTTGCCAAGAAATAGTTGCAAAACATTAGGCATGTTTATTTTATCTCTTGGTAGAAAAAAAATTAATCCAGTGCTTTTTGGAGAAACCTCATCTTTCCTGCAATCAGAGAGGTGAACATTTTAGTCCATGTCTTTTTATTTCCTTCATCCAAACATCCCTGTGGGTACCTTCAGCTGACATTCCCTTTTGGTGTCTCAAGTCCATGTTTGAAGGAAGAGAGTTGAGGTTCTTTACTTTAGATAAAGAAAGAAAAAGAGTTCTCTCGAAAGCCCTGCCATCTTCCCAAACACTGCTCTACCTTTCTAAGTATCTCAAAAACCTGAGTAGCAAAGATTCATCCAAGCAGCTTTCCCAGGAGAGGGAACCTAGAGGGAGGCAAAAACCCAGCTGACAACCACAGCCCAATAATGCAAATGCCAGTCCGTGAAACACAGTCAGAGGTATTTCACCCACATCTCTAAACCAAGGAACCAATGCATTAA
Organism: Sciurus carolinensis; assembly: GCF_902686445.1. Lineage (NCBI taxonomy): Eukaryota > Metazoa > Chordata > Mammalia > Rodentia > Sciuridae > Sciurus > Sciurus carolinensis. The sequence goes on from NC_062219.1 coordinate 135,042,301, forward strand.
GTATTTTAAAAGTCAACCTTTCTCCTGTCTATTTATTCTTGTGATGGATATTAAATTGACTGTGGTTCTCATTCATTCTGTGAGTATTTATTGAATGCCAACTAGATGTTCAGCATACAGTGAGAGGCTATAATTTTTCAAAACTGGAGTACTTGATAAGCTGGCAGTGGATGACAGACATAAATAGGCTGGGTAGGAGGAAACTGTGGATGCCCACAGCCCACACTAGGTGAGGTACCAGGGCTGGAGTGGGAGGGATATCAACTGAATAAGCTGAGTAGATCGTTTGAACATCACTGCCCGCTCCTCAGGAACCTTCTCCTTGTTCAAGTTTGACCTACAAATAAATAAATCTGACGCAAGACAGATCTTCCATTCAAATTGCAGTGATATTGCCCAATTGGTATTCCAAATTCTAATTCATGCACGTAAATTCTCATTTATATAACTTCATTCCTCCTTGTCTTCTGGAGACTGTACATTTTCTGATATCTCTACTGCCAACTTGACTGTGCTTTCAGTTCTTTATCCATTTCCTCTAGCAAAGATCATCAGCCCCCAGCAGCATCCCACCCTCTGCCCCACCTTCACCTGCTGTCTCCATCCTTCCTCAGCAAGGTGGGAATAGTGGGTCTCTTCATTTATACACATCTATCCTATAAGTTTTGAACATGGGATCATTAAAATTCCAAAAGAACCCTCCCACCCCCAAAGCCCTTTTCAATTCATCATGGCACAATCAAGATTCCTTACCAAATCATGCGGTTCTTAACATCCCCCAGTTACCAATGGGCCACATATTCCACCTCATCTCTCAGACTCCTTTCACCAACCCCATCTCTCCCTAAGAATCATGGGTAAATGTCCTTTCTTTCTGGATTCCATATATTAACATAGATCTGAGATCATGAATACTCTTTTTTTTTTAATTAAGATTTTTTTTATTGTAAACAAATGGGATACATGTTGTTTCTCTGTTTGTACATGGCGTAAAGGCATACCATTTGTGTAATCATAAATTTACATAGGGTAATGTTGTCTGATTCATTCTGTTATTCTTTCCCTTCTCCCCACCCCTCCCACCCCTCTTTTCCCTCTATATAGTCCTTCCTTCCTCCATTCTTGCTCCCCTCCCTAACCCTACCTCTAACCCTAACGCTAACCCCTCCCACCCCCCATTATGTGTCATCATCCACTTATTAGCAATATCATTCATCCTTTGGTTTTTTGAGATTGGCTTATCTCACTTAGCATGATATTCTCCAATTTCATCCATTTGCCTGCAAATGCCATAATTTTATCATTCTTTATGGCTGAGTAATATTCCATTGTATATATATACCACAGTTTCTTTATCCAGTCATCAATTGAAGGACATCTAGGTTGGTTCCACAATCTGGCTATTATGAATTGAGCAGCTATGAACATTGATGTGGCTGTATCTCTGTAATATGCTGATTTTAAGTCCTTTGGGTATAGGCCAAGGAGTGGGATAGCTGGGTCAAATGGTGGGTCCATTCCAAGTTTTCTAAGGAATCTCCACACTGCTTTCCAGAGTGGCTGCACTAATTTGCAGCCCCACCAGCAATGTATGAGTGTACCTTTCTCCCCACATCCTCGCCAACACCTGTTGTTGCTTGTATTCTTGATAATCGCCATTCTAATTGGGGTGAGATGGAATCTTAGGATGGTTTTGATTTGCATTTCTCTTATTACTAGAGATGTTGAGCATTTTTCCATATGTTTGTTGATTGCTTGTATATCTTTTTCTGTGAAGTGTCTGTTCATTTCCTTAGCCCATTTGTCGATTGGATTAGTTGCATTCTTGGTGTAGAGTTTTTTGAGTTCTTTATAGATTCTGGAGATTAGTGCTCTATCTGAAGTATGATTGGCAAAGATTTTCTCCCACTCTGTAGGCTCTTTCTTTGCATTGCTGATAGTTTCCTTTGCTGAGAGAAAGCTATTTAGTTTGAATCTATCCCAGTTATTGATTCTTGCTTTTATTTCTTGTGCTATGGGAGTCCTGTTGAGGAAGTCTGGTCCTAAGCCGACATGTTGAAGCTCTGGACCTACTTTTTCTTCTATAAGATGCAAGGTCTCTGGTCTGATTCCGAGGTCCTTAATCCATTTTGAGTTTAGTTTCGTGCATGGTGAGAGATATGGGTTTAGTATCATTCTGTTGCATATGGATTTCCAATTCTCCCAGCACCATTTGATGAAGAGACTATCTTTTCTCCATTGCATATTTTCGGCCCCTTTGTCTAGTATGAGAAAATTGTATTTATTTGGGTTTGTGTTCGTGTCCTCTATTCTGTACCATTGATCTACCTGTATTTTGATCTACATGGTATTTTGATCTACATGGTATTTTGGTACCAATACCATGCGTTTTTGTTACTATTGCTTTGTAGTAGAGTTGAAGATCTGGCATTACGATGTCCTCTGCTTCACTCTTTCTGCTAAGGATTGCTTTAGCTATTCTGGGTTTCTTATTCTTCCAGATGAATTTCATAATTTCTTGCTCTATTTCTGTAAGGTACAGCATTGGGATTTTAATTGGAATTGCATTGAATCTGTATAGCACTTTAGGTAGTATGGCCATTTTGACAATATTAATTCTTCCTATCCAAGAACATGGGAGATCTTTCCATCTTCTAAGGTTTTCTTTAATTTCTTTCTTTAGTGTTCTGTAGTTCTCATTGTAGAGGTCTTTCACCTCTTTTGTGAGATTGATTCCCAAGTATTTTATTTTTTTCAAGGCTATTGTAAATGGGGTAGTTTTCCTAATTATTCTTTCCAAAGAGTCATCACTTATGTATAAAAATGCATTAGATTTATGTGCATTGATCTTATATCCCGCTACTTTACTGAATTCACTTATGAGTTCTAAAAGTTTTCTGGTGGAATTTCTGGGTTCCTCTAAGTATATAATCATATCATCAGCAAATAGGGATAGTTTGAGTTCTTCTTCTCCTATTCGTATCCCTTTAATTTCTTTGGTCTGTCTAATTGCTCTGGCTAGAGTTTCAAGGATGATATTGAATAGAAGTGGTGAAAGAGGGCATCCCTGCCTTGTTCCAGTTTTTAGGGGGAATACTTTCAGTTTTTCACCATTTAGAATGATATTAGCCATGGGCTTAGCATAGATGGCCTTTACGATGTTAAGGAATATTCCCACTATCCCTATTTTTTCTAGTGTTTTGAGCATGAAGGGGTGCTGTATTTTATCAAATGCTTTTTCTGCATCTATTGAAATAATCATGTGATTCTTGACTTTAAGTCTATTGATATGGTGAATGACATTTATTGATTTCCTGATGTTGAACCAACCTTGCATCCCTGGGATGAAACCCACTTGATCATGGTGCACTATCTTTTTAATATGTTTTTGTATGCAATTTGCTAACATTTTGTTGAGAATTTTTGTGTCGATGTTCATTAAGGATATTGGTCTGAAATTTTCTTTCCTCGATGTGTCTCTGTCTGGTTTAGGTATCAGGGTAATATTGGTTTCATAGAATGAGTTTGGGAGGGTTCCCTCCTCTTCTCTTTCATGGAATACTTTGAGAAGTATTGGAATGAGCTCTTCTTTAAAGGTTTTGTAGAACTCGGCTGAGAACCCATCTGGTCCTGGACTTTTCTCTGTTGGTAGGGTTTTGATGACTTCTTCTATTTCATTGCTTGAAATTGGTCTATTTAAATTGTGTATGTCCTCCTCGTTCAGTTTAGGCAATTCATATGTCTCTAGAAACCTGTTGATGTCTTTGAAATTTTCTATTTTGTTGGAGTACAGATTTTCAAAATAGCTTCTAATTATGTTTTGTATTTCAATCGTGTCTGTTGTGATATTTCCTTGTTCATTCCGAATTTTAGTGATTTGGGTTTTCTCTCGTCTTCTCTTTGTTAGTGTGGCTAAAGGTTTATCAATTTTGTTTATTTTTTCGAAGAATCAACTATTTATTTTGTCAGTTTTTTGTATTGTTTCTTTTGTTTCAATTTCGTTAATTTCAGCTCTGAGTTTAACTATTTCCTGTCTTCTACTACTTTTGGTGTTGGTCTGTTCTTCTTTTTCTAGGGCTTTGAGCTGTAGTGTTAGGTCATTTATTTGTTGAGTTTTACTTCTTTTATTCAATGTGCTCCATGAAATAAATTTTCCTCTAAGTACTGCTTTCATAGTGTCCCAAAGATTTAGATATGATGTTTCCTTGTTCTCATTTACCTCTAAGAATTTTTTAATTTCCTTCCTAATATATTCTGTTATCCATTCATCATATAATAGCATATTGTTTAATCTCCAGGTGTTGGAGTAGTTTCTGTTTTTTACTCTTTCATTTATTTTTAACTTCAATCCATTATGATCTGATAGAATACAAGGTAGTGTCTCTATCTTCTTGTATTTGCTAACATTAGCTTTGTGGCATAATATATGGTCTGTTTTAGAGAAGGATCCATGTGCTGCTGAGAAGAAAGTGTATTCACTCTTGGTTGGATGGTATATTCTATAAATGTCTGTTAAGTCTGAATTATTGATTGTGTTATTGAGATCTATGGTTTCTTTGTTCAATTTTTGTTTGGAAGATCTGTCCAGTGGTGAGAGAGGAGTGTTAAAATCACCTAGCATTATTGTGTTATGGTCTATTTGGTTTCTGAAATTGAGAAGGATTTGTTTGACATACATGGATGAGCCACTATTTGGGGCATAGATGTTCATGATTGTTATATCTTGCTGATTTATGCTTCCCTTAAGCAGTATGAAATGTCCTTCTTTATCCCTTCTGACTAACTTTGGCTTGAAGTCCACATTATCTGAAATGAGGATGGATACTCCAGCTTTTTTGCCGAGTCCATGTGCATGGTATGTTTTTCCCCATCCTTTCACCTTTAGTCTATGGGTATCTCTTTCTCTGAGGTGAGTCTCTTGCAGGCAACATATTGTTGGATCTTTCTTTTTAATCCAATCTGCCAGTCTATGTCTTTTGATTGATGAATTCAGGCCATTAACATTCAGGGTTATTATTGAGATATGATTTGTATTCCTGGTCATTTGGTCCATTTTTAAAATTTTATTTATTTATTTATTTATTGTTTAACACAACTTGGTTCCTCCTTTATTTGACAGTTCCTTTAGGATAATTTCTCCCTTTGCTGATTTGCTTCTTTGTTTTTTATCTCTTCCTCTTGGAATGTTTTGCTGAGAATGTTCTGTAATGCTGGCTTTCTTTTTGTAAATTCTTTTAGCTTTTGTTTATCATGGAATGATTTTATTTCATATTCAAATTTGAAGGTAAGTTTTGCTGGGTATAAGATTCTTGGTTGGCATCCATTTTCTTTCAGGGCTTGAAAAATGTTGTTCCAGGCCCTTCTAGCTTTTAGGGTCTGGATTGAAAAATCTGCTGATATCCGTATTGGTTTCCCCCTGAATGTAATTTGGTTCTTTTTTCTCACAGCCTTTAAAATTCTGTCTTTATTTTGTATGTTAGGTATTTTCATTATAATGTGCCTTGGTGTGGGTCTGTTGTAATTGTGTGTATTTGGAGTCCTATAAGCCTCTTGAACTTGATTTTCCATTTCATTCTTCAGATTTAGGAAATTTTCTGATATTATTTCATAGAATAGATTGTTCATTCCTTTGGTTTGTTTCTCTAAGCCTTTCTCAATCCCAATAATTCTCAAATTTGGCCTTTCCATGATATCCCATAGTTCTTGGAGATTCTGTTCATGATTTCTACCATCTTCTCTGTTTGGTCAACTTTGTTTTTGAGGTTAAATATTTTTTCTTCAATATCTGAGGTTCTGTCTTCCAGGTGTTCTATCCTATTGGTTATGCTTTCTAAGGAGTTTTTAACTTGGTTTATTGTTTCCTTCATTTCAAGGATTTCTGTTTTTTTTTTTTTTCAGTATCTCTAACTCTTTATTGAAATGATCTTTTGCTTTCTGTATTTGCTCTTTTAACTCTCGATTGGTACGATCATTCAATGCCTGCATTTGCTCTTTCATCTCATTGTTTGCTTCCCTGATCATTTTAATTATGTACATTCTGAACTCCCTTTCTGCCATTTCTTCTGCCATGCTGTCATTGGATTTTATTGATATAACATCTAGATTTGTTTGGGGCATTTTCTTCCCTTGTTTTCTCATATTGTTCAGGTATCAGTGGACCATTAAGATATTGCAGATTTCCTCTATTGACTTATAATGTCTCTGAAGATTTCTAGTATATCCCCTCTTATCTTTCAGTAGCCTGAAGTCTTGGAGGAAGTTGATAATGCGGTGCTCCACAAGGAAGCTCCCTCTCTAGGGGTGGTGGCCTTCAGGTGGGGTATATTCCCTGCTAGTGGGCAAAGGTGTCTCCACTTGTTGACCAATTGTCATTGAAAGTGGAAGTAGGCTGCGAGTTGAGGCAAGACCTGTTTGGGACTGTGTCTCTGATTTTACCGTCCTTGTGGGAAAACTTCACCCGGCAGGGAAGACTCACCCAGTGGGGAGGTCTCGCTGGTCAGTTCCCCTCCTAGAGGTTCCCCTCAATCCACAACTACCGCCTGGGCTGGGCTACCTTCCTCTGCAACATTCCCAAGGGCCCGGACCTACCTCCTGGGCCTGGGAGCCTTGCCCTTCGTAGACGAGTCTCCTTAGGCTGCCTCTCCTCAGAGAATCTGCCCGCAGTCCTGGAACCTTCGCTCCACTCCTCAGCTTGTCTCTGTGCAGCTCTTCCACCAAGAAGCCTCCTAGGTCCTGGGACCCTGCTCTGCACCTAATCGCCTGGCTATGCAGCCCCTCCTCTGAGCAGCCACCTGGAGCCCCGTACAGTCACTCCGAGACCCAGCGACCCGCTGCAGGCCTCTTCCTCCGGGCAGCCACCAGGTGTTCTGGTGCAGTCGCTAGGAGTCCAAGCAACTCACTGTGCACCACCTCCTCCCGGCAACCACCTGTAGCCCTGGGCAGTCACTCCAAGTCCAAGTGACCCGCCGTGCTCCTTCTCCTCCTCCTTCTGGCAGCCCCCCGGGTGTTAAGGAGCAGTCACTCCGAGACCAAGTGACCCGCTGTGCTCCTCCTCCGGGCAGCCCCCCGGTGTTCAGGAGTAGTTGCTTTGAGTCCAAACAACTCACCACTCGCCTCCTCCTCTGAGTAGCTGCCCAGAGCTCTGATGCAGTCCCTCCGAGTCCAAGTGACCCGCCGTGCTCCTCCTCTTCCTCTGGGCAGGCCCCGGTGTTCAGGAGTGGTCGCTCTGAGTCCAAACAGCTCGCCGTGCAGCTCCTCCTCTGGGCAGCCACCCGGAACCCCAGTGGTTGCTCCAAGTCCAAGTGCTGTGCTGAGCGACCTCCTCTATGATGCTCCCAGTTGTCCAAGTTCACTGCTCCAGTGGGAGGAGGGGTGTCTCGTTGGGCAACTCTACTTCACAAAGTTCCCTGTGTTCCAGGACTACCGCCCCATCCGGGACGCCTTCCCAATGGGAGAGACTCACCCAGCAGCTGTGAGTTGGTCCCAAGTCTCTCAATATCTCCTCTTTTGAATCCTGCGTCCTGGAGCAACATGAAATGGAGCCACCCTCTAGTCCACCATCTTGAAACCCCCCATGAATACTCTTAACTTTATTTCAGAGACTCTTCCACCTAGACCTGGTCCTCCAAGGGACATTAGCCACTGATTCAGTTAGATGGTATCTGGTTGTAAGCAACAGAAAACTCATCTGGCAATAGCCTAAAATATAAGAACATTTCTTATCTAATAACAAGAAGTCCCAGAATGGATGGCACCAAGTTTAGTTCACTGATGACTCCAGGCTCCATCATGATATCAAAGACTCATTGTTAATCCTCCCAATCTTGCCCAGAGCATGAGGGCTGTTCTCCAACTTGATCACATAACCCTCATAGGAGCTCTAAGCAAGGGGTCTTCACATAACAGTACCCAAAGATAAGTACCCCCTTTTTCATCCTGTAAGAAAAAATGTTTGCCCACACCCCTTTTCTGTCCTGAATACTTTGCTTACATTCTATTGGCTTGAAAGGGTTCACAGCCCAAGTCTAGAGAGAACATTGGCACACAGCAGTTGCTTAGATAAATTAAGACTGATGCCTGGCACATTGCCATTGCCTCTCCCTGAAAATTGGGATTCTATTAGCAAACTAGAAGAAGGAATAGCGGTTGGGCGCCAACCTTTAGTGTTTGCCCCAGATACTTTCTCGAGACATTTTCTAAATTCAGTAACATCTAACATAAATCTAATACCTGACTTGAGGACTTCATTTCCACTATTTGCCACGATCTCTCTGTGGAAGACTGGGGCAGTTACCCAAGTCTTGCTAACTCTACCAATCTCCCAGAATATTCTCTACCCCTGCTTTTTACCTCTACCCTTTAAGCAGAATTTGTAAAATAGAATACTCATTATTATTTTTAAATACAACAAGAATAAGACAATATCAATAAGAATTTCCATATCTATGCCAGCTAAATGCATTAGTGTGTTAACAAAGGTTGGCCGAGTCTCTCTAGTCTCAAGATTACCATCTCTGGCACCAAGAGAAGGAGTGTACCTTGGGAGAGATGGTCACTCCAGATCCTACTGGATCACTGAGAAGGGAATGCCTGTGTCCAGGTCAGGTCAGAAAAAGATTCAGAGAGGAGGTTAAGTAGAAATTCACCATGTGTGAGGACAAAGGGCTTTCCAGACCATTGGTTAAGGTACATGTCACCAAACCATAAAGAACATGGCAGATTCAGGAACATGGCTAAAGCATATGAGCAAGCATCAGATAAGGAAAACAGGACCATGGAGGAGACCAAGAAGGTGGCCAGAGGAAAGATTCTGATGGACCTTGGAATACTGTCCTAGTCCATTTTTGCTGCTATAACAAAACACCTGAGACTAGGAAACCTGAAGGAAAAAAAAAGAAACTTATTTCTTACAGTCCTGGAGGATGCAAAATTCAAGATCAAGACACCAGCCGCTATTGAGGGCCTTCTTTCTGTGTCCTCACATGATAGAAGATAGAAAGGCAATTGGGGGAAACATTGTGTTCTTGCTTGGCAGAAGAGACAGAACTCATTCCCATAAGCTCTTTTATAATAGCATTAATCCATTCATTAAGGCATAAGCCCTCCCAAAATGTTCTGCCTCCCTACACTGTTGCACTGGAGATTGTTTCTATCATATGAAGTTTTGAGAGAACAAAAGCATTAAAATCAAAGCATATTCCAAGTTTGAACTTTAAATCACTAAGAATTGGAGTGATGAAGTATTCATGAGAAAGGAAGGGTCATGGTTAGACCCAGTTGTTACACTTGTTCTTGAATCTGACCAACCTTTGGCAGGTCCCATGTGTCTGTGACCTTCTGAGATCTGAAGAATTGATAGCACTCTGTATATCCCATACTGTATCCTGGTAAAGGCTTATTATAACATAGTATATATAACAGGCTGAAACCAGTCTAAATCTTTACGCCTGGGAATTCATTGGCCTTCCTGGTTTAATTTAAAACAAAACAAAACAAAACAAATAAATTAATAGCAAAACTATTAAACATGGATAGATAGAATCATGCACAAAACCAATAAATTCTAATTCTTTATAAGTAACATATCCTTCTGTGCTGGGTTGAAGGAGAGTCAGTGAGAGGCTTTGTGAATATACGTAAAAAAAACAAAACAAACAAAAAATAGGCACAGAGAATTGGTTATCCCTGTGAGGATAGTTGTAGAAATACAAATGTCAATTGAAAAGTGAACCAGTCATTTCATTTACCTTTACAGTCCCATGGAATTGCCACATGTTTTAGATTCTAGGACTCTGTGAAGATTTCACACCACTGGAATTGTCTAGGTCAGAGGTAGCAATCAGCTTCAGCATTCATGCAAGACCAGTTGATCAGAGAGTGTGAGAAAAAAATTCCAGGACTGTGTTGGGATCCGAGGGAAGAGCTGCAATGGGTTAGAGGCATTGCCACAGGTGCAGAGGGCTCGGTGTCCTTGTGATCCCCATTCTGCCATCCCCATGGAAACTGTACCCTGAATGGGAGTATTAATTATTACCTGGTGAGTTGATGTAATCCTCAGTCCTAGTTTTTATTCTGTCATTGAAAAAAGAAAGCTCCCCCGTCTCCACATTTGCTAGCCCCTTTCATCTAATGGACATTCCTTTAAAACACTGACACACATTTTAAATCAGTAGAAAAAAATAGGTCTGTTAAATTATGAAGCAAGACTATTATCTATTGTGTGTCTAGTACATGTTAAGCATTAGACTGAGCTCCTTGCACACATAGTCCCATTCACACCTTAACAACAATCCTGTTATTTGAGTGGCATTGTCTTCAAATCACAGGTGAGAAAATGCACCACAGAATTGTACACAGGCCTACCTATGTGCAAAGCCTGGTCCTTCACCACTTCAATAGACTTATATGGGTAAGTACACCTGTATAACTCACTGGAGAAAACATATTTAAAAGAAATAAAATCAGATGACCTACTTCATAGCACATACCTACAGTATATTTTACTTTGATATGGAATCTTCTAGAGTGGGCACAACTTTTGTCTGCCCTGTCCCCACAGTATTCCATTCCCTAGAAGGGGGTCCAACAATGAGTGAGCACACTCTCTAGGAACAAGGAACTCTTAGACCCGGCCATCCCCTTGGTCCAGTTTGCTTCCTTTAGGTGAGAACATGTTGAAGGACCACCTGACATTTGGCCACTTTCATCCTTCACCAGTCTTTAATTCAATGACCAAAGACTCTGCAGGCCAAATTTCATAGAGAATTCTCCAACTTCAAAGCAGAACCACCCCCACCCAAAAGTGTAGCATCCAGAATTGGAGTGTGCAGTAATCTTTGGAGACTACGTCACTGGAACAACTTAGAACCAACACTGCACACTACCAAAGGATGTTTCACATAGATAGCAACTAAAAGGCAGGTCCCTGGTTGTCTCTTGTTGGTGAGTTTTATCATCACGCTCAAAGAGTGGTCAAAAGACACAGCCTGCTTTACCTGTGTGCAATTGTTATTTGGTGTACCAGCTGCAGAAAAGTAAAACTGACGGACTTCAGCAAACATTCCCACCAAAGCCATCATCATCTCCACCTTGGAGCGTGGGGTGAGGGCTGGTGAGTGGAGAGGGGTGGGAAAGGGAGAACAGGGAATGATGGTTATTAAGGATGAAAGGAGGGAGGGAAAGCAGCCAAGCAGACCTGGTGGCTCTGCTCCGTTCAGGTTGGTCTCCTCCCCCAGTACCACTATTGGGTAGAATTTTATCCTTTGAGGCCCAACTCCCAGCCCTTTGTTCCTTTACCTAGTCTGGTCAGACTGGTTTGGAAGAGCCATCTGCTGCCTACTATACAAGAGGCAGTGGGGCATAGTACAAAGGCAGGAGTAAAACCTCATGTCCAGGGTGGGTGGGTGGGCTAGGGACCTGCAGCTTTCCCATATGAACAGGTGCTGGGGAGCCCTGGGAAGAAGTTAAGCCCAAACTCCTCATTTGCTCACTCTGAGCATCAGTTTCCTTCTCTGTATGATTTTTTTTTAATGGACAGAGAAGAAAAAAATCTCTACTAATTGGCTTTATGATCTTGGATCAGTTGTTGAACTTCTGTGTCTCGGTTTCACTGCCTTTACCTAGCTCATGGCATGTCCTGAAGTTAAGTGAAAGACCCTAAATGGAAGGATTCCTCATTACTTGATGAGTCAATACAATCCTCAAGGTCCCAGATTTTACTCTATCTTTGAAAAAGGAAAACTCCCAACTCACCCTATGCATCTAATGGATATTCCTTTAAAACTCTCACATTGATTTCAAAGCAGCAGTAAAACACAGGCCTGTTAAATAATGAAACAAGTATGATTACCATTTCTTGTGTGTCCGTGGTATGTTAAGGATCAGGCTGACCCCAGTACCTAACACAGAGCAGGGCCTTCTACATCACAGACTCTGTCACACCATGAAGACGGGCGTTTGCAACCAGAATCCCAGATGCTGGAGCTCATTTCTCAGACCGTGGTTCCTCTTCCCTAAATTTTCATCCTCTAAAACTTCCCCCACACCCATCCTGTTCCCTCAGGTAGTGTTGGTCCTGCATCATTCTCTTGCATCCTGCACCATTTCTGCCAGACAACACTCACATGTGGCCAGAGTGGACATGTCCCAAGCAGTGAAGGAACAGGGAATGGGCAGCTATGCTCCCCAAAGACTTCTCTGATGGGAAGGTGTCACAGGGAGGGGAGGACTAGGACCCTGAGCCCAGAGCCCTGAAGAATGCAGGAGAAGGACACAGAAAACTCCTAAGCAGTGAGGGACTGGGCCAGGATATGAGTCTTCTGATAATTGGAAATGTGCCATCTAAAAAGGCATGAGGGAGGAGGTTAGGAATCGCAGCAGCCTGTCACTCCCATGGGGCTGATCTGATATTGATGGATCCCAGAGATAATGAAAGACGACAAAAATATGCAATACTTCTTTTGCATTTTCGCTTAAGCCAAAAAAAAAAAAAAAAAAAAAAAAAAAAAACCACAACAAATCACTGCCATTTAAAAAGTCTGCTTACCCCTCCTGGCTACTTCACCAAGTGCACACATGTATTATCCAGCTTTTCATCACTGTAATTAAATACCTGAGATAATTATAAAGAAAAAAAGTTTATCTTGGCTCAGAGTTTGGGAGTTTCCAGTCCAAGATCAGGTGGACCCATGGTTTTGGGCCTCTGGTGGTACTGGAGGGCGGAGCCAGCTGCTCACCTCATGGTAAGGAAGAAGAGGAAGAAGAGGCCTGGTCCCACAATCCACTTCAAGGGCACACCTCCAGTGGTCTGAGGACCCTCCACCAGGCGCCACCTCCTAAAGTTTCTACCACCCCCCATCCTGGGGATGAAGCCTTCAACACAGGGGTCTTTGGGGAACATTCCAGATCCAAACCATAGCACACATCTTATCACTGAATGAATCAGGTTATCAGTGGTGTGAGTTAGCGACAGTGCTTAGTCTCCATGATGGCCCTGGGGCTGCTGTTCCTACACAATCGCACTGGCTTATCACCTGACAACCTCAGGAGGTGTGTGTCACCTCTAATGAATTAATGGTTGTAGGCCAGAGTTTCTCACTTTTTAGACACTTTTTTCCTAATTACCCACCCCACAAAATTTTAATACCTCAGATACACTGCATATCTGTTTACAGAATAGGTAATTACAGAATATAAAGTTGGGTGCAGTGGCACAAGCCTGTAATCCCAGCTACTCACTGGGAGGCTGAGGCAGGAGGATCATGAGTTTGAGGCCAACATGGGTAACATAATGAGACCCCTGTCTTAAAAAATATACACATATATACTTATAATGTAACATTTTTTATTATACGTAGTCATATATAACATATAATGCATGTATAAAATGTTATATACTAAATAATATAGGATTATTATGATAATATATTACATAATATATTATGTGTGTGGTACATATACTACATAAACTGATATGCATATCGGTGACTTATACTTTAAAATATTAAGAAATTTTTGCCTCCTAAAAGCTGATCTTCTCCCTCTGGGAGGTGACATTTTCCTGAGAGTGCATATCCACACAGTGATCACCGACAGCTGCTAACATCTCAAAAAGAGACAAGTAGACATTATGTGACCCTTTCTGCTGTCTCACCCAATGACTACCTACATCTGAACAAGCTTTTAGGCCTAGTTACCAGTATACAGGTGAAACGGGGCCCAATGTGCCCAGTAACATTACAGGGGTGGGATCTGTCAGACTCAGAAAACTGTATTAAACAACCCCATTTTTCAGCAATTACACTGCAAGGGGGAAAGGGAGAGAAAAAGGGGACACTACAGAGTGAGAGTCTACAGAGACACATCACTAAATCTCTGCTAGCAGGCAACGGCATTGCAGGCTGTTGATCAGGATCTGGTTCAACCAGGCTGAAAATACACACGAGACAAATCAGCTAATATGAACACAAACTAAGTACTTAATGCTATTAAAAAATGATTATTAATTTTAGGTGGAATCATGATATCCTTTTATGTTTTAGATATATACATAGTATTCATTAATAAATAAAATGATTACATCTAGGATGATTAAATTAGGACTTATTTCAAAATAATCCCGAATTGAGGATACAGGTAAAAAGAGATTGACCATTCGTGGATCCTCATTGAGGCTGAGTAATGGACACACGGAGGTTTATTCTGCTCTCTTTGCTTTTGTATGTGCTTGAAGGCTCCATAATTAAAAGTTAGAGATGAATCGTTAGATTGCCACCCAGTGGTCTCAACAGGGGAGCCAGCCGGACTCAGACTGAACCTGCAGTGGATTCTCCCTGGAGAAGAGCCTGCCAGGAGCTATTCGGCTCCTCCCTAATGCACTCAAGTTGTGTGAGGAGCCACTGAGATAACCCGGTCCCCCCAGAGGGGAGGCAGCCTTGCCACATAGGATTTATGCTGCCGGTGGCATCTGAACAAAAGCCAAGGGGTTCACTTCTTTACTTTGGCAGAAAAGCTCAACCGCCTTTTCCTGTTTGTCCTCACTGCTGTCCCGGTGGGGAGAGCTGAGCTATGGAGTCAGTTAAGTTTTTCTTCAATTTCAGCTTTGCAAATAGGAGTCATGGGGCCTTGCTTTGAAACTGTCCCAGCTGTTTTCTCCATCTGTAAAACATGGATGGTGCATGGGAGAGGGTTCTTAATGACTACTGACAACTATTCTGGCTGGTTGGTGCAGAAAAGAACCTTATTAAGGGCTATCAGGTGCCTCCTGGAATCCTCCTAGACGTGCGTAAAGGATTCAGGTTTGGAGGCTCTGCAGAAGCAACTTCACACAAATGGCACTGCCAGTCTATCCCACCACTGGAACCTGCAAATCTCTGGCTAACCCTCTCCAGAACTGACTCTGTGGGGCACTTTCTTCTTCTTGTCATTGCCATCTAAGAGAAAATCTCATAGATGTGTTTCAGATCCACTGAGCTCAGGCCAGCATCTGGATGCTTGGGAGGAAGGGAGGGATCCAGGAAAGTGTGTCCTGCCTTCTAACTTTGGGGTAGGTGGACACCTAAGGTGAGGGAAGCCCAAACACAAAAGGAATGTTCAAAAGTGCAAATGACCCAAAACAGGAAGCACCTACCCTGGACATGTTCCCAGAGTCTTTG
This sequence comes from Sciurus carolinensis, assembly GCF_902686445.1. Lineage (NCBI taxonomy): Eukaryota > Metazoa > Chordata > Mammalia > Rodentia > Sciuridae > Sciurus > Sciurus carolinensis. Next base: position 135,057,453 of record NC_062219.1, read on the forward strand.
TGAGGCCTCTGTGCCCCTCAGAGAACTGGGTAAATTTGGCCCATGCACACCTTCCAAACCCTATAGTGTCTAAAGGGTCTTCTCATTCTTTCTGTGAAGCCTCATATCTTACCTCCTTGGGATCCCTCATTTGCCACATCCCTACATGCTCAAATGTCTTCTTTGTCCTTATCATAGTGGTACAGTGGTGCATGCCTAATATCTCAGCAGCTCGGGAGGCTGAGGCAGGAGGATTGTAAGTTCAAGGCCAACCACAGCAACTTAGAGAGATTCTCAGCAACTGGGCAAATCCTGTCTCAAAATAAAATATAAAAAGCGCTGGAGATGTAGCTCAGTGGTGAAGTGCCCCTGGGTTCAATCCCCTGTACTTAAATAAATAAATTAATGTCACAAGACTGACTATAGCACTTTGCCTTCAAAATTTTGAAACAAAAGGAAAAGCAGAAATCTACTCACATGAAATGTTTTAAGATTTAGGTAGAATTTTCTGAACGCTTTGGGGTTATGGGAAGGTTCCTTCTGTGCTTTTGTGTATATTCTCTCTCTCTCTCTTTCATTTGTCCTTCTTCTCCCATTTCCTACAGAAAGGTTATGCCCTGTCCTCTCTTACTCCTGGGGAGTTCAGGGCTCTTCCTTCTAACCCAGATATTCTTCAAGCTACAATTTCTAAATAAAAGCAATTCTCTTTCTAGGGGGAAATTTAATTTTCTTCATTTTACTGTAGAGGAGGACTGTAGGGATTAATTTAGATAATGATTATAAAGTATATTTAGCCCTTTGTATGTTCTCAGCAAATTATTAAAAGAAACTTTATTACGTCTATTTTGTACACAAAGACACGACACAGTTGTGAAAATAGCCTTTTTTATGAATCTTGGTGGCAAAGAGTTGGCAAGGAGCTTCAGGTTCCTGACGCCCCATGGACTCATGAGATTTGTGTGATATTTAGCAGTTCAGGGATGACTCCTTCCAACTAGACAAGAAAGAGGAGGCTCTTTGTTTAGGGTGAAAGTAAACAGAACTCCTTGTCTTTAGATCAAGAAAGTCAGAACATTACTCATGCAACCTTGGTTCGCTTTACTCTGAGTGAACAGGAAATTAAGTCCAGCTAGCGAGTTCTGACTTTTGTGGGCTTCTATGCAAGCCGTCTGTCTCCAGCCCCGATGCATAGTGCGTGGGATCTCACAGGGTGGCCACACTCAGGTGCCAGGCTTGTTTTGCAGGACCTTCTGGTTTCTTCTATGTACTTGATCTTTTCACTAACAGATCTATGGCCCACTTTTAATTCTTTCAAAAGCAATTTCTCTCTGGAATCTTCTCTTCCTCACTGCCACCAAAACCCTATGAGGATTACAGTATGAAAGAGACTTGCTTCTAATCTTTAAAAGAATTTGCTGCAGAGCCTTCCCTGCCTCGTTGGCCCCAATCCTAAACCTCGCCCTGTCATCCTAACAAGTGCTCTTAATCCTACAGAGAAGCTGTCAGCATTGCCCCATATAAAGCCAAACAGCAAACGTGGCAGGAAGGCGGCCAGCTTGGGTCAGGCTGCCGGGGAGACTGAGAATGGAGTGCTTGGAGATGAGGGGGGGTCACTGTCACAGTGCAATCGACTTTTCTGACCCCCCATGCAAAAAAAGCAAAGTGATTATTAAAAATATTCTTCTACGGCTTTTGTCATAGTCAGAGATTTTTAAAAATTAGAAACCCTTAGCACTTAAAACCATCACATTCTTACATCCCCTTCCTCCTGACACTCCCTGAAACTTAGCATCTTCCCCATTTAAAGTTTTTTTTAAAAAATAAGAGGGGGATGGTTTCTGCCATGTCCTGAGAGTAACTCTTAGTCAGATCATAGGCAGGCTGTCTTGCCTGTCTGCCACAAACCGGCTCAGGGAGACAGCTTCAGAGCCAATTATCACACTGTACCAGCCACCACAGATGGCCTTAGCCAACTCTAAGCTGGCAGCAAAATTCAAAGAAGTCTTTCTTTTGCGCATGAGCTCCCACGTGTTCTCATTGCGGGCCCTGTGTTTTCCCCAGGGAAATCACCAAGACCTGGGGCCCTGAACTCAGGGGACTGGGCCTTGTCCAACCTCAGCCCACCCAACAGAGAGCAAACCTGCAACCTTGCAGTGCCCAGTGTCCCTAGAAAATGTAATCAGCCTCTGGTAGGTGATGAGTTTCTGAGATGTTGAAGGACCTCTGGTTTACGGTTCACATTCCATTTGCCATTCAACAACTTTAGACTTTAAATGCTTCTATATTGATTTACATAATGCCAGAGAGTTGGCTAGAAGTCCATATAACTAAAGTAGTGCCCTTATTTATGCCTGGGGAACCTGAGAAGTGCCCTGGGCATATCTAGGAGTGTCTTACTCTGGGTAGTAAAGTGAGTGGAAGCCCTAGTAGTGATATCTACAGTGATATTTGTGTAGAGATCAGGGCCACACAGAGGAGGCAGAGAACAATGAGGAGGTCAGCATCTTTGCTGGGCTGTAAATGACTGCCATTTATCCTCTTTGCAGGACGACTACCTGGTATTCACAACTATTACTTACCCAGGAGAAATGCAGAGAAGGAAAGGGGAATAACTGCATAGAAGCAATTTGGAGAAGTGACTTACCCTCTCTCGGTCTTTTTCTTCATCTGCGATAACAATTTAGCAGGGCTTCTGGGAAGGTGAGTTTAGGTATGGGTGCATCTGTCTAATAGCTTCCTGATATCTATTAAGTGACTGGCACGTCCTGTATAAAACATACCAAGTCCTGGCCTCCTGGGGACCAGGTTCTAATGGGGATAAATAAAGAGGTATTTCATCAGGAGACATAACTGTCTTAAGTAACCCAGTGCTGAAAAAATAAGTACAATCTAACGGAAATAAAGGGAGAAATGTAAAAGTTCATGGTTGTGCTGTGAAACTGGAGCATCCTCCTCCAGAAACTAATAACGCAGACTTTTTCTTTAAGTAAATGTTAAAAAAAATAGAAGAGTTTAACAATATTATCCACCAAACTAACTAATACGTACAAAACACTACACCGAATATGCATATTCTTTTCCTTCAAGGGCATGTGGAATGTTCTCTAACTTAGACCCTAGGCTGGTCTATCACATAAGTCAAAAATTGCCAAAAGTTTAACATGTTACAAAATATGGCCTCTACCACAGAATTAAATCCAAAATAAATAATAATAAAATACCTACAATATATTTTCAAATATTCGGAAATTAAAAACACATCTAAACAACCCATCAATCACAGAAGAAATTATGAGTGGAACCAGAAAAGCCAGTCATTCCCCCCTACCCACAGTTTGACTCTTCATAGTTTCAGTTACCTAAGAGTCCACTCCAATCCAAAGATATTAAATGGAAAAATTCCAGAAGCAACTAGTAAGTTTTAAATTGCATGCTGCTCTGAGTAGTGTGATGTCCTCATCCCTCTGTCCAGTGTATCTACAATGTACATGCAGCCTGACCCTTAGTCGCTTAGCAGCCATCTTGGTTATCAAGGGTCATGGTATGGCGATGCTAGTTATGTTCAAGTAATGCTTACATCATGATACCTTAGTCATTCTCCTCCATCAGACCTTCACATAGGCCTTATAGCATCTCACATCATAAAAAGAAGGGTGAATGCAATACAATAAGATGGGAAAGACCACATTCATATAACTTTTATTACACTATACTGCATAATCGGCCAATTTTACTATTAGTTATTAGTTTCTATTGTTAATTTCATATTTTACTAGTTTATAAATTCAACTTTACCATGGGTATATATGTATAGAAAAACTACACATATTTATATATATATGTATAATACAGGATTCAGTACAATCTACCATTTTAGGCATCCACTAGAGCCTTGGATGCATCCCCTGTGGATAAGAGGAAGGGTGACTGTAATTTTTAATTGTATGATAATGAAAATACATGGCATCAAAATTTCTGGAATGTAGTTAACAGTGTGGAGAAGGAATTTCACAGTTTTAAAAGTTTGTGTTAGAAAAGAAAAAAGTTCAAAATCATGGTCTGAGTTTCCACATTAAGAAATTAAAACAACAAAAACAAAAACAAATTAAAATTAAGTGAATTAGAAGAAACCAGAAAACAACAAAAGAGAAAAACAATATAGAAAATTCAAAAAAGCGAGAATTGTACTTTGAAAATATCTATAGACTTGGCAAAGCCCTAGAAATACTAATGGAGAAGGGAAACACAAATGATCAATAGAAGAAATAAAAGATCAGCTAATGCTAGAGATCTCATAGACATTAAAGTTATAATAAGGTGACATAATGAACATCTTTATGTCAACAATGTACATATCTTATGTAAAATGGAAACATTTCTTGCCAAGCAACTTATGAAAATTGTATCAAGAAAAAATAATACATATGAATAACCTATATTTATTTATTTTTTTATTTTTATTTTAAAAATTTTTTATTTATTTTTTAATTTTTTACAGATTGCATTTTGATTCATTGTACACAAATGGGATACATCATTTTGTTTCTATGGTTGTACATGATGTAGATTCACACCATTCATGTAATCATACATGTACATAGGGTAATGATGTCTGTCTCATTCCACCATTTTTCATACCCCCTCCCTCTCATTTCTTTCTACATAATCTAGAGTTCCCCCATTCTTCTTACCCTCCCCACCTCCCCACCCCCATTATATATCATTCTCCAATTATCTGGAAAAACATTCGGCCTTTGGTTTTTTGGGATTGGCTTATTTCACTTAGTATGATATTCTCCAATTCCATTCATTTATTTGCAAATGCTGTAATATTATTATTCTTTATTGCTGAATAATATTCCATTGTGTATATATACCACAGTTTCTTTATCCATTCATCTGTTGAAGGGCATCTAGGTTGGTTCCACAATCTAGTGATTGTGAACTGAGTTGCTATACATATTGATGTGGCTGTGTTAATGTAGTATGCTGATTTTAAGTCCTTTGGGTATAATCCGAGGAGTGGGATAGCTGGGTCAAAAGGTGGGTCCATTCCAAGTTTTCTGAGGATGCTCCACACTGCTTTCCAGAGTGGATGCACCAAATTGCAACTCCACCAGCAATGTAAAAGTGTGTCTTTTCCCCCACATCCACACAACATCTATTATTGTTTGTGTTCTTGATAATAGCCATTCTAGTGTTCGAGTAAGATGAAATCTTAGAGTTGTTTTAATTTGCATTTCTCTAATTACTAGAAATGTTGAACACTTTTTCATATATTTATTAATCACCTATATATCTTCTTCTGTAAAGTGTCTGTCCACTTCCTTGGCCCATTTATTGATTGGGTTCTTTGTATTTTTGGCGTAAAATTTTGTAAGTTCTTTATAAATTTTGGAGATAAGTGTTCTATGTGAAGTGAGTGTGGAAAAGATTTTCTCCCACTCTGTAGGCTCTCTCTTCACATTCTTGATTGTATCCTTTGCTGAGAAAAAGCTTTTTAATTTGAGTCCATCCCATTTTTGATTCTTGTGCTTTGATTTCTTGTGCTTTGGGAGTCTTGTTGAGGAAGTCTGATCCTAAGCCAACATGATGAAGATTTGGGCCTACTTTGTCTTCTATTAGGTGCAGGGTCTCTGGTCTAATTCCTATGTCTTCAATCCATTTTGAGTTGAGTTTTGTGCAGGTTGAGAGATAGAGGTTTAATTTCATTTTACTGCATATGGATTTCCAGTTTTGCCAGCACCATTTGTTGAATAGACTATCTTTTCTCTATTGTATGTTTTTGGCTCCTTTGTCTTGTATGAGGTGACTATGTTTATGTGGTTTTGTCTCTGTGTCTTCTATTCTGTACCATTGGTTTTCCTGTCTATTTTGGTGCCAATACTATGCTGTTTTTGTTACCATAGTATAGTTTAATGTCTGGTATTGTGATACCTCCTGTTTCACTTTTTCTACTCAGGATTGTTTTGGCTATTCGAGGTCTCTTGTTCTTCCAGATGAAGTTCATGATTGCTTTCTCCATTTCTATGAGGAATGTCATTGGGATTTTAATTGGAATTGCATTGAATCTGTATAGCGCCTTTGGTAGAATGGCCATTTTGACAATGTTAATTCTGCCTATCTAGAACATGAGAGATCTTTCCATCTTCAATGGTTTTCTTCAATTTCTTTCTTTAATGTTCTGTAGTTTTAATTGTAGAGGTCTTTCACCCCTTTTGTTAGATTAATTCCAAAGTATTTTTTTTTGAGGCTATTGTGAATGGAGTGGTTTTCTTAATTTCTCTTTCAGAGGATTCATCACTTATGAATAGAAATGCATTAGATTTACGTGTATTGATTTTATATCCTGCTACTTAGCTGAATTCATTTATTAGTTCTAGAAGTTTTCTAGTGGAGTTTTTTGGATCTTCTAAATATAGGATCATGTCATCAGTAAATAGTGACAGCTTTAGTTCTTCTTTTCCTATTTGTATCCCTTTAATTTCTTTGGTCTATCTAATTGCCCTGGCAAGTGTTTCAAGGATGATGTTGAATAGAAGTGGTGAAATAGGGCATCCCTGTCTTATTCCAGTTTTTAGAGGGAATGCTTTCTGTTCTTCTCCATTAAGAATGATGTTGGCTGTGGGCTTAGCACAGATAGCGTTTACAATGTTGAGTTATGTTCCTACTATTCCTATTTTTTCTAGTGTTTTAAGCATGAAGGGGTGCTGTATTTTATCAAAAACTTTCTCAGCATCTATTGAAATAATCATGTGATTCTTAACTTTAAGCCTATTGATGTGATAAATTACATTTATTGATTTCCAGATGTTGAACCAACCTTGCATCCCTGGGATAAACCCACTTGATCATGGTGCACTCTCTTTTTAACATATTTTTGTATGCAATTTGCCAGCATTTTGTTAAGGATTTTTTGCATCTATGTTCATCAGGGATATTGGTCTAAAGTTTTCTTTCCTTCATGTGTCTTTGTCTGGTTTTGGTATCTGAGTGGTACTAGCTTCATAGAATGAATTTGGAAGGGTTCCCTCCATTTCTATTTCCTGGAATACTTTGAAGAATATTGGTATCAGTTCTTCTTTAAAGGCCTTGTAGAATTTGGCTGAGAATCCATGTGGTCGTGGGTTTTTCTTGGTTGGTAGGCTTTTGATGACTTCTTCTATTTTGGTGCTTGAAATTGATCTGTTTAGATTGTGTACATCTTCCTGATTCAGTTTGGGAGGATCATATGTCTCTAAAAATTTGTCAATGTCTTCAACATTTTCTATTTTGTTGGAGTATAGATTTTCAAAGTAGCTTCTAATTATGTTATGTATTTCAATGGTGTCTGTCATGATCTTTCCTTTCCATCATGAATTCTAGTAATTTGAGTTTTTTCTTCCTTTTCGTTAGTTTGGCTAGGGGTTTATCAATTTTGTTTACTTTTTCAAAGAACCAAGTTTGTTTTGTCAATTTTTTGAATTGCTTCTCTTGTTTCAATTTCATTGATTTCAGCTCTGATTTTAATTATTTCCTATCTTCTACTATTTTTGGTGTTGATCTGTTCTTCTTTTTCTAGGGCTTTGAGATGTGATGTTAGGTCATTTAGCTGTTGACTTTTTATTTTTTTAATGTATGAGCTCAATGCAATGAACTTTCCTCTTAGTACTACTTTCAGAGTGACCCAGAGATTTTGATATGTTGTGTCATTGTTCTCATTTACCTCTATGAATTTTTTTGTTTCTTCCCTGATGTCTTCTTTTATCATTACATCATTCAGTAGCATATTATTTAGTCTCCAGGTGTATGAATAGTTTTTGTTTGTTATTTTATTGTTGATTTCTAATTGCATTCCATTATGGTCTGATAGGATACAGGGTAGGATCTCTATTTTTTTTGTATTTACTAATGGCTTCTTTGTGGCATAGCATATGGTCTATTTTGGAGAAGGATCCATGAGCTGCTGAGAAAGTATATTCACTTGACGATGGATGAAATACTCTGTAAATATCCATTAAGTCTATATCATTAATTGTATTATTTAGTTCTATAGTTTCTTTGTTCAGTTTTTGTTTGGAGGATCTATCCAGTGGTGAGAGTGGTGTACTAAAGTCCCCCACTATTAATGTGTTTTGATCTATTTGATTCTTAAAATTGAGAAGGGTTTGTTTGATATACATAGATGCTCCATTGTTTGGGACATAAATATTTAAAATCATATGTCTTGCTGATTTATTTTCCCTTAAGCAGTATGAAATGTCCTTCTCTATCCCTTCTGACTAACTTAGGTTTGAAGTCCACTTTATCTGATATGAGGATGGAGACCCTTGCTTTTTTACTGGTCCATGTGCATGGTATGTTTTTCCCCATTCTTTCACCTTTAGTCTGTGGATGTCTTTTCCTATGAGATGAGTCTCTTGAAGGCAGCATATTATTGTGTCTTTCTTTTTAATCCAATCTGCCAGTCTATGTCTTTTGATTATTGAGTTTAGGCCATTTGACATTCAGGGTTATTATTGAGATATGATTTGTATTCTTGGTCATTTTGGCTTATTTTTGGTTTTTAACTTGACTTGGTTTCTCCTTTGATTGACTTTTCCTTTAGGGTAGTTCCCCCCATGCTGACTTGTATTGTTGCTTTTAACTTCCTCTTCATGAAATATTTTGCTAAGAATGTTCTGCAGGGCAGGCTTTTTATTTGTAAATTCTTTTAACTTTTTTTTTATCATGGAAAGATTTTATTTCATCATCAAATCTGAAGGTTAGTTTTACTGGGTATAGAATTTTTGGTTGGCATCTGTGTTCTTTCAGAGTTTGAAATATATTGTTCCAGGCCCTTGTTGCTTTTAGAGTCTAAGAAAACTGCTGATTATCTGTATTGATTTCCCCTTGTATGTAATCTGACACTTTTCTCTCACAGCCTTTAAAATCCTGTCTTTATTTTGTATGTGAGTTATTTTCATTATAATGTGTCTTGGTGTGGATCTGCTGTAATTTTGAGCACCTGGTGTTCTGTAAGCATCTTGTATTTGATTTTCCATTTCATTTTTCAGGTTTGGGAAATTTTCTGATATTATTTTGTTGAACAGGTTGTTCATGCCTTTGGTTTGTATCTCTGTGCCTTCTTCAATCCCAATAATTCTTAAATTCGGTCTTTTCGTGATATCCCATAATTCTTGGAGGTTCCATTCATGACTTCTTAACATCTTCTCAGTTTGTTCAACTTTATTTTCAAGATTAAATAGTTTGTCTTCATTGTCTGAGATTCTATTTTCCACAAGATCTATTCTGTTGGTGATGCTTTCTATTGAGTTTTTAATTTGTTTTATGGTTTCTTTCATTTCAAGTATTTCTGTTTTTTTTTTTTTTTTTTCCAGAATCTCTATCTCTTTATTGAAGTGTTCTTTTGCTTCCTGCGTTTGCTTTTTTAACTGTTTACTGGAATGGTCATGCATTGCCTGCCTTTGCTCTCTTATCTCGTCTTTTGCTTCATTTTAATTATGCAGATTCTAAACTCTTTTTCTGTCATTTCTACTGCCATGCTGTCATTGGATTCTATCACAATAGCATCTTGGTTTGTTAGGGACACTTTCTTCCCCTGTTTTTTCATATTGTTTCTATATATTCCCCTCTATCAGTGAAAATCAGAGATAATGAAGTTCCCCCCCTGCAGGCTTATTATGACCCTGCGTTTTCCACTACCTCTCCTTTGAAGGGGAGATCAATACCAGTAGCACCCAATACAGAGAAAATGCAGCCCTGAACCAAATAGACCCTATAAAGACTTTAACATTATTGTAATGAACAGGGTCAATTTGATTACTATTTACAGTATTTCCAGTTGTTAACAAGAGGATAGGGAAGGGTGTAGGATGTAAGTGAGTAAATAGAGCTACCTGTCAAAGGACCTTCAGTCTCCTGTAGGTGTCTCAGGAAGGGAGCCTCCCTTCCAACAATGATGACCACACCCTCAGGAATAATTCAAAATGCCTGCACCAGCCTCCAAAGAAGCTGGGGAGCCCCAGCGAGGGTGCGCTGAGTCAGCACCAAGGCAGTCTCAGTGTCCCTCAGCAGTAGGGGGGCAGGCAGACAGACTTAGGCTCAGTATATACCAACCTATATTTATTTAAGATATTTAATTTGTTATCTAAAACCTCCCTTTGGAGAAACCAATAACCTGAGTTAGTTTCCCAGGTAAGTCATACCAATTTTAAGGAAAAACTGATACCCATCTGATACTATATCTTCTAGAAAATAGGAGAAAGAAATTAATTTCATGCATTTTGTGAATTTGAAAGAATCCTGAATCCAAACACTAAGACCTTACAAGGAAAAAAAAAACTGTAGACCAATATCCCTTGTGAATATTGATGTAAAACCCATAGTAAAATCCTAGCGCATGTTGAATCTGGCAATGTTTAAGGTAATGCTCCATGATCAAGTGAGGCTTATTTTGAATAGAAGGTTACTGCAACATTTGAAAACCAATTCATGTAGTTAGCTACTTTAACAGGATAAATGGGAAAATAAATATCATTACTCTAACACATGGCAAAATTTATACCTATTCATGTTCCATAAAGAAAATGATTTCTAGACAATAAGAAATAGAAGGGTTGGACTGGGGAGATAGCTCAGCTGGTAGAGTGCTTGCCTTGCAAGCACAAGGCCATGAGTTCAATCCCCAGTACCACAAAATAAATAAATAAATAAATAAATAAATAAATAAAATAGAAGGATACTCTCACAATTTAGTAAGGGACATCTTTGAAAAACCTATAGTTTGCCTTACACTTAATGGTAAAATATTGAACATTTCCTCCCTGTGATCAGAAACAAGGTAAGAATGCACACTCCTACTTCCATTTAACATTGTATGAAAACTGCTAGCAATGTGATAAGAGAAGAAAAAGGAAAAGTGTGCAGAGAAAGAAGAATAGAGCTATCATTTTTGGAATGACATAATCATATCTAGGTCAATATACAAAGGTCGAATGTTGTCTCTGGTATGTGAACGTTAACACACAACAGGGTGGGGAGGGGGAGAACAGATGTTCTGTGGATTAAACATAGAGGAATAAAGGAAAGGAAGGGGAGATAAGAATAGGAAAGACAATAGAATGAATCGGATATAACCTTCCTATGTACAAGCATGAATACGCCACAGTGAATCTCCACATCATGTGCGTCCACATTATCTAATTAGAATAAGATATACTCCATGTTTGTATAAATATGTCAAAATTGACTCTACTGTAATGTATAACTAAAAAGAACAAATAAAAAATTGCATGAAAAACTAAGCATATTTCTAAATTCTAGCAATGGATATTGAAAAAGTAACTTAAAAATACAATTCAATATAAAATAAAAAATCATGGACAAATTTGAAAAACATGAGCCTGTCCTCTAGGTATAAAATGACAAACATTACTAACTAAATAGAAATGTAAATATCCTATTCATGGACTGCTAAGATGTCCATTTCCCCTCACACTGATTTCCAGATGAACACAATCCCAGTTGACTTTTTCCCCCTATAAAGTGATGAGCAAATTCTAAAATTTGCTTGAAAATACAAAGAACCTAGAATGACCATGCCAATTTTGAAAACTATGAACAAAGTTCAAGGGCTCATACTTCCTAATTTTGAGACTTACTATAAAATTACAAGAAACAATACAGTATGGTAATTGGCATAAGATTTGACACATATGTCAATGGAAAGAATCCAGAAAGAGACTCATATTTCTACAGTCAATCAATTTTGATAAAGATGGCTTGTGGAGAACATCTCTGATCCACCATAAGACCCAAAAGTCATGGAACCAAGTGACTACAGACTAGAACCTTTGAAACCCTAAGCAAAAATAAGTCTGTCCTCCTTATACATTGATTATCTGAGGCATTTTGTCACAGTGATAGTAAACAAACATAAGACACAAAAAAAATTTGTCTTAGGGGAAAATTGATAAATTACTTTATTAAAATTGAAGTTTTGTGCTCTTCAAAATACTCCATTTATAAAATGAGAAGTCAAGCCATGGAGTGGGGGAAAACACCCAAAACACATATCTGAGAAAGAACTTGTGACCAAAAAGTATAAAGAATTCTTGCAACTCAGTAAAAAGACAAATACTTTAAATGGGCAAAAGACTCTAAGAACACTTTATAAGAGCAGACAGACAAATAACCAGTATTGAAGGAGGTAGAAACTTACAGCCCCTGGGGGACAGGGGTTGGTGGACGAAACTAAGGATTCCAACCTTATATGCCAAAGTTCCCCTGCCTGCCAAAAGTATCCAACAGTCTTCTCCCATGAAGTGGTCCTGCTAAATTCTAGAAAACTCAGACCCTTTTTGTAGCCAGTATCCATTTTCCTCTTGAAAATGTGCCTCTCCACTGCTTAATGAAGGATCGCTGAGGTTGAGGTCTGTCTCCATTTCTTTTTCTTTTTGTATTCTCTTTGATTTGATGTAGAAACCTGGGATGGGGTTTGGGACCCTCTACCCTCCCCTGTCCCAGCCAAACTTTACCATCTTTTCTCATCTCCCTTCCATTTCTTTCCTTCTTTCTTCTTGATGGAAGGAGGCCATTTACACCCTCTGAGTCCACTTTAGCTAAATGGTGGCTGTCATGTGACCCCAAATCAACCCTAATCCTGGGCTAGATTGTTGCTGCCTTATTGCCACTTGGACAGAGCAAGGGCCTGTATTGGGTCCTTTATTGGTGTTGGAGGCAAACTTTTTCTAATCCTATCCTCTCCTATTCCTTCCTTCTCTTAAATATTCAGACCTCTGGATCGGAGGTCACTTTCTGCCATTTTGTTTCAGCATGCAACACCAACCTCCTCAATCCTCAGAGAGGTAAAATCTCTTCAGTGTTTCTCAGAGGCACCCTGTCCCAGACCTTCCACCTTTTGCTTGTCCTGACCCCAGGGGTTTTCCACCATGGGATTGCAGAAGGGAAGCCCTCTCAATCTCTGGTGGAACGGTTCTGTCGGTGACAGGAGACATCAAGGGGTGCTTTGATCTTGACCACCACCCCAGTCAAACCTCTCCGTGTTAATGAGTCCATCCCATAGCACTCCCCCTTAGGTTGTCTCATTAAAAAATTTTTTAAATCCTCCACTTCCAATCTGATCTGAAAAGTAAACACCTTATTTGGTTAAGTATGAAAATTAGGCTTCAATATGAACTAGACACCCTAAGACAATGACCTGAATTTGGAATTCAGGACCTTTTTTTTTCTTTTCTTTTTTTTTTTTTTTTATTGTAAACAAATGGGATACATTTTGATTCTCTGTACATAGAGTAAAGGCATACCATTCGTGTAATCATAAATTTACATAGGGCAATGTTGTTTGATTCATTCTGCTATTTTTCCCCCTTCCCCCCCACCCCCTCCCACCCCTCTTTTCCCTCTATACAGTCCTTCCTTCCTCCATTCTTGCCCCCCTCCCTAACCCTAACCCTAAACCTAACCCTAACCCTAACACTAACCCCTCCCACCCCCCATTATATGTCATCATCCGCTTATCAGCAAGATCATTCGTCCTTTAGTTTTTGAGATTGGCTTATCTCACTTAGCATGATATTCTCCAATTTCATCCATTTGCCTGAAAATGCCATAATTTTATCATTCTTTATGGCTGAGTAATATTCTATTGTATATATATGCCACAGTTTCTTTATCCATTCATCAATTGAAGGACATCTAGGTTGGTTCCACAATCTGGCTATTGTGAACTGAGCAGCTATGAACATTGATGTGGCTGTATCTCTGTAATATGCTGATTTTAAGTTCTTTGGGTATAGGCCAAGGAGTGGGATAGCTGGGTCAAATGGTGGTTGGAATTCAGAACCTTTGATCCCAAAATCCTCTAAGACAAATTCCTCCAATGAAGTGGCAAATGGCCTGAGGTTCTTTACGTCCAAGCTTTCTTTTACCTTCATTCAAGGCCTTCATTATGCTAACCTTATTCTGTTCTATAATTAATTCTTACTGACTTCTTGCTCCATAAGCCTCCAAGATCAGGTCCTGATCCCCAGCCCTATTCTTCATTTTCTGCCCCTGAAATAGCAGATGAACCCCCACCAAAAGTAAGTAAAGCTGGATGCTATAAAGGAAAGTTTCATAGACTGGAGTGCCTGATAACTATCAAAAGAGACTGTCAGAGAGAAGCTTTTTTCTGAGTCAATTTGAGGCATACAAATCTTCCTAACCTCTTACATAGGTGGTCTTGATCTTTGTTTCTGTGTTTGCTAGTATGATTATCTAACCCCAATATTTATCCCTTATATTGGTCTGAAAGATGTAATATGGCACGTAAAAGTTCTAACTAACTTTACCAAGAAAGCCCTAACTGACGCAGATAAAGGGATTGCTACTAAACACAGAGGTAATGCCAAAAGAAAGGTATTTTACAAAAATCAAATGGCATTAGACATCTTAACTAGAGCTCATGAGTACATCTGAGACATTATAAAAGCTAAATGTTGTGTATCAAATGGGATGGACCCACTGTGCTGATCCCCACAAGCTTTCTTTTCCAAAATGCAATTTACCTGCAGCCCTGCCTGGCCTCTGTGGACAGAATATGTGACATTCCTTAGCAAACTATCTCTTCACTGCAGGCCCAAAATAATGTTGATAAGAGGAACCAAGTTACCCTGAAGGAGAGAATTTTGTGACCAAATCTTGAAACTTTGGGAGATAAGAATAGCTTCTCCTAGCCATAAAACTTGTAAGAATGTATGGTTCCGAATACATTTAGAATTGGTCAGCATGGCCAAGGTGACCTACAGTTGCCATGACAGTGGGGACTTGAAAGTCTAATGTCACACTGCTGTCACTCAAAAGTCAAGAGGTGGGTGGGTTGGATCCCCCTTCACCCAGGTGCTGGGAATGTCTGTCCTGACTTGCTTCAGTTTCCTTTATGTGGGAGAAATTTGGTGTGTGGGACAGAGGAGGGCTTGAGACAACCGAAGGCAGCTGGTCAGGGTCACCTTGGGTGTTGCACAAATAGCTCATGTCCCAAATCTGACACCGACGATCTCCATGGGAACCAAATATTGACCACTATCTGTCTCTCTGTTTCTGATTGACTTGGCCTGATAGTGGAGAGATCCTCACTCAATGAATCTTGGATCCTGAGATGCAATCTCAGTCTGACCTGAGGTCTTTGGGAAAGAGGTGACCCATTAATCCCTAGAGAATGAGCCAAGCAATCTCTCCCTCTTCAGAAATGCTTCTACCCTAATTCAGCCCATACCATCTGCCCCTTAAACAGGGACCCATTAGGCGAAATTCTCAAGATAGAGAGCTCCCCTAGCTTTAAAATTAGACTACCTTCTCTAGACTCTCATAAGACACATTTTCTTCTGCACTCCCCTGATCTAGCAGGGAAAAGACCAGAAAATCTGTCTCAAATAATTAGAGTAAAAACTAGCCCTCATCATACCTAGTTTAGGAATTCAAATTATTTATTCTCTCTAGTGGAGATAACACCCAGAGCACTAACAGGCTTGCCTCCCACTTCAAATTGAGGAGCATAATATGAAATCATGGTCCTGTGAGTATAAGGACCCAAAAGGACAAAGGGAACATGTAGGAAATTTTAAGGGCACAACTAGCTATCAAGAAGTTAGTATCCTCCATTCTGAGTGAGGCCCCAGCCAGAGGTTATGGAAGGAAAGGAAGAAACCGCTGACCACTAGATTCAGATGTCCCCCAGCCAAAGAGACAGTTTTCTTAGCACAGGTGCCCATGTCCTATACACTTTCTTTTTTTTTTTTAATTTTTGTTCATCCTCAAAAGTAATAGTAGGAGATGACGTAATCACAGTTGAAATAAAGGAGATGCCTAATAATTTTCTGCATCCAAATCTGACCTTATTATCAACTGGGAAAATGAAAAATGATTCAAATGACCTATGCATGAGGTTTTGCTCAAAACAGCAGCTTCCCTTACTTCTTAACTTCCTCCAGATCTCTATCTTTCCAAGGTTTTCAGAGCTTGCAGGGCTTGCAAGACTTATAAGGCTTTCAGAGGTTACTGTCCCAAACCAGTTTGAGACCAAAAAGGAAAAAAAATATATCACTTTTAAATTCAAGCCTAAATGGCTGGCTATCTTATTCTGTTCCTCACTCTACCACCTGCTTTCTTAACAAGTGCTCAGGAAGGAAAAATGGCATTACCTCATATATAAGTCTTCTTTTCTTTGAGAATTTTTACCTGAGGGTTTCAGGACTCATTCTTTAAATATCTGGACTGACCCTAATCTGACCCAAAAGTGTACTCTGATCTGATAAAAATGTTCTTCATGCTGCTTTACTAGACTAATTATGGTCTTGTCATTTTTTTTAAGAATTTCTTTTTTTTTTCCTTTATTTTTGAGTTCATGGTTTCATGGTGAATTCACATTGGATCCTGTGTGCCTAAATTAATATCTTCTTCTGATCAGTCTTGTTTTATCCAACTATGGAGGTTTTTACATTTTCTCTTTGCTCAGAG
This sequence comes from Sciurus carolinensis, assembly GCF_902686445.1. NCBI lineage: Eukaryota > Metazoa > Chordata > Mammalia > Rodentia > Sciuridae > Sciurus > Sciurus carolinensis. The sequence goes on from NC_062219.1 coordinate 135,073,929, forward strand.
TTCAATTTTCAAGGGTTAGCTCTTAAATACATTGGAAAATCTCATTTTACAAAATCCTAAGAAGAACATACACATGGTGGTGTTGGGAATAAACCTGATAGCCAGTGAGGACGAGTGGTCACCTGAACCTTTGATTTCAGTGTCCATCATGGCAGTTGGACTTTACACCTGGCATTTCCAACTGTGCAGGCCTGCCCTATATTTAAGTCATAATGTAAAAGTCTGGTAGGCTGTATTTTAATTTCTAACAGTTTAAATCTAATAGAGGCTTTAATAAACATCTGTAGCATTGCCTCCAACCTGTGGAGATCTACCTATGGAAAGCTACAAGACCTTTGTTTCCTGTCTGTTATATATGTGTGTACGCCTGTGTACTGTATTGTTGTGTCTACATATGTGCTTGTGTTCATATATCATATATATGATATCAAAATTGCCATAGAAAAATGACCACATATAAGTTAAAATTTAAAAGAGAAATAGATCCAAATACCTTTTAGTTCACATGACTTAAAAATTCAATTTAAATTAGGTAAAGATGTCTTTAAAATTACTAACTCACAAGGTTTTCTAGGTAGCCAATTTAACAGAGTGTTGATTTCTAAAAATGCCTAGAATGTAATATCCATTGTTTCAAAGATTTTTCTTCAATAGGGAAGAGAAAAGTAGTACTGTTAACTACACTTGTATGATATCTTGTTTTTTACAGTTTAAATGAGTAAATTAGATTTAACATTAACATCAGTGGAATTAATCAAAAATGTGTTTATTATAGGAGACATAAGATTAATTTACAAAGTTAAAGTGCTAAAACATCAACTGCTAAATATAAAATCAAGTACCCTTGGCTTCTTAAATTCCATAAGGTAATATATTTAAACATTAAATATGTTTATATAAATTGGTAAATGAAATGAAGAGTTTCAGATTGCTTTGTTTCTGGGTCTTCATTAAAGCAAGTTTACTAAGAGTTATAGCAGGTGTAATTCTATATGCAAAGAATGCAAGGAGTTTCAGCTGTGTTTCAGTTAAAGTACTGTAATAGCATAAAGTATTTCATCTTATTAAGAGGAGTAATTATAAATGGATGGTGTTGGAATATATCATGCTAAACACAATAAGCCAAACCCCAAAAACCAAAGGTCGAATGTGTTTTCTTGTATGTGGATGCTAATTCACAATAAGGGGGGGCTAGGGAAGAATAGAGTTATTTTATAGTAAGGAGAGACTACTGAAGGGAGGGGAAGGGGTATGGGAGTGGGAAGGACAGAAGAGTGAAACAGACATTATTACCTCATGTACTTGTATGACTCCAAGACTGATGTAATCCTACAACATGTACAATCAGAAAAATGAGAAATTACACTTCATTTATGTATGATTTATCAAAATATATAAATGCATTCTACTGTCATGTATAACTAATTAGAGCAAATTAAAAAATTTAAAAAGAGGAGCAATTGGAAAAAACTAAGATATCTCATAAGGATTGTTTCAGAATGTGAATTTAAAAAGGAACCAACAGCTAGGAAAGAGATATAAGAAGGTTCTAGATGTAGAAATTTGTTTTAGTATGAAACTAGAAGGAAATGTTTCTGGAGGAGAAAGTCTTTTGTGTGGCAAAATAAAAAGTTGAAGACTGTGTATGTAAGTTGCAGAAGGTTTGTAGGGGGTAAATTTCAAAAAGTTTGTGTGTACCTAAGTTGGTTATACATAATTAGCACAATTAGTTAAAGTTATTTAAGACTTTTTCCAAAGGTCAAATATTAATGTACTGATATAAACCAAAGTTTAATCCTCTATAGGTTGAAATAATAAGGATTCTTAAAACATTAATCTGCTCTTGCTTGTCAAGATAATTTTTTGTATCTGCTTTTATTATTTACAGAAACTAGTCCTAAAGAAATTAGGGTTTGTACAAGTACAGTTAAACAACAACTGTTATTTTAGAGTATTAAACTATACTTTATGTATTCATATCTTTCAAGTATGAAAGTTATCAAAATATATGATTTAGAAGAGCATTTTACCAAGCTGGTGTTCTTCAAACTAAAGTTTGAAGTAAAGATTTGGGATTACAAAAATTTTATGTTTCTTAGTTCATAGCTATTACATAAACTTAATATGTTTTTATACTTGTTAATTTCATTTTGTATTTTCCTGGTAAACTTTAGTGCCTTATAGAAGTATAACTTATAATAACCTGAATTAATTTGAAATAATAAACTATCATCTATAGGACAGACAGGATGTAAAGTTAATTTCCAGAACTAATATTGACCCCAATTAAATAGAAGGGGTAAAATAACTGTAAAATTGTAGACATTCGAGGTAAAACCCAGCACTCTTACTTTAAGACTGGTGAAACTGGCTTGTTGATATGTGAGACCAAAGTTTAGACACCAACATTAAGGAATGAAAGGGCAAAGAAAGAAAATAACCAATACTTGGCTCTTGCCCTCTGAGGTCAGCATGAACCCAGGGAACAAGGGGACTTCTATGGCCACTTTGCAACTCTGGGCCACATTACCAGTGAGACCCGGGAAAACAAAAAATCGACCAGTGCACATGCTGCAAAGAGGAGGGTCATTGGAGTAGGAGACTTCCCTGAGGCTTCCAAGGGAAGCCACACGATCCAAAAGACCCTGACCCATCCTGGCAGATGGTACTGAAGGAGCTGAGAGGCTGCTCACAGGTTCCCAACACTGAACCCATGGAGGTCAATTTGAGCAGCTTGGTCAGAAACACTTAGCAAAAACCATTATAACCAAAATACAGCCATACCTGGGCATTTAAAAGAGCACTAATCTCCAGAATCTATAAAGAACTCAAAAAACTCTACACCAAGAATGCAAATAATCCAATCGACAAATGGGCTAAGGAAATGAATAGACACTTCACAGAAGAAGATCTACAAGCAATCAACAAACATAAGGGAAAATGTTCAACATCTCTAGTAATAAGAGAAATGCAAATCAAAACCACCCTAAGATTCCATCTCACCCCAATTAGAATGGCGATTATCAAGAATACAAGCAACAACAGGTGTTGGCAAGGATGTGGGGAGAAAGGTACACTCATACATTGCTGGTGGGGCTGCAAATTAGTGCAGCCACTCTGGAAAGCAGTGTGGAGACTCCTTAGAAAACTTGGAATGGAACCGCCATTTGACCCAGCTATCCCACTCCTTGGCCTATACCCAAAGGACTTAAAATCAGCATATTACAGAGATACAGCCACATCAATGTTCATAGCTGCTCAGTTCACAATAGCCAGATTGTGGAACCAACCTAGATGTCCTTCAATTGATAAAGGGATAAAGAAACTGTGGTATATATATATACAATGGAATATTACTCAGCCATAAAGAATGATAAAATTATGGCATTTACAGGCAAATGGATGAAATTGGAGAATATCATGCTAAGTGAGATAAGCCAATCTCAAAAAACCAAAGGACGAATGATATTGCTGATAAGTGGATGATGACACATAATGGGGGGAGGGGTTAGTGTTAGGTTTAGGGTTAGGGTTAGGGAGGGGGGCAAGAATGGAGGAAGGAAGGACTGTATAGAGGGAAAAGAGGGGTGGGGGGAAAGGAAAAAAATAACAGAATGAATCAGACAACATTACCCCATGTAAATTTATGATTACACAAATGGTATCCTTTACGCCATGTACAAACAGAGAAACAACATGTATCCCATTTGTTTACAATAAAAAAATAAATTAATTAATTAAAAAGAAATAAATAAAAGAAAAGACAAGAGTTCCTTTAATGGAAGTTAAGATGTTCACTTGTGTCAGCCCCACAGCCCTGGTGCCCACCCCCCCAAATTCTGAGGCATTTTTCTTTTGTGAGGCTCATATTTACCCCTGTCTACCAAAAAATTGGACTGACCTCTGGCCTCTGTATCTTGGTCTTCCTTACTCCTCATATTGATGTTTTACCTAACAACCAAGGTTCGCCTATCCTGATAATGGCACAAACCAGACACAAGCGAGCCCTTCAGTTTATTCCCTTACTTCATAGGGCTAGAGAGATCCACTGAGACGGGCACAGGAGCAGTGGGGTTAAGAACCTCTATTCACTACCATAATAAGTTTTCAGAACAGGTTGTTAAAGGTCTTCAACAGGTCGCTGATTCAGTACTGACTTTATAAGACCAATTGAATTCCCTGGTGTCTGTCATCCTGCAAAATCACCAGGGCCTAGAAATCCTCCCTGCTGAATGAGGTGGCCTCGGACTCTTCCTTAGAGTATTGCTTCTATGTCGATCAATCAGGACTGGAAAGGGATAAGCTTAAACAACTACAGAACCGATTGGACCAGCAGAGATGAGAACCAGCTGATTCCTGGTGGGGCCTCATTGGGAGATCTGAAATGATGATCTTCCTGGCTTCTCCCTCTTTTAACCCTCTAATACTCATTTTTTCTTCTAAGAACCTTTCTTCCCTGCTTTCTTAACTTTATACAGAAGCAACTTCTTGAGAAGATGAACCACCTAGCCCATGCCACCTCCCAAGAAGATTCAAAAGTCATTCTCCTCCTTCACGCACAATGTGACTCTCCTGAGACCCACAGGGAAGGAGTCACCAATGATGATGCTGAAGTTCCTTCCTCTACACACCCCCCTCAAACCACAGCCGTCAAACTGCACAGGAGCCTAAAATACCCCTGAACTCCTTATCCTCTTCCAGATCTCTGACAAGGAATCCCCTTCTGCACCCCTCTTTAGCTTGAGGTAACCAGATATGATGACTTTGCCCCAACTCATTATACCCCTTTTATAGTTGGTATGAAGGAGGTGGAAACTTACAAACCCTCAGGGGAAAAAGGAAACTGAGGACTCTGACCTTTCGTAATTTCCCTTGTATGCCAAACTTCTGCCTGCCTAAAGTGTCTGACAAACTCCTCCCATGGTGTGGCCCTGCTAAAACCTATAAAACTCGGACCCTTCTTGTAGCCAGTATCCATTTTCCTCTTGAAAATGTGCCCCTGTGCTGCTTAAAGTATTGCTGATCTGTTGAGGTCTGTCTCTGTTTCTTTTTGTATTCTGTTTTATTTGCTTTCAAGTATGAAAATTATAAAATATTCAAAAAAAACTAGCCACCCAGGAAATCAGAATTAAAACCACAATGGGATATGACTCTACCCTGTTAGTCTGGCTATAATTTAAAAAGTCTGATCAAACCAAGAGTTGGTAGGGTTGTGGAGCAACTGGAACTCTTTTTGAGGAAGATTGAGACTCTAGGGAGAGTCTGCTGGGGTTTGAATATGCTTCAGAGTCTCAGAGACAAACTGGAACTGAAAGATGAGACTTTATATTATTACTTTATTTTCCCTCACAACTGTAAAAGGTAAGCATTATTTTTTTTTCCTTTCATATGAAAAGTTTCTGGACAGAAGGCTTAAATATTTATCAGCTAGTGAGTGGTGGAGGTTTAAAGGGATTACAGTCAGTCTTTTTCTCAAAACTCTGAGCATTTATCATGGATAATATAATGCCTTGAAGTTGGTTTTCTTTTTCCTAAAGCTCCCTTCATGGTGCATGACAGGCAGTTCACCTGCTAGTAGAGAGCTGGGATTAGTACTGATTGCCCTGCATCCTGGAAAACTACTCAGTCTGTGTAGAGGAGCAACTTCAGGGCCAGAACTCCATTTTGATAAAATGTGACCATTTCAAGGGGAAAACACTTAAATAGACATATACTGGGGTTTAATGTAGGCCAGACCCTGTACTAGGAGATATAGGCAGGATAAGAATGGTCTTTAGGGGCTGCAGTTGTAGCTTAGTGCTATAGCACTTGCCTAGCATGTATAAGGCACTGGGTTCGATTCTCAGCATCACATAAAAAACTAAATAAACAAAATAAAGGAAGAAAAAAAAGGAATGATCTTTATTCTCAGTATTGTTTTTAAATTTTGTTAGGCTGATAATGTAAAAGAGCAAAACAAAAGAAAATGACAACAAGCAACAACTTTGAAACTAAGAATGTGCCCTAAGATGGGTCAGGTCAACAGTGTCCATCACTGATCTTCTGAGCATTGCACTCACCTAAATGCACTTGAAATATATGGCTGAGCCCTACCCTCCAGGGTTTCTGATTCAGTAGGTCTCAGTAAAACCTAATAATGTACATTTCTAACAAGTTCTCAGGTAAGAAGAATGCTGCTGGTCTGGCACCCTCACTTTGAGAATCTCTGATATAGATGAATGACTATCTTCCTGGGATGTATATTAAAAACATGTAGGAGCTTAGAAAAATACCTGGTACATGGGCCCCAGTCTAGATAATGAGTTTCTTGGGGGTAGTGTTTGATTATTTGTAGTTTTTTCTTTTCTTTTTTTCTAATTTTTATTGGTGCATTATCGTTGTATATATTGATGGGATTTATTTGTTACACATGCATACGTACACACAAAATAACAATATAATTTGGCCAATACCACTCCCCTGCATATTTGAAGATTTTTGTAGATATCTGTAGATTCCTGGTGATCCCAATCTGGAGAAGCCAGGGTGGAGAACCACTGAGACAGGAGCTACTTGGGTGACCAACTCTCTGGATTTGATGAGGACTGAGGAGTTCCCAGGACACAGGACATTCAGTGCTAAAGCCAGGACCATTCTGGGCAGATGAGGATGAAGTGACACCATGGATGTTGCAGGTGGAATGTCTGGGCCACTTAATGCGGCTCATCCTCAGCTGACATGGAAGTTACCTGGAGAGTTTCAAAGAATAAGGATGTTTGGGTTTCACTCCCAGAGATTTTTAAATAATTGAATTTTTCCAGTATAGCTTGGGCATCTGGACTCTCTAAAGCTTCCCAGTTATAAGCAAAGTGGAGCCAAGTTTAAGAACCACTGGGCCAGGTGAAGAAAACATGATGTTGAATTGAGCAATTAAGACCATACCAGTGAGTGGGAGGGAGGTAAGACAGGAGGAAGGATGGATTATATAGAGGGGAGGGAGAAGGAAAAATAACAGAATGAGACAAACATCATTACCATATGTACACGTATGATTACACAAATGGTGCGACTGTACTTTGTGTACAACCAGAGAAACAACAGCTGTACCCCACTTGTGTACAATGAATCAAAATAAATAAATTTAATAAAGAAAAAAAACACCATACTGATGACCTCTGAAAGATCCATTTCAGAGAAGTGCTACAAATACTAGCTATTTCAAGGTGGAGATAAAGAGAAATCAGTGAATAAAAATCTCTGTAAAGTTTGGCAGAAAGGAATGAGCTTGATTGGGAAGTATTTGCCTTTTCTTCTCTGGTAATGTAAAAATTTCCACCCAGATACCTTTTTCAGTTAAACTTAAAAATGAAAGTTTCCACCTGGACTCTTGTAGTGACAGCTACAGGATTTGTACAGAGTGTGAGGTTTGCAGCATGGAGTGGGCCAGTGGGTTTTGTGACTGACCACTCGTGTCCTCTCCCCTCTGTCCTCACAGGGCACTAGTAATGTGGTTTAGAGAATTGGCTATAGTTCCAGGGATGGGAGGAATTTGGACAAAAAAATCAGTTAATTAGCATTAACTCATCTTTCTTCCCTGTTTTGAGTTTAGGAACCCAGATCTAAGCTAGTCCATGAATGACATCCCATTGTAATAAATACTGGTCAGAACTGAGAAAGTGACCAAGTCATCCAAGAACACTGACAGGAGAATTATTACTCTATAGTTGAAGGAAAGAGGCTCTCCCACTGATTGTAAGTTAGCATGCAGCTGAAATTGTCACCAAATGCTATTCAATACCCATGAGAGGGACAAACCCATCTTAGCATAGGATTGACACTGAGGACTGTAGACAAGAGATGTGAAAGAACACAGTTCTTAATGATGTCACTTGATCTGCCAACCCTGAAGTCATAAGCCTTCTCTACTTCTGGATTTCTGCTTGTGCAAACTAAGGAATTGACTTTGCATTGAATTTTCTATTATTTTCAGTTAAATTCATCCTAATTGACACATGGAGTCAGCAGAGACAATAAGAGGCATATGATGGAAAAAATAGCCCAGATGGGGAAGTAGCCCATGAGGGCAATCCAAGTGCGTCGGTAGGGCCACCTGAAAGATGATTCAGGAAAGTCCTCAGTTCCAGAAAGGTCAATCTTATGGAAGAAAGCATAGCAGCAGGAATTCCAGGTTGTTGTGAAACACTCAGGAGCCTGTAGGCAGTAGGTGTGTCCTGTATGCTCCAGATTCACACAGCAGGCACATCCATAGGTGACACAACCCAGCCCTAGGGCAGAGGTGGAGGGTGGGGTACTTTTTGCAAGAGCTAGTAATTAAATGATGATATCTACTATAATTTATTAAAGGCTTACCATGTGTCATATGCTATGCTAAGTGCTTTACCTACTTCATATCATCCTCAATGTTCATTAAAAACAAAATAAAAAACCTTTGGACATAAGTAATATTTCCCCCTGCTTTCAGATAGAGAAGAGGTTTGGAGTTGAAGTGGAGTTGGTTCAATATTCAAAAATTAATCCACGTCATTCACTGTAGCAAAAGGCTTATGAGCATCTCAGTTGACACAAAGAAAGTATTTGACAAATCCAATCACCCATTCATTATAAAACTTTTCAGCAAACAAGGAATTAAAAGTAGTTTCCTCAAACTGATAAAGGGTATTTGAAAATGAAACAAAACAAACATAAAAGCTGAGTGCAGTTTACATTGTATTTAATGATCCAAGACTAAAGGCCTTTCCCCCAAGAACAAGACAAGAGCGTAAGCTCTTACCACTCTTAGTTAGCATTGTACTAGAATTCCTAGCCAGTGAAATATGACAAGAAAATAAAACAAAAGGTATTCAAATAATAAAGGAAGAACAAAATTTTTCTATTTTTGGATGCCATGACTATCCCTATAGAAAACCCCAAATAAATTTTGCTCCCAGAACCAATAGGTAAGATGATTAAGTCACACAATGCAACGTCAATATACAAAAGTCAGTTATATTTCTATACACAAGCAATGAAAATATAAGTGATTGAAATTAGAGTTAAGTGTAAGATAACAGAAGGAGAGTAGAAAACAGGAGGGTGGAGCATCTAGCGGGTGGTCAAGTCCTATCAAGTCTGCCTCTTTGTACTCACTGCCAGCAGGAGGAAGGGCTAGCTACACCTAACGACAACACAAGATCACAGGGCACATCACTGAGCCAGATGCTATGAACTTGATGCAACAAGACTGCATTCCAGATCTCTGAGACTGCAATATTTAACATACTCCACCCTCAAACTACACCAGGAAGGGTGAGGTTACAAGAGTAGCCAGCCTCTAGCCCCCAAGTGCAAGGAACTAAGAAAGGGCAGCAGAGACTGATAGTCTTACCTTAAAGAAGTACTTCTTCTCTTCAATCAGCAGAAAAAATGGATATTGGCAGATGTTGGATTTCCTTTTTTGTTTTATACCTACTATGAATTCCAATATGAAATTCTTACAAGTATGCCAATACATTATTAACCTTTAATAATATGTATGAATAAACACCCAGTCTACTAATTAAGTAGGGGAAATTAAAAATATACTTTCAAGTTAAAATGAACTTTACAAAACAACTGCATTCAAAAATCTGAAAAGTGTACAAAAATGAAATTGTAAAATAAATAATAAAGCTGTCAGTTGAACTTCCATAGAAATATAGGACAGATCAACTGTGACTAAAACAGTTAATATTAAGAGATAATATTTGATACAATGTCACAGTGGTAATATGTTTCATTTGGAGGCTGCCTTTGTTATGGTTGTTGTTTAAAAGAAAAAATAAATAAAACAAAAAGTGCTTTTCCCCCTTGTCCTTAATAAAATTACTTGGGTTAAAATTAAAAAAAAAAAAAAAAAGAAGTCATTCTGGACAGACATTACATCACCCCTTCCCATCCACAGTTTTGCTTCCTATAGTTTTAGTCAACCATTGTTCAAAGATATTAAGTGGAAAATTCCAGAAATAAACAATTTGGAAGTTTTGAATTGAGCATGATTCTGAGTAGTATAATTAAATACCAAGTCGTCCCTGTCCATCCCTCCTAGGATGTGAATCACCCCTTTGCTGAGTTTCCACACTAGATACTCATTAGTCACTTAGTAGCCACTGAGGTGTTGTGGGACCACAGTCTTGTGTTCAAGCACCCTTATGTAATAGCCTAACACTACATCCCAATGCCCCTGTTACTCACCTCACCCCATCTCCTCATGCAGGCATTGCATCAGCTCACCTCATTGCAAGAGAGAGACCAGCACAACAGATATCTTGATAGAGAGAAAGAACATTCAATAACTTTGATTAAAATATGTTGTTATAATTGTTCTATGTTATTATTAGTCATCATTGTTAATACCTTATGTGCTTATTTATGAACTAAACTTTATCACAGGCTTTTATGTTTAGAAAAAAAAAACAGTTTAAATAGGGTTTGTTACCACCCAAGTTTCAGGCATTCTCTGAGGGTCTTGGAACATATCTGCCATGGGTAAGGGGAGACCAAGAACTCATTTACCAAATCATCTTCCTGTAGGATTAAAAGGGACTTCACTGGCTGGAAAGACTTCCTGGTCAACCATCAGGCTTGCTGCCTTCCACTCATGGTTTAGGCTGAAGGAGCACCGGCAACATCTGGCAATCTTCCCTGAGCAGAGAACAGAAGCAGATTAGACAGGGTTGCCCAGAGGAAACGGCTAGAGAGGGCAGAGCCAAAGGACCAGAACATGGCTATTGGTCAAGCCCAGTGCAGAGCACAGGAAAGGGCAGATAACACAATAACACTTCTACCTTCTAGAAAGATGGACAAAGAACCCATGTTGATATAGAACTACAGGTAACACACAGCATAGAGAGATATGATCTGCCAAGGTGACAAACAATGAATCAACATTCATGTTAAGTTGGTAGAGCAGGGGAATAATAGAAGAAAGAGAAATCTTTCTTTTTTTTTTTTTTTTTTTTTTTTTTTTTTTGGTTTTTTTTGTTTTTAGAAAGCAATGCATGTGGATTTACTTTGGCTCTTGTAATTACCTCTGACACCAGTGATTCTTAACATCACAGCACCTCTCCCACAGTAAACATACACCACAAACGTTTTGCATGTTATTTCACAGGTTGGTGGTCTTCCTGAAGCCTGTTCATGGACTTCATTTTCTAAAGTGGTAATTATTTTCATCATCCCACGTACATCCTAGAAATGCCACTTTTTCACAGTCTTCCCTTATTTTATAAGGCAATCAATGTTACCAGTTACTAATGGGCACAAACATGTAACTCGAAGACATTTTATTAAAGATTTTTGGATGTTGCTTCCAACCTTTTAAGAATGAAAAATGCATTTCAATAAAAACAAATATATACTGAAGTCATTTTCCTTTATGTGAAGAAATGTAAATGAGATGTGCATTAATATTTAAAAGCAAAGCACTTCACTGCCAAAACTTCAAATATGTCAAGAGCACAGCAAATTCTAAATACACTAAGATCACATCACTCTTTCGGTATTCTTGGGAATGGTGATTTGCCTGCCTGTGGCTTAGGATCTGCTTCCATGCTTTTTTCTTGAGCTTCTCCTGCCTCCTAGAGCTTTTTGTCATTTCCCAATGTTTGCTGAAGTTCATGAATGGTACTAAGAACATGAAAATGTCTCCATCTCAATTCCAGCTTATCTTCAACACTTTCTTTAATATGTAAAAGATGCTCTAATTCTTTTCCCAGAGCCTCTGATTTTTTTAATGTCTCATGCCTGTCTGGATGATGACAGATCACTTTTGCCAAAGTATCATATTCTTGGTGATTTTTTTGTATTCGTTTTGCTTGAAGAATCTGTTTTTTGCACTCAGCAATTTTTTCATGAGCTCCAGCAATGCTGCATTCTATTTCTTTGTCAATTTTTTTCAGACTTTTCTATTTCTCTAAGATTCATGTCATATACCAGTAAAGTTTTGCCCACTGAAAATTCACATTGAGACAATGCACTCAGCATATGTTGGTACTGGCTATATCCTTCTTTCTGGGATCCAGAGTTGCACCACTTAATGAAACTTTTCACTAGCAAATTAATTCTTTCATCATCTCCAGAACCATTCCCATCAATGAGGAGACACTTCTGTATCATTTCATCTTCAGTCACAGCTCCCTTGATGTGCACGGCAGCTGGACACAAGCTGAAGTGGCTGGGAAATCTTAACTAAGCCACTTGTAAATGCCAGTCATAATGCTCATTCTTTGACTTATTTAATAAGTTGCAAGATGCGCGGTGTACTGGTACTGGTTAGTGAGCTCTCAGATCCACGTTCGCCCTTCTCTCTTGACCTCTAGGCAGCTGGTCTTATCCCTGAGACTGTGCTTCCCAAGTTCCTGAGTCTTGCCAGACAAATGTGATCAAAGAAGACACTGACTGGAAGAGGGAAGGGAGAAGAGAGAAAGGAGTGAGATATTTCTCCTCCTACTTGACTCCAGACATGCTCTCAAAATGCCTTCTTTATGGTTCCATATATGAATCCATTTTATGTTGCTATAACAAAATACCTAAGGCTAGGTGCTTTATAAAGAAAAGAGATTTATTTAGCTCATAGTTCAAGAGATCCAAAAGCATGGTGTCAGTGTATGCTTAGCTCTCCAGAGGGATCTCTGGCTACTTCGTAACAAGAGGGACCATATCCTAGTGGGAGCATGTGCAAGAAAGAATTACTTGATAGGACAGGAAGCCAGAGAGGTTCAGGGGCTAAGCTTGCCCTTTTATAAAAAGAGACTCTAGTGGAAATTTGATAGGTCCCACAAGAACTATAGTAACCTTTCCTGAAGGTTGTGCCCCACAACCCAATTACCTCCCATCAGGCCCCACGTCTTAAAGATCCCACCACATCAACACCACCAAACTAAGAACCAGCTTCCAACACAGGAACCCTTGGGGGAAACACTCAAAGCCATGTTTAACCACAGCACCCCAGTTCCATCATGGTATATCCAGCTCCTTTGGGAACTCAAAACATGTAGCCCCATCTTTTGTGTTTGCATTTGAGGGTCTGCAATGGCTTCTAGCACCCTCGGCCTCTGTGTGACTTCCTGGATGCTCCATTGTTTGCATAACCAACATCCTTCATTAAATTCTGATGTAAACATTTGCAGCAGCTTGTGTTCCTGGTTTGTCTCTGACTGGTATACCTACTAAGTGATCAATAATTCAGAGTATTTTTGCCTTGTTACTACTATCATACAGTGATCTCTCAGTGCCCATGGGGGACTGATTCCAGAATTTCCACAGATACCAAACTCTGGGGGTACTCAAGGCCTGTACATAAAATAGAGTAATAATTGCATATAACCTACATATAACCTAAGCACATCCTCTTGTATTCTTTAAACTGTACCCAGAGTACTTATAATATCTAATACAGTGCAAATACTTTGTTAATGCTGTTATACTGCATTTTTAAAGGACTAGTGGTAAAAGAAAAAGCTGTGTACAATGATATGTTGGCCCTCCAAGCAGAACCTGTGGACATGAGAAGACCATGGACTCAGCCCATGGACTGAGAAGCGGCCATTATTGCCAATTTACACAGACGAGAAAACCGAGTCAGACACATTAAGCAACTTGCCTAAAGAGAAGCTGGAATTTACAGGCTGATCTTTCAGACCCCAGAGGTATGTTTGCTCTCAACATTGCAATGCAGTCTCTCTTGTCCATTTTCTTAATGTTTGAAGTGTGGAGTACTTCCTGCAAATGTCAGCTGGGATTCAATGACACATCCTATTGGCCCAGTCGAGAACTCCAGAGGGGAAGTGAGTGACCTTGTACATGTCTACACCTCCTAAGTTCCAATAGAGAACACCAGATCCTAGACAAGATTCCTCCTAGTAAATTATAAAAGTTGGTTTTGCTACCAGAATATCCACTACCATGGTTTCAGAACCATGATGGAACTGAATCTTCAAATATTGACATTTAAATGAGTGTCTCTCAGCATCTAGCAGCAAGAGTGCTTTCTGCAATTGGTTCCTTCTGTTCAGAACCACCTCCCAGTGTGGTTGAAAAAATTCCTCAGGCCATCTGTGTTTTTAGATGTCAATGAAAAGACAAAAACAAATGAAAACTAAAACTGTCACCTAAGCCCTCTTACTTAAAATTAGAGTTCCTGCATTTCTTTTTTGTTGTTGTTAATTTTATTGAAGAATGACAAACGATAATCGTATGTATTCTTGGTTACAAAGTGATGCTCTGATATATTTATATCATGTGGAATGATTGAATCAAGTTAATTAACATATCCATCACCTCAAATATGTATCATTTTCTCCTCCTAATTAAAATATCCTTAAATTTCTTCCAACAAGATGAGAACTTGGAGGGGCACAGAGCTCAGAATCTGGGACATCCAGGGGTAGCACATGTTGAAAAACAAGCAAACAAACAAACAAAAAACAGGCTATAGGGGTGTAGCTCAGTGGTAGAGCACTTGTCCTACATGATCAAGGGCCAGGGTCACATCACCAGCACTGCCAAAATAAATAACTAACTAAATAAAAATGACCTGCTGACTCAATAAAATTTATTTTATTTGGATGCTTTTAACTCTTTTTATTTATGCTCTGTCAAGGTTGGTAGGACATTTAGAAGATATTTAGACCAAACTCCAGACCTATCCTTTACGGTCAGGCCTGCTGTCCTCTGGCAAGGTCCTGAATCCTTTTTCTTTCAGACCTGATAGGACAACCCACCAGATGCTCCAACCTCCTGATTTCTACTCTCCTTCTGTTATCTTACACTTAACTCTAATTTCAATTACTTGTATTTTCATTGCTTGTGTATAGAAATATAACTGACTTTTGTATATTGACATTGCATTTATTGAGATACAATTCACATGTAATAAACTTCACATATTTAAAGTGTATTATGTGGTAAGTTTTGGCATGCATGTGCAAACAAAAGACCATCATCACAATCAAAATAGGGAAGACATCCACCATCAACACATGGGAGGGGATAGAGAAGTTTTCTCTGAAATTTTTGTTTTTATTTATTTATTCATTCATTACTTTTGAAGTGTATGCGTCAGTGTTTCATAGTATAGTCACAAAGTTGCGCAATCATCACCACTGTCTAACCTGAGAATGCTGTATCTGTCCTAAGAGAAATCCTATCCCCCCTGGAAGACACATCCTCTTCCCATTCCTTCCTCCATCTTCTACCCCCAGCCCCTGGACACTACTCATCTATAGATTTTTTTCATTCTGGACAGTTCATATAAATGAAATCATACAGCGTGGATTTCTGGGTCTGGCTTCCTTTGCTTAGCCTGATATTCTAAAGTTCATGTGTGTTGTAGCAGGTATTGAAGTAGTCATGCATCACCGAATGAGGTGCATATCTTCTGAGAAATCATCATTTGGGGAGCTCATCATTGTGCAAACATCACAGGGTGTATTTGCAAACATCTGGATGACATAGCCAAGTGCACACCCGGGCTGTATGGTATACTGTCTGTCCTCCTGAGACTATGAAGAGAAAAGCAACGTAAGATGAAATCAAGCACAAAATGAAATGATGAACTCGAGAGACTATAAATATGAGATGGATGACGTTGTTGCTAGCATAACACAGCAGACTGCTTCACAAGAAATATTTTTTATAAGTAGAGGTACACTCTAAAATAACAATGAGTAAAGTATTGTAAATACATAAACCAGTACAATGGTCAATGATTACCATAATCAAGTATTATGTACTGTACATAAATATATGTGCTGTTCTTTAATGTGTGACTGTCCCCACAGAAGGTTTGCTTATACTAGCATCCTCACAAGCATGTGAACAATGTGCAGTGTTACAATGTAGCAATGGCTACATTCACTGGATAAGAAAATTTTAGCTCTATTCAATGTAATCTTATGAGGTCACCATTATATATGCAGTCTATCCTTAATCAAGGGTAAGTCCCTAACAGGAGCTGAGTTCATCACCACTTTTATTTATTTATTTATTTATTTATTTATTTATTTATTTATTTATTTATTTTTACCTTTTAGTCTGATTAAATGTTTATTAACTTCATGAGGCTAAAGATTTTTCTTTCAGTGACAACAATTCTCTAGCCCAGGGATGCAGGTACTGCACCTCACATGGCTCCCCTTCTTCCCAGACCCCTTAGCATGCCCTTTCCTTGGTGCCCCTGAAGGAAGGAAGCCCCTTCTCAATTCCACCATGGACTTCAAACCAAGCATCCAAACACCTGTCTCAGGTTCTGCTTAGAACAAACAATTTTTGGCATAATTTATTAGAAGATTAGGAGAAATCCCTGAGGAGGGAGATACTCATTTGGAGCATAACTGAATTTCATTATTTTTACTTTTAAATATTGCTAAGAAAATCACGAAGCATTGGCCAGCCATGGATTGTTCTCTTTGGTCTTATTAATTGTTCCCCCCATCCCCACAGAAAAAAAATAATTGAAAATTGACCCTGCTTGGCTAAACAATTGCTATTGGGTTTCTATTACAAGCAGATAAACACAATTAACATCAATAGGATGATTTCTTCTGAGTCACTGATTGAAATGGGGGTAAGCTGAGCACTGGAGACCAGCTCGCTTCAGATAAATCTAAACTATCTGGGTTCTAAATTCACTACCTGTTTATCGTCCAACTCTCAAAAATCCACTGTGTCCACCAAGACAAAATGAAAAGCTTTGTCTTCAAGAGATGCAGATACACTATGCCCATGTCACTCTCCTGCTCTAACAGTGTAGTAACATTATCCAAAAAGGGTCTGCAGTTTGTTCAGCCTCCCTTGTTCTTGGGTGAGCCCATGTTGTCTGCCTGTGATCTCTAAACATTCACATTCCCTACCTGATTATCAATGTTTTTCCTAGAATGCAAAGACCACCTGTAGCATCAGCATTCTTCTCATTTTTCCAAAGAAGGATCACATCTGTTTCCCTCGAGTCTTCTGACTTTTCTCTCATTTTTTCACTGCTTCTCACAGATCATCTCACTCAAGCTAGAAGTTCATTCTGGCCAGGGAGCTGTCAATCATGTAGAGCATCCAATCGCTCTTCTGCAATCTCCTCCTCTGTCTTGGCCATCCTTTCCCTCGAACAGTGCCCATTCTACCCTCCCCTCAAAGTGAAGATCAGCTTCTTTGAAGTTGTTTGCCCACATCACACCATCCACTGTTTCTTTGTTTTTTTTTTTTTCTCTTCTTTTTATAAACATAACAGGAGCTGAACCTCATAACACTTATTAATTAAGGTAATGTAGTTTCTCTCTCTCTCTCTCTCTCTTTCTCTCTCATTCCTCCTTGGAGAATGTCCTTCCTAGCTCTTCTTTACTCACTTCTTTTAATAATTTTTAAGCTTGCAATCACTTCAGATTTACAGAGAAGTTGAATTGATAGTCCATAGAGTTTTCATATGCACTGTGCCCAGTTTCTCCTAGTGAAATCTTCTATCACTATGACACATTTATTAAAACTAAGACATTACAATGGTACATTACTACTAACTAAACTATAAACTTTACTGAGATTTCATTAGTTTTCTCACTAATGTCCTTTTTCCATTCCAGGATCATGTCTAGAATACATATCACATTTAACCTATATTCATGTTTAATCTCAGTTTCCAAAGTCTCTTTTACATTTTTTCTTTATCCCTTCCTCATCAAGATTATTTAATTTGAACTAGAAAGGTCCCTTTGTGTCCCTCTTATTTGATTTAATTTTCAGAGCCATAGTTTTTCTTGAAATAAGTCTCCTTCAATGGGCTTATTCCATTGAATGAAATCCAGAAATCCATCCATATAACAACCCGAGTACCCACCTCCTCATTGACTCCTGGGTACCTCAAAACTCATACAAATGGCCAGCTCACACCACGTTTCTTTTCGGGTTTTTTTTTTTAACCAACTGTTTCTCCTTGTTGGCCAAGAGTAGGTCTTAAGTAGGCATCGCCCTCCTCAGGGATTTTTCCTAATCTTCTAATAAATTATGCCAAAGATTGTTTGTTCTAAGCAGAACCTGTGACAGGTGTTTGGATGCTTGGTTTGAAGTCCATGGTGGAATTGAGAAGGGGCTTCCTTCCTTCAGGGGCACCAAGGAAAGGGCATGCTAAGGGGTCTGGGAAGAAGGGGAGCCATGTGAGGTGCAGTACATGCATCCCTGGGCTAGAGAATTGTTGTCACTGAAAGAAAAATCTTTAGCCTCATGAAGTTAATAAACATTTAATCAGACTAAAAGGTAAAAATAAATAAATAAATAAATAAATAAATAAAAGTGGTGATGAACTCAGCTCCTGTCAGGGACTTAAGGAAACAGATGATGTGTCTGATTGGATTGGACTGTCTGCCTGCACAATGGTTTTAACAGAAATACAAATAAGAAGTTAGTGCAAAACCAAAAATGGCATAGCTAAGAGATGAAAATGTCTGTTATTTAGAGATCCTCTGATCATTTCATATGGTATCTCTTCTTAATTATTTAGTGTAGCTGGACATTTGTGGAGGTAATGTTATTTAATGCCATCTTTATATATTGGGATAGTTCTGAATTGGTCAGAACTAATCTCAAAAATACAAACAGTCTTGAGTTGACCTGACCTGAATTGAGTTGCTAGCACTTGCCACAAAAAATTTAAGATTCTTGGCTGTGGTTTTTTTAGGATCTAATTAATAGTATCACAGATCTTAATGAAAGAAGTGAGTGATTGTCACTTGGTGACCAAAAGTGACTATAGTCGCAATATCAACAAATCAAGGTTAAATAGTGGATAATGTACCAAGTAAATAAGAGATACATATTAAAAATACATTATTAAAGTTATCTATTTATTTTAATCCCATTGAATCAACAGTTGGATCAGAAGCCACATTTGCTTAAAAATAGGAGCCTGATCTAAAGATGCCAGAATTATATCTGTTCTTATCGCAGGACTGGGGTTCATGTTAATGTGCATCTTCTTTTGAATGACAGGAACCAGGTATGATCTGACTCAAGGAGTTCTGAGGTTAGGCAGGGAGAGAGTAGTGGAGAAAGGAACCCATCCTGCTGGACAATCCAATTGAAAAAAGGGACAGCTCCTGGCACCTGTTGACTCTGTCAGAGATTAGACACAGACCTCAAGTTGTGAGTGTCTTCCCTAAGGGGCAGCCTCTCCTTGAGTGTTGCCCCTGGAAAATTATAAAGCACTACAGTGAAGAATATTTTTTTCTAGAGGCAGGTATTTCAAGTAGTGGGTAACTTCAAGGAGCCTTCAATTATTTATGATGCCAGCATCTGAGAACTTCACTCTCAGGATTTTGGCACTAATGTTAGAGAAGAAGCTGGTAAGTCATAAGTAAAAATGAAAATAATAATGAAAGAAAATGATAGGTATATTAGCCATGTCAGACATGCCATGTCAAATGCCTATTTTTCCTTTTTTTAATTTGTTCTTTTTAGCGATACATGACAGTAGAATGTATTTTGACATATTATACATCTTAGAATATAATGTATTCTAATTAGGATCCCATTTTTGTGGTAGTACGTGATGTGGAGTTTCACTGGTGGTGAATTCATATATGAACATGGGAAAATTATGTCTGATTAATTCTGTCTTTCCTATTCCTATGCATATACTTATTAATTTTAATAAAAGATAGCTAAATATATTATAAATGATATAATATTTAATTATATTAAATATGATATTAATATATTACATACTTCATTAATATGCTGTGATATGCATATTTATAAATAATATACTATATGTTATATAATACATATTAATGTTGGGAAGTAAATTTATTGCTGTCATGGCTTTCTAAACAGTATTAACAAATTCCCCCAAAGGAAGAGGCATTTTGCTAGAACATAGAGTTCTCATTTGGAATGTGGTTCAAGGAGTTACAACAAATAACATAAACAACAAATTCTCCTTATTTTTATAGAAAGCATTATGTGGAATGTTGGCCATAGAAGGTAAATGTGATGAACTCACAGATAAATTTGATAGATAGGATTCCAAAATCTAATACTGAGAAATACTAAGTTAAAGTATTCATAATGACTCTTTCTATTTAATTCTGCAGACATTTTTCCTTACTATTCATCAAGTTATAATGTCTGGCATTTATTAAGTACTTGTTATATATACCATGTGCTATTGCTAGGTTAAATTTACTTTACATGCAGGAACTTATTTTATTTTCATAATATAAACTTGAGCCTGATTCCCATTTTGCAGATCAAAAAATTAAGGCTTAGGATGTAAATTCATCCAAAGTCATTTGGAACCAGTACTTTAATTTGGGTTGCTTTGATTCCAAATTGAAAATCCCAAACCATTATACAAGAGACTTGAATCTCCACAGAGAACCAAGGAGATGGGGAAGGTCAGATGAAGGAGAAAGCAATCTGGGTTCATCCTGAAAGAGAAATGTTAGGGTAAGTCTAACCTTGAGAGTACTAGAAAGAGAGCACTGGTCATCCAAAAATCTCTTCTGAAAGGAGAATACAATGGTCTCTGGGTGTCTGTGGGGGATTGATTTCAGAATCTGAAAATGCTCAGGTTCCTTATGTAAAATGGAATATTATGTTCATAAAACCTACACACATCCTCCAAGAGACTTAAATCATCTTGGTGAAGTATAATACCCACTGCAATGTAAATGCTACGCAAAGAGTTATACTCTATTGTTTAGGGTGAAATATCAGGAAAAATTACATATTCAGTACAGACATTTTCCATTTGTGATTGGTTGAATCCATGGATGAGAACCCGTGGATACAGAGGGCAGACCACACTGACAAAAAAGGAAATATTTAAGTTTAACAAAGGGAAAATCATCCACTTTAAACCCTGATAGCTCTGGGTCTAGATGGCAGTTCTTGTTACTCCTTTTCTCTGATTAGTAGCCAGAGGCATAAAGACTCCCAAGGAGGTGGCAGAGCTCTGGGGGCTTCAGTGCCCACAACACGGGCAGCCAGGGAAGGTGCCTTGGGCCCCTGAGGCCCATCTGCTCACAGGGCTTTGCAGCAGAACCTTTGAGTGTGAGCTACTGAGGAGTGCCATTTTGTCTGAGGTTCTGCACAAATGCTTTGCCTTGGAAAGAGAAATCGGTCAAGTAAATCTCCAATTCATCAGAATCCAAGCCATTGAAAACCAGGCTAGAATTAGTTCTTTCTCTGTTAAAACATGTATTTCTGTTGATGCCGTTGAAGATATTTTGTCAGTAATAGAACTATGGTTTGAATATGGTTTGTCCCCACAAAAACTCACATCGAGGCTTAACTCCTCACTGTGACAGCGTTGGGAGTGGGAGGTGTTTGGTTCATGGTGGTGCATCCCTCACAGATCAATGCCATCTTGGGAGTGAGTGAGCTCACACTCTTCCAGAACTGGATTCGTTATTTTAAGAGAAGGTTGTTATAAAACAAGTCTACCCCTAGTGTTTTGTCTCTTCCACATGCTTCTCTTCCACTTTTCCACCACAGATAGAGCAGCACAAGGCTCTCACCAGAAGCTGAGTAGATGCAGTTGCCCAATTTTGGAAACTTTGACCTTCAGAACTGTGAACTAAATAAACCTTTCTTTATACCCAGTCTCAGGTGTTCTGCTTTAGTAACAGAAAATGGACTAAAACAAATAGTAATCCATAGACAAAAGATACAGGATATAGTGGGAACAACCCAGGATTTGGAGACAATATACTCTTCTAGACCCTTATTTGTCTTGAATATCTCCCAAAGGTCCATGTGTTGAAGGCTTGGTCACCAGCCTATGGAACTCTTGGAAGGTGGTTGAATCTTTAAGTGATGGGGATCTAGATTCTAGATGGAGGAAGTTAGCCTTGGGGTGTGACCTCTTGTGGTATCCTGGCACATCTCTCTCTCTCTCTCTCCCTCTCTCTCTCTCTGCTTCCTGTCCTCCGTGAAGTGAACAGTTCTCCTTCCTCTGCCACATGCGTTCACCGTTATGTACTGTGCCAACCACAAGCCCAAAGCCACAGAGCCAAAGGATCCTGGGCAGAAACTTCTGAAACTGTGAGCCGAAATAAATGTTTCCTCCTTTTCATTATCTCCTGTATTCTGACGTAGTGGCAAAAACTTGGCCATTTTTATTTTAATAAATATAATCATACCCTAAAGGCTCCTTATGCCCTTTGTAATCTCTCCTGTTCTCCAACCCCCATCCCAGGCAAGCTCTGATCTGCTCCCTATCACTCTAGACTAGTTTGCATTTTCTAAAATTGTATGTACGTGAACTTATGTCATATGAAATCATTTTTATCTCACTTCCTTTACTTGGCAGTTATTTTAAGATTCATCCACACTGCGGACATTAATGATTCATTCCTTTTTGATTAACTCTTAAGAAATAGAGACAAATGGGGAATTAGACGATGCAAAGAATCTATTCAAGAAAGCTCCTTCTAGAGCCTGGTTCAAGCTCAGTGAAGATTCAATCACATCGCCTATGCCTTCAATAGTCACTGGATCCTACAGTGGCAATCAAGTCAGCAACGCAGGACATAGTTACTGAACATGTGCTGTGTGCCACATATAGGTTTGACTCTAGGAATACAAGGGTGAACAAGTCAAGTCTATTTTCAAAGAGGAAAGGAGAATTATATTTATGGTGAAAAACCTCAGGCTTTGTAAGATCCAGAAGGATCTCCTGAGCAAAATGAAGATTACATTACATTTACCTTTGGTTATAAGTATATGTTATGATATCTTTATATTTTTGTAAATAAAATGGTATATCAGTTATCTATTGCTGCATAACAAATTATCCCAAAACTTAGCTGCTTAAAATAAACACTTCTTTTAAAAATATTTTTAGTTATAGATGGGCACAATACCTTTAATTTATTTATATGTGCTGTTGAGGATCAAACCCAGTGCCTCACACCTGCTAGGCAAGCACTCTACCATTGAGCTACAACCCTAGCCCCTAAAATAAGCACTTCTTATCTCCTACTCTCTTTGGGTCACAAATCCAGGAGTAGTTACTGGGCAGTTCTGACAAAGTTGCTTATAAGGTTGAAGTCAAGCTGTCATCTAGGACTGCAGTCATATCTGGGTTCAACTGAAGGAAGATCTGGTGCCAAGCTCAATGCTCTTCACTGATCACTAGCCAGACACTTTAGTTCCTTGTTACATGAACTCTCTACTGACTACATGAGTGTACTCATGACATGACAGCTGGCTTCCCACAGTTATTTGAGAGATATGAAAGCCACAAACTTGACACTCCATCACTAGTGCCATATTGCATTGGCTAGGAAAAAATCAAACCCCAGTAAGACAAGCAAAGGGGTTACATGAGGATATGAATACCAGGATGGCACCATCTTGGAAGTTAGCTAACACAAGAGATTACCATGGAGAGAGGTGTTTACCTTGCCATGGTACTTGATTCTAGGGTATTTTCTATATGAATGGAAGCTTCATATAATTAAATTTACCAAGAACCTTTAAAAGATCACACAATGGCTTTTATTATGACAAACTTCCAGCAAAAGGCAGGATAAATATAGTTACTATACACTGCATTCATCCCCATTTATTTATTTACATGTCATGGATTTGTTCCAAAAAGACAGCTAACTCTCTAGTTACCACAGCAACAGTGCAGAGATAAATTTCCCTCATGTACAAACACAATGTGAGGACCAAATTTAAGGAAACTTTAAAAAGAGCAGAAAAGCTGTCTTCATTTTCACAAATGGACCTGGTAAATTTAAGATTATGCAACAAGGTCCAAAGAGAGAGACTTAAAAATAGATCATGCCTAGTTTTGTTTCAAAGAACTATGATAGAAGTATTTTTTTAAAAATTAGGGTCTTGATAGAAAACATTTCAGAACTTCTGTAGTTTATTATTATGCAGAAACTGAATGTGAAACTGGATGGGTGGATGGGAATACAGGAAGTGTAGGGTAGAGTCAGGGGTGAGGAGACAGGAGAAGGAACTGGTCCCAGATCAGTTGTCCCAAATTCATTTGGTCCGTGTTTGGTTATGGACATGGACTGTGGCTTTAGTGGGCCTCTCAATATCGTAGATACTCACCCTCTATCTTCTTCCATAACTGCTTTGAACAATGTTAATCTGGCATTCTGAGACTCTCAAATGAAAGACTTTGTCTTTCAGAGATCTCTGAGCAGACCTCAGAAATTCTCCTTCTCTGCCGTTCATTCACATTAGAAGGGGAAAACAGGGATCAATACACTCTGTGTAAAACAGGTTTATTGGGAAACTCTCTTGGCATGGATAAACTGATAAAAAAAAAATCAGAAAATCTAAGTGGGAATTTTTTTTCTAAATGCCAGCCCAAGGCCCAAGGTAGAGCAATTGATTCCCCTACCCCTTTAGAATGATGTGCTATTAGCAAGTAAGAGAGTAACTAATCATGTCTGAAGTGCTCATTAAAACTTCCAGCTATCATTGTGTTTGTTGACCCCCTCCTTGTAAGTCTATCTCTTTTTGCTTTATAAGTTTGGAGGTCAAGTTTTGAAGGTATACAATTCAACACTTTTATAACTACTTGTTGGACTACTTTTTCAATCAGTGATTAATGACCTCTCTATCCTGTTAGTGCTCTTCTTATATACATTTTTTCTAATGTTAATTTTAACACATAACCTTTCTTTTAATTATGATGTTTCTTGCAATTATCAACTGGCAATTTGTTTTTTAATTAAATTTGAGAGTTTCTATTTTGAAATAGGTGAGTTTAATCCATTTATATTTATTGTATTACTGATAGATTTAGATTAGTTCTACCATTTTCTTTTACTTTTTCAATTTTCCATGACTTATTTTTTCTTCTCTTATTCTCCTTTTCAGCCTCTTATTGAATTAAGTTTTCTTTATTCCCATATTTTGTACTTTTCTATGTTAAACATTTAATTTCTATTTTTTTAGTTACCACTTTCTAACATGTGTTTATATTTTAAATAAAGCAAAAACTCATCAATATGTTTGTTTGAGTTCTCAAAGAGGAAAAAATATCTAATCCCCTTCAACCATCTGTGTTATTGTGTGGAATTAAAACATCATTATGTTTTAAAAACTTCCCTCCAGAATGAGTTATAATTAAATTTTTAAGTGTAAATTTTTTAGTAAATTTTTTAGTAAATCTCCCAGCAGGTCTTTTTGTGGATTCATTTCCCTTCTTTTTTGGGGAGTGGAGGGTACCAGGGCTTGAACTCAGGGACACTTGATCACTAAGCCACATCCTCAGCCCTATTTTGTATTTTATTTAGAGACAGGGCCTCACTGAGTTGCTTAGCACCTTGCTTTTGCTGAGGGTGTTTTTGAACTAACAATCCTCCTGCCTCAACCTCCTGAGCTGCTGGGATTGCGGGCATGCACCACTGTGCTTGGTTCACTTCTCTCCTTAATGAAGTACATTCTTTAATAGTTCTTTGAGCAAGAGGTCAATAGGTAGTCAGATTCCTTCGATTTTAAACATGTGACAATGTATTATTTTACTTTCTTTCTTAAATGATAGACGTACTAATTATAGGAGTCTAAGTTTTCAATTATTCTTTCTTATCATATGAAGACATTCTTCTGTTGTTTTCTAATATTTATCATGGATAATAAGGAATCTCATTTCTTCAGAATTTGTCCATTTTTCCTTAGTAATTTTCAAGATATTTGTTTTCTTAGACTGTGTTATTTCATTTTTCCTTTCAGTTTGGCACAATTTTTGATATAAATGGTTCTGTCTTTGGTTCAAGAGTTTCAGTTATTTTCTATTTGACCATTACCCCCTCCCATTTACCTGTATTTTCACCATGGAATTCCAAAAGATATACATTGGATTTCTCATTCTATCTTCCATGTCTTTTGTCTACATTTCCATATTTTATATCTCTTATCATAAATGTGCTCTATTTTGGATTATTTCTTATGCTATCCCTTCCAGTTAATCAATTCTCTTTTCAGCTTCTTATACATTATTGTTCAATATATCTATTAAAGATTAATATTTCAGTGACCACAGTTTCCTTTCTTTTTTAGAATTTTTATAAGGAATATTTATTTGAAAACTATTTCATGTTCAATGTTTTTTTTTTCTTTTAAAAATACAGTCCTAGTTTTGCTTTCTATAGTTGATTCCTTCCTTTTTTAAGTTATTGTCAGATTTCTCTGTTATCCATAGTTCCTTGCATACTTTTTCTACCATTTATTGTGTTTGGTCAACAGTGTCACAATAATGTTTGGTTTGAAATCCTTTCCTGCCTTACAATTTTTGTATGTTAACTCATCTTTAGTGGGAATCTCTGAGTTGCCAATGGCTTCCTAAGAGACTGTTTCCCCATTGCCTCTGAAACTATTCCAGAACTAAATTTTTTTTTATTATAGATTTTGATCCTACATGGGTAATGTTAAGAATTCTGAAAACATATCAACACTCAGTAGAAGTTATGACTTCCAGTTTCTTATAAACGATTTATTTCCACAGTAAGAGACCTGCTTTCTGGTCATATCATAAATTATGGACAGCATTTCCCTAGTCTCAGTTCATATACTGAACAACATTTTCCTAGAACTGGGCTTCAAGGAAGAACCTAGTTTCAGGTGTTCCCAGAACGTTGGTCTCATCCGTAACATATAAATCCCAACCCTGTAATGAATTTCCAGTTTTGTTCCCTTAACGTAACATGTAATTTTTATTTACTTTCAGTCTTAAAATATTTTAAGGATAAATTTGTGGTGTCAGAAGAGATGTTTCCTGTTGCAGTTTATCTGCATCTTGAGTTGGAATCCCAAGAACAATACTTTTCCTTATAACTCATGTTTATCTGGGTTGGTTTTGAGAGATCATTAGAAGGATTTCAAGTCTCATATATTACAACTTACAGTTGTCGCTGTTCATCGCTTAGTTACAGAAGAGATCAGAGAAAGAAACACTTAATATAATAGATTATTTTTCTCATCTGCTTCATCATTGTGTTATAAAATACATTTTTAGGGCAAAATATGCACCAAAAAGTTTGTAAGGAAAACACTTTGATACTGTTTACATTTTAGGCTCTCTAAAATGTGTCTTATGTAAGCATGATAAACTTGATTCTGTAATATTTGACTCCAAGATCTTAAAAGAAAAGGTGGTTATAAAGGAAATTAATGGGTGCATATTTAATCAATAAAACACCAAGAAAAACTGCTGAACAGGAAGGAGAGGCAATATGTATCTGTTATAATAATAACAGTTTTAAGAAGGATTGCAAATAAAGCAAAGAGAAAGGCTAGAATGAACCTCATCTAGTTGGATTTATAGTAAGAAATCATGGGTGTTTAACAGATGATAGAGGATATGGTAGATAGAAAGAAATGTGTGTATACATGGGTTAGTATACATACATTTATTTCCTTTGTCTGCTGAAAGGACCTAGAATCAATGGCATCTCCAGAGCAATGAACACATCTAGTGACAGATCTTGGTTTCTAAATACCACTCTGAATAAAACAAACCAAGAGACACTGAAGAGGTGGTAGGTTCCAGGGCTGGGACAGGAAAAATACAATAAAATGTGCTGAAGCATCTTGCATGCAAAAAAGTAAGGAAGTGCTTGAAATAAGTTGGGATTTATTTAAAAGAACACCGGAGCTACTTCAGGGACCAACCAATACCAAAACTGAAACAATTTGAGCAATGAAAAAATAACAAAAGTACTGGACTAAACCCACAGAATAAAGCTGATACCTATGAATCTATACAGGCAAATACATAATTGAAGGGCTAAATATTAGCAAGAAAAGAGATAGATCTTCCCTACAGAAGAACCCCAATTCAGTAAATGTAGAAAGAATGAGGGAAGTAGGAAAGGCACCATTTGAACATTATAGTAATCGTTACAGCCAGGAGCCACTAAAGGATGCTAATGTTATAAGAGGGATATTTGCATTGCCTCTAAGTTTCTCCCCGAAGATATTATTAATTACAAAGGGAAAGAAAGAAACTTTAAAATGGAGCAGCCCAGCAAACACCACTTTAACCAAGTGAACAAAATTAATACCAAAAATAAGACATAGTGACATAATGTGCCCTTGATATGAAGCATGAAGGGACCGTAGCACATCTGATGTCTTCCCCCACACTGTATCACATCAGACAAACCCAAAGTGGGTGGGCAACCTACAAAAATAGCTAACTAGTATTCTTCAAAACTGGCAAGGTCGTAAAAGACATGAGGAACCCAGAAGTTGGAAGAGATTGAACAGACAAGGAGAGTGCAAGGTGGGATCTTGGATTGGATTCTGGCATTTCTTGGAAAAGTGGGGAAGTAGTAATATAGAATGTAGTTTTACATTATATTCTATCAATGCTCATTCCTCAATCAGAGTTCTGATTACTGAATTCTGGGACAGAGATGTCAACATGAAAGAATTTGGGTGAAAGATGTACAGAGATGTTTTGAGCTATTTTTGAAACTTTTCTGGGTCTTAAATTACTTCAGACCAGAATGTTTCTTTAAGGGGAGGTAGTTTTGTTGTAAAGAAATTTCTAGTAGGCAAAAGTTAATCACTGGGGTTTAGACTACTGCTGAAAGCATGAATTTTGAATTTTTTCCCTTCTTGCAGCTAGCCTGATAAGCTAAAGGACAGCTCCTTCTTGGAACTGGGGAACGACAGTGAGAAGTTGTTACAATGAATACTCACTGATATGGAATGAGTGAGAAAACTATGGAACTGACAAAAGTCTCTCATTGTGGGTGTTCAAACTGAATATGGAAATGTGTAATGAAGTTTTTCTGGAAGTCCCACAACCTCAAGTAGGCCTGGCAGTGAGTGGGAGGGAAGAATAAAGGAGGAAGAAAGGCTGAAGGAGGTGATGGAAGATAGGAGATAGGAAGAGAAAAGAAAGAGAGAGAAGGAAGGAAGAAAGAAGGAAGGAAGGAAGGAAGGAAGGAAGGAAGGAAGGAAGGAAGGAAGGAAGGAAGGAAGGAAGGAAGGAAGGAAGGAAGGGAAGGAAGGAAGGAAAAAAGGAGGGAAGGAAGGAAAGGAGGGAGGGAGGGAGAGAGAGAGAGAAAGGGGAAAGGAAGTGAGAAAAAGAGAAAAGGGAAAGGAAAAGAAAAAAGAGAGAGAGGAGTTCATTTAGGGGAAAGGAAGCCTACATCATTTTGAAAAAAAAAAAAGGAGCTCTTCAAGTCTGGACATAAGGTAGGTGGGTAAAATGATATGATGAAAAAATATGATTAAATGAATCTGTTATTACTAAATTATAGGCGACAATGTGGGGTATTTTCAGGTTGCTGTTTTTGTTTTAGTGTTCAAATCTTTTACAGTATGACTCTAAATTAAAAATTACATTTTTACTTGACAGCATAAAATATTTGTTTATTGTCTTAAAGTTTTTTTTTCAGTTGGTTTAAAAAAAAATCAAGATTGATTCAAAAGTGTTCTAAGCTTAGTTAACTACATTTTGCTTTTGTGATGAGGTACCCTAGCCAATTTCTTCTCATCATCCATCAGAGGGTGACTTACCCTAAAAGCAAGTGAAATTGCAGAAGCTGGGCTATTTCATACATATTGGTTTTGCAAACCTGCAGCTATGACAAGAAGACGACAAATAATATAGAGCTGATGACTGAATGGAAAGAAGGAAGTTCTGCTTCACAAACTTATGTAATTTTGTTGGCTACTGTTGAAGGTCACAGAATCATGAGAAATGAAAGCAACGGGAAGTGCAGTCTCCTTTCGTCAGCATAGCAGTCTGGGAGGATAGAGCCTTACGCAGAACTTTCCTACTTCATAGAGAACCTTTTGGACCAGGCTCTTCAAAACCCTGAAATCCTAGATAGCTAGTCCTTCTCTTAACTGCAGCAAGGAATGGACCCTCCTCATCTAGTGGAGAGGGCATTCCAAGAAAGAACAATCAAAGAACTCAAACCAAAACCACTGGTTTGCAGAAATGGCTTGTCTGTAACCTCTGGAATAAAATTAGTTATTCCATGAATTCATGGGATACTGACAGGCTGCTGAAGGCCTTGGAAGAAAGGAATCTGAGTTAGCTTTTTGTTGCTGTGATAAAAAACACCCAACAAGAACAACTCTTAGAGGAAGAAAAGTTTATCTGGGGCTCACAGTTTCAAAGATTCAGTCCATGGTCAGCTGACTCCATACCTTAGGCATTGTGGGAGGACATGGCAAAGGAAAGATGCTCAGATCATGGCACTGGGAAGCAGAGAGTGAGTGAGTGAGGGACAAAATATAATCCCTAAGAGCATGCCCCCAGTGACTTACTTCCTCCAGCTATGTCATACATACCTATAGTTACTCCCCAGTGATCAACTCAAATGATTAACTCTTCAAAGGCATTAAACCACTAATTAGGTTACTACTCTCCTAATCTAATCATTTCACTCTGAACATTCTGCATTAACTAACATATGAGCTTTTGGGGGGGAGATGCTTCATATCCAAACCATATTAGAATCTTATCCATAAAATCTTCTGTTGCCAGTATCCAAGCAATGCCTACAGCATGTCCACCACTAACATAACAGCTATCCAAGAAGATAACTAGATGGTTAGTTTTTTCCACCAGAAATATTGAATAAGAATTACTTGGAGGAAAGTTTTCATTGCTAGAGAAGGCCTACACAGCTCAGGGAGCTTCCATGACACAGCCAGGAGCCAAATCCAAAAGGTCCCCTCCCATAGGGGTGAGTCAGATGGTAAGATGGAAGAAAGTGGTGAGTGAACAGGGAAAGCGGCACAGCAGTGAAAAATCATGGGACGTGGAAAGAGAGAGGCATAGTGATTGCCCTATTGTGGAACTTTGGAGGGGAATAATGTGCAGACAATATGCTGAGAAACTTTCTGTATGTACACTGTGCAATATTTTGTGGGAAGAGGGAGTAATCATTAAAAAAAAAAAAACTATAGCATAGTTCTCTATTCCTCTGGGCTGATGTTCCTTTGGATTCCACTTCATGCAGAGACTGAAACTGAAGGACCCTGGCAGTTTACTAGGGCTACAAATGAAAGGTTTTAAGGGTTTTTCCATGCTGTAGTTTGAATCTGAAATGTCCTCCAAGGGCCCATGGGTTAAAGGCTTGGTTCCCCAGCACCTGGTGCTATCAGAAGATGGTAGAAGCTCCAGGAGGTGGGACCAAGCTGTAGAAAGTTATATGATTGGGGATGTACCTATGAAGGGGATATTGGAATACTGGTCCTTTTTTCTGTCTTCATTTCTTGGCCATGTTGAGGCAAACAGGCCTCCTCCACCATGTGCAAACACCATGTTGTACTATGTCACCACAGTCTCAAAAACCATGGGACCAATTGACCATGAACTACAACCATGGGCTAAAATAAAATGTTCCTCCTTTTAAGTTGATTATGTCAAGTATTTTGTCAATATAACGGAAAACTAACTAACACATTGAAGATCTAATATTCTATGATCATAGGCTTTCTCAACAGCAAAGCTAGGACCACATGAGTAGATAAAATAAAGAATGAAGACCTTATCTGAATATTTATCTCCCACATTCTGTTCTGGAAAGTAATGTCAAAAGGCAAGTTGAGCAAATTGAATGTGAGAACAAAGAGTTTATTTGGGCCAAAGTGAGGATGGTTACTTGGGAAAACATGTATTTTAATTGTCAGAATAAGTGCTCCAAAATGGCATCCAAAGGTTCTGGTTTTACAGATAAAAAACAAAAGTGGTGTCATGGCAAACTGGGTATTATAATTGCATTGATGGATAAGAATAGCACAAGCTCACAGAGCTATTCATTCCAGGCAATAATTATGATAAGCAGGAGTTGAGCATTTGTTACTCTGATAGCATCAGTATGTTGATAAAGAACTAAGTTAGAGTGGTTAAAGATTAAAATTAACCATGTCACGAGATTCTGGAATCCAGAAACGTATTACTGCTCTTCTACAAGCCATGTCCACAGGCTCCATAGGAATTTGAAGACCCCTTTCTCTTACTTATGTCTTCATGCCTGGTCTGAATTATACCCGCTGCCCATCACTGCACCATGACATCATCAATCTCCCACTTCACTGTGGTCTATATCCATGAATAAACATTAATTTTCCTTTTGACTTGGACATTAGAAGGGATCAATGGAAACCTAAGAAATGAATCTTGAAGTCCTCCATCAATGTCTCCTAGAGAACCTAGATTTCTTCCCCCTCAGAGTCTCCCCACTCCACTAAATGTCTCAGTAGGTAACTAGGACCTCTGTGCTGGGTCACCCATTCCTCTAGCATCTTCCTTCCCAGCCTTCATAAGACTCATGTTGCAAAGGAGCTTCTGTGAAGCCAGAGCAGGTCTCCATTACTTTACAAACCTCCTCAGTAATGTTTGCCTAGCAATTCCAGAGATGAAATGTGATAAATCCTAAAAACATTTAAGGCCATAGAGCATTTAAGGTTTTCTCCAGGGTAACCTCAATATACACTTTTAGGATTTGATTTTCCTCACTACTTAATCACTCTGTGAAGATATATTAAGCAAGTATGTGCTAGGCATTGAGTTACACCCCATGCCTTCAAAAAGCTTACAGTCTATTGAATAACAGTGTATATGAATAAACCCCATGCCTTCAAAAAGCTTACAGTCTATTGGAGAAATAAAAAATTAATGTTAATTAGGCAATCAATTTTGTTTGTGAAAAGTGCTATAAGAACTGTGATATAATAAAAATACATACAATATTT
The DNA here is from genome assembly GCF_902686445.1 of Sciurus carolinensis. Taxonomy (NCBI): domain Eukaryota; kingdom Metazoa; phylum Chordata; class Mammalia; order Rodentia; family Sciuridae; genus Sciurus; species Sciurus carolinensis. Next base: position 135,106,629 of record NC_062219.1, read on the forward strand.
ATCCACAGTTCCTGGCAGAGTGCTTCAAAAACTCATTTTCCTAAGTGATATAAGGGTCTTTTTTATGTTAATGAAGTGACTACTGGGTCTCCCAGGTGTCCGAGGGGTGGAGGCTGGTCACCAGAAAGACCAAACCATGATTATGGGATTGGAAGTTTTAGCTGCCCAAACTCCATGGAATGGATGGGTCTTGGACATTCAGTCACATGATCACTGGGTTATTATCAGGGTATCCAGTTGGGGTCCAAGGTCTGGGTCCTTGGTGTCCCCAACAAAGACAAGACACACACAAGTACCAGGCAAACTACAGACCTATTGAAGGTGAACACAGCAGCTGTCCACAAGTAGAGCAGAGTGGGCCTAGTCAGAGAGGCTCAAGGGCTGATGTCTGGAAATGAGTGCCTCATATGCTGAGCTATGAGGTGTTCTCTTTCCCATACAGACCTGATTGAAGACCTTACCCCATTTGCTCCCATTGGTTACATTATGATACCTGATCAGAATATTGTCCAATTTTCCCCCATTGTTTACTTTAGAAAACCTAATTAGAATACTGTCTGTTTTATCCACATTGGTCATTTTAGAATACCAAAACTGTGGCATGAGTTGTCATGGTTATAAGTCCTCAGTGGTGGGAGTTGTCATGAACTCCTACCTAACAAATGATTCAATCATGCCTATGTGTGAAATCCCAATAAAAACTCTGGATACCAAGACTCAGTGGAACTTCTGGTTGTGAACATATTGACATTCTGGGAGGACAAAACACCCCAGTGTTCCAGAAAAGCCATGTTCCATGGCGAGCTTTCAAATGACCAAAGAAAGAGGAAGACAGATCTAGCATTGCACAGAGTGCAATTTATTTGGGAATTACATATAGAAGAAGCATGTCTCAGATGGCAGCGAGAACAGTAGATTCCTGCAATTTGAGTCAGAGGAAGGGTGTTTATGTAGTAGTTAGGAAAAAGTGACTTCATCCAATGTACCTGGTTTATCTCAACTGATATCAAAAATATCATGAACATGCCTGACATCAACAGCACAAGGGTCCAGTGGTAAAGCTCCACATACCATTCTAAAGGCTCTGTTTATTTATTATGTGCTGGGAAACTTTGTGGGGAAAACTGACCCGGGTTACTCAGAAGCAGTTATGATGGTTACCACTCAAGATGGCTGTGGTCAGGTGGAGCTGAATCCCTACACCCAGACTCCAGCAGGAAAGGGCTTGGAAGCTCTGCCTTCACTCAGCCCATCCATGGCCTATGTGTCTCTTCATTTGGGTGTTCCTCATCTGTATCTTTTATGATAAAATTGTCATTCTAAGTACAGTACTTTTCTGAATTCTATGAATCATTCTAGAAAATTATCAAGTTGGAAAGTGTTGTAGGAACCCCTGAATTTGTAGCCAAGTCAGACAGAAATGTGAGTGGTCTGGGATCCCCAAAGTGCAGCTTGCATCTGAATTGGGGGCAGTTTTGTTGGGACTGTTCCCCTTAATTTGGGGTCTGCACTCACTTCAAGTAGAATCAGAATTGAATTGTAGAATACCCACTTGGTGTCAGAGAATAAGTGTCAGAGCATAACAGCAAATAAAAAGGGGAATTGGCCTGACTGAGGGGCCAGGGGAGGCCTTGAGAGGTGATATTTAAGCTGAGACTCATAGTTGAGTTGGTGGGGAGGGGGACACACACATCTTTTATGCTCGCCATACCTCTTCATTCCTGGACTTGCACTTGAAATTGCTCCTGCCCCCAACCTGCTAACTCCTACCTATCCCTCCAGACCCAGCTTACACCCACATGTGCCTCTCCTGGCCTCCTCGAGCCCCAGGTTCCCAGCCTCACCTCTGCTACCATTTCCTGCCTGTGGGTTGTTCTTTTGCTCCTGTTTTGTTTTTGTTTTTGTTTTTGTTTTTGCTTTTTTTTTAAAAGGGTAATCAACTTGAATTCAAAGGTTGTTCCCCCCACACAGTAATAATAATTATATGTACAGTTAAACATATAGCTTATGTGTACTGAGTGCTTAAATTTGCACTGAGACCTAGCCTGATACTTTTCCATGGGTCACTTTAATACACACAATAAATCTGAATAGACACGATATTCCCACTTCAGAGGCAAGGGAACTGAGGCCAGGAGATGCTAAATAACAGGACCAGGTTTCCAAGACTAGTGAAGAGGATTGCTTCCCTGATAGTGGCCTATCTGTCTTTGCTGAGAGACCTGTTCCAGTGCTCTGCGTCTGGAAGCTGCAATAACTTATTTTTTATCATCCCGGTGGCATTTTTCTGGACCATGAAGGTTGCATGGAAGCAATCTACAAAACTCTAAAACTTTTCCAAAGTCCCTGTTCCAATACCAGAATCCTACTGGGTGCATCCCTGGGTGTGAGTCCGTGTTCACTGTGCCCCAGGATCAGGGTGAGGCACCTCCAGCTAGGTGCTAAAGGCTTCCTCCCTCAAGCAGTCCTCATTCCACACGTATGCAGAAAGTACCTTCTGGATGCTCCAGGCTAGAAACAAACAGAACAAAACATCGGGGTCTCTCCCCTTAAGAACCAACAGTCTGAGGGGAGAAATGTAAAAAAAAAGATCAAAACTTCAGAAACAATGTGCTAATGACAGGGTGCTAATGCTGGAGGCCCTTTGAGAAGACCCAGAGCTTGACAAGCAGGACTTGAAGAATAAACAGGCAGTGACCCAAGGCTGCGGAGGCAGGGCTGGCTCAGCCCTGCTGGGCCCTCAGCTGCATGCCTTGGAGCAGGGCACTGGTCCAGCAGGAGCAGACCAACCAAAATAGGGCCCGGGAATCAGAGCTGTGCTCAAGTTCAGATGCTGCAACTTGGTGACCTTGAAGAATGCAAATTCACTAGTGAGTTCATTTTCCTCATCTAAATAAAAAAGAAATGGGTGATGATGATGATGTCAAAGTTGTCCAATTCTTCGGGTTATTTGAGGATTAAATGAGAAAATGTTTGTAAAGCCCTTGACCCAGAGTACACTCTTCATAATCCCTAGTTCTTCTTGGTTCTAATAAGCTGAGATCTGAAGGACTGACTACACATGACGGATATCCAGAAGTGCAGAGCCAGAGCGAAAGGGGAGTCTGAATAGCTCAGCCAGGGGTCCTTCCTGTCCTGAGGGGTCAGCTGTCCACTCCTTGAACCTTGGTCCATGCTCTCCACGTGGTTCCTCCAGGAAGGGAGGGCCAGCCCACTGTCTTGTCTCTCAAGGGTTGCTGCGAGCTGGATTCATCTCCCTCCCAAGTGTCAGCATGGGGACCTTCCATGCGTTCCTACGGGCTGCCAAGACAGGGGTTGAGCTCAGCTGAACTCCACTGGCAGGGACCAAAAAGCAACCAGGCAGAGAGAACCCTCTCCAACTCCCATTCGTCCTAGCATCCAAACGAGGAGTCATTACTTAATGGGCACAGAGTTTCAGTTTCCTCCAGCCTTGGGCCAGTAAGAACACCCTCCAGGCTCTGGCTGATGAGATATTTTCCTGAATTACAAAGACAGTGGGAAATTCCAATAATGTGTCTGCTGTGTCTGTGTGTGTGTGTGTGTGTGTGTGTGTGTGTGCACATGCATGAGCTCATGTATGAGTATACAGGTATATTTTGGTGGGGTTCTTGTGTGTGTGTGTGCATATCTGTGTGTCTGAGTATATGTATGTGTGTGTGGGCGCATGTCTATGTGTGTGAGAGTCTGTACTTCTGGGTGTGTCTGACATTTGTGTGCAGTTCCTAGAGTCGGCAGACTTACAAAGAAAGTGGAATGGTGTTTGCCAGGGGTGGGGGCAGGGAAATGAGAGTCATTATTGAATGGGCACAGAGTTTCAGTTTGGGAAGATGAAGACGGTTCTAGAGATGGACGGGGATGTTCGCTGCACAACAACGTGAATGTACTTAGTGCCACTGAATTGTACACTTAAATATGGTTAAAACAGTAAATTTTATGTATCTCCATATCTGTAGGTAGAGATACACAGATGCATATTGACTTAGGAGGGGGGTTACATCCTTCCCAATAAACTCATTTTAAGTTGAAAATATCAGAAGAAAAATGCATTTCCTGCACTTAACCTGCTGAGCATCTAGCATAACAACACAGTCACTCTAGATGGCCAGTTATTTTCCCTTCTGATCACAGGGCTGACTGGGCGCTGCAGCTTGCTGCTGTTGTCCAGTGTGGCAAGGGGGACGTGCCTGCCTAGGAACACGTGCAAATTCCAAGTATGGCTCTACTGAGTTTATATCACCTTTGCTTCAAAAATATCCTCGGATGAACCATTGTATAAGGGTGGGGGAAGAATAGGAGTTCAATGGAGTAGACAAAGGGGAATGAAGGGAAGGGAGGGTGGATGGGAATAGGAAAGACAGTGGAATGAATCTGACATGACTTTCCTGTGTGCATATATGAATACACCACAGTGAATCTCGCCATCATGTACATCCACAGGCTGGGGTCCTAATTAGAATAAGATATAGTGCATGCTTGTATAATTATATTAAAATTGATTCTACTGTCATGTATAACTAAAAGAGCTAATAAAAGAAGAAAAGATATATATTTTAATATGCATGTATAATGTATATGTATTATATATGTATCTATATATTTTATATTTTTATAAAATATGTTTATTGATATATTTTATACATCATACACAATTTATGTATATATATATTTTATATTTAACATTATTTACATTTATGTATATGTATGTGTGTATATATATATATGTGTGTGTGTGTGTGTAAACATATTTGATTGCAGTTAGAATCAGTACAAAAGCAAGCTAGAAAGAACAGGAGGTTGCTGCTCGAGGGTGGCATATTTCATTGAATTATTTTGGAGATCGCAGAGTTTCCAATGGGAGTCCAAGACCTGGCTTAGGAGTGGGTGTCTGAGGGCTAAAGACAAAATCACTAGAGACAAGAGAGCAAGGAACTAAGATGACGCTGTTAGCATGCCTATGAATGAGGCGGGACATGGGGGTGATGGGGATACTGAGGGCCCTGGTGGACCACCAGGATGCTCTGTGGAGCAGAGCAAGCCTTAGAGATACTGGCATTTACACAGGAGAGAGCTTGTGTCTGCACACGCTGTGCTCATGGTCTGCTGTAGGAAACAAGAAGCCTTCCTTGAAAGGGGTGCAAGGACCGTGGGAGTGAACCAGGCGGTGGCATTGAGCAAGGGAAGGGCACAGAGGTGCCAGAGAAGCTGCTTGAAGCTGGGCTATCTCTCCCTGATTCTGCCAATTTTCTGTTTCATGCACTCCACGCTGAGATGAGAATTTGTGCCAAAGTTATTCTTCATGACTACTAATGAGCACATTTCACCACAATGATCAAGAGGCAAAAACGGAAGAGATCTTGGCAGAGCTATCGTCAACGAGGTCAACACAGTCTGATCCCAGAAGCCATATCCTGGGGACAGGGCCTGGCAATGTTTCTCCTCCTGGTCCAGAAAGTTTTATCAAAGTTGCTCTTGATACCTACCAAGAGTGCAGCCCTGGAGGCCAAGCACAGGTCGGGGCTGAATGAACCCCTCTACCCGGGCACACAGTGAGTCATTGAGAAGACAGCAGGTCCTGCCTCTTGTGCCACAGACTGTTCACACGGGCTCGTGTTTCACTGGTAAACCCACTGACTGCACGTGGTAATCCATCCACTTGAATAATTAATCCAGCCCATGTGAATAATTAAGGCTCAGCTGAGACCTTTAGCTGAGAAATCCCACAGTTGTTAGGCTTTTTCCTGCCGTGTGAAGGAAGGCACCAATCATTCTTTGACAAGGATAGGTGACAGAGGGTAGAGAGTGCTCATCCAACCTAGTGGGTTCACCGGAAGCTTGCGGAGGCGGTGGCTCTTACTGTGCGTTAATGGCAGGATGGCATGTCCTCGTCATTTCCCAGACAGCGCTGGAGCTGACGATGCCTCCTGCTGGGAGGGGCTTCTGGCTGCCGAATCATCTAGATTCGAGAGCATTCACAAACCTTGTGAGGGGAGCAAAAAATGTGCTAGGGCCTTGTTAATAAGAAGGTTTGTGTTTATGATCCTTGGAAAGAGAAGAGACCTACTATGTGCCCACACTGGACAAGGAATTCCACGCCGTCCTTCTTGAACCAGCTTGGGAAGATGGTAGTAAACCAACGTGTGCCCACTTAGAGTCAAGCTCCTTCTTGCCCTTTTTCATGCTATTCTTGCTCGAGGGCTGCTCTTCCCTACCACCCGCCCCATCCCTTATCCTCTCCCCATATTTCAGTTTAACGTTCACTCAGGAGAGCCCAGCCAGGCCGCCAACTGCACTGGCTTCCCCTCTTTCACATGCTCCTCCATGGACACATAGGTCAGTTGCCATTGGACACTGCATGGCATGTCACTCCAGCTAGAACCTAAGAGATGGTTCTTCATGCCACAAGTAGGTTTTAGCACCTTAGGGTAAAAGAAATGGTGTATTTGCAACTTTCACAGAGGCAAAAATAAGCTGAGATGTCTTGATGGGAGAGTGGTTCTGTGTGCCAGGATATAGGCATGGGAGGACCTTGGGAGCAGACCACTGCTCAGGACTGGATTCCCAGGAAAACCCAGGGGACGGACAGAGGGATGGTGCCAGTGCTCCGCAAGTTCCCACGTGGCAAAGGGCTTTCTTCCAGCACTTTGAACAGAAATGAACAGAGGCTGGTTAAATCCAAACCAACTAGCCTTGCTTGCTGTCTTCACCGCTTCTCTCTGTCCTGTGCCTTGAGTGTATCCCTCTGGTACCTGCTGAGTGTTCTCATCTGAATTATCCATGCAGATATAAAAAGCCTCACTCAGTCTGACCGACGATCCACCCAGCTCACCGTCACCAACATTGGGCACAGGGTTCATTGCGGTTCGTTCTGACCTCAGAAATGAATGGTCCCTTGGGTGTACTCAGTTTCTCTTTGAAGACAGTCAAAGATGTGTACACGCTGAGTTGTTCTCACGCTCCTCACACTCATTTAGAAATATTAGTTTGTATTTTTAAATATGAACCACTTTTTCTTTATCCACTCATCTGTTGAAGGACGCCTAGGTCGGTTCCATAGCTTGGCTATTGTGAATTGAGCTGCTATGAACATTGATGTGGCTGTGTCACTGTAGTATGCTGATTTTAAGTCCTTTGGGTATAGGCTGAGGAGTGAGATAGCTGGGTCAAATGGTGAGTCCATTCCAAGTTTTCTGAGGAATCTCCATACTGCTCTCCATAATGGTTGCACCAATATGCAGTCCCATCAGCAATGTATGACTCTACCTTTTCCCTCACATTGCTGGCCAACATTTATTGTTACTCGTAATCTTTTCTTTTTAAATTTTTTTTTTAATTTTTACAGACTGCATTTTGGTTCATTGTACACAAATAGGGTACATCTTTTCATTTCTATGGTTGTGCACGATGTAGATTCATACCATTCGTGTAATCATACATGTACATAGGTAATGGTGTCTGTTTCATTCCACTGTTTTTCATACCCCTGCCCCGTCCTTCCTCTCATTTCCCTCTGTGTAATCTAAAGTTCCTCCATTCTTCTTTCACCCTCCATCCCCCCATCCCCATTATATATCATCATCCACTTATCAGGGAAAACATTTGACCTTTGGTTTTTTTGGGTTTGGCTTATTTCACTTAGCATGATATTCTCCAATTCAATTCATTTATCTGCAAATGCCATAATAATATTCTTCCTTATGGCTGAATAATATTCTGTTGTGTATATATACCACAGTTTCTTTATCCATTCATCTGTTGAAGGGCATCTAGGTTGGTTCCACAATCTAGCTATTGCGAATTGAGTTGCTATAAACATTGATGTGGCTGCATCACTGTAGTATGCTCATGTTAAGTCCTTTGGGTATAGGCCAAGGAGTGGGATAGCTGGGTCAAATGGTGGGTTCATTCCAAGTTTTCTGAGGAATCTCCATACTGCTTTCCATAGGGATTGCACCAATTTGCAGTCCCACCAGCAATGTATGAGTGTACCTTTTTCCCCACATCCACACCAACATTTATTATTGTTTGTGCTCTTGATAATAGCTATTCTAATTGGAGTAAGATGAAATCTTGGAGTTGTTTTAATTTGCATTTCTCTAATTACAAGTCTTTATAATTGAATTCTGACTGGAGTGAGGTGAAATATCAGTGTAGTTTTGATTTGCATTTTCTCTAATTGATGTTGAACATTTTTTCATATATTTTTTGACCATATTTCTTCTTCTGTGAAGTGATTCTTCAGTTTCTTTGCCAATTTATCAATTGGGTTATGTAGTATTTTGGTGTTAAGTTTTTTGAGTTCTTTGACAATGGAATGTTTCTCAACCATAAAGAAGAATGAAATTATGGCATTGCTGGAATTGGTGAAAATCATGCTAAGTGAAACAAGTCAAACTCAAAAATCCAAAGGCCAAATGATCTCTCTGATATGTGGATGCTAACCCACAAAAAGGTAGGGGGTGAGGGGAAGAATAGAAGTCCGTTGGATTCGACAAAGGGGAATGAATAAAGGAAAGGAAGGAGGGAGGGGTATAGGAAAGACAGTAGAATTAATCAGACATAACTTCCCAGCCTCGTACAAGAACACACAACCAAGGTAACTCCACATCATGTACAACCACAAGAACGGGATCCCAATTACAATAAGTTATACCCCATGCATGTATAAGATGCCAAAATACACTCTACTGCCATGTGTATCTAAAAAGAACAAATAATTTTTAAAAATATGAAGCACTTGCTTCATTTTTAAAGAAACAAAAATAAGTTGTTCCAGACCAAACTCTGACACAAATTGCTGAAAATATAAACCTAGTAATGGAATCTATCGTTTATCAACCACACTTTCTAGACATTGTGCTGAGTTTCCAACCCTTATTTAAGTCTCACAACCACACTGATTGGAGGTTATGGTTATCCCAGTTTTCAGTTGAGTAAACCGAGACCATGTGACTGGCTCAGAGAGGTCATATGACTGACTCAGAGAAATCATGTGAATGGCTCAGAGAGCTTTTTAGTGGTATAGTCAGGATTTGAACCCAGGTCATTTGAATTCCAGACTATTCAACCTCTGTGCTCTACTGCTCCCTAGGAGATTTACAACAGCAACTGTGAAATTTATTTATAAGAGAAAAATTACAGTAATAATTATTTCACTACTAAGTGTATAATAATAATCAAGAATAGTAGGTAGCAATTAAATAGCACCTGAACCTATGCTGGTTAAGATAATCAGGAATGAAAGTAAAAATAAATCATTTCCAAGGGTGGTCTTCAAAACTCTATGTTTGAGAAGGGGAAAAGCCAGACTCAAGAAAATGGCGGACATCCCTGGACCCACTCCACTGGACCAACAACTCCTAAGTCCTGGGCAATGTCAGTGTTTCCAACTGATTATTAATGTAGTGAAGTACATGACGCAGTCTAATCAAGCCTGTTAGATGTTCATAAAAGATTTGTGAACTAGAACTTCTTGGTGATGCTCCTGTCACTTCGTCTCCAGAACTGGCGTCTACTTGGCAGTGAGAGAGTTGGCCACACTGACTGGATCAGGTGGGTTCGGAGCTGTGTGTTTCAGAGAAGCAGACAGATAGACGTGGGGAAGGTACAGTAAACAAAACACACAAAGTAGTAGATCTACTGCAGATCCGGAGCCCCCTCGCAGCCATGCAGTGTGCTGAGTTGGTGGATGACAGAGCCATGGCTGTGCAGGCCCTGGGGTTGGACATGACCAAGAGCCTCAGCAGGGGTGATGGGCCTGGGTGCCTGGCAGGTGAAAGGTGGTTGTTGGGGCTCCACACGGAACAAGGTATATTCAGGAAAGGCCCTTCCCATCAGGCTCCTGGATGCCCCAGCAAACCCAGGCTGAAGTCTGCCTCCCCAGAAGCCCATGTGACAGGAGTTAGAGAAAAGCAAGCCACTCCCCAGGTCCATGTGGCTCCCGGCACCCCAGTCACCTGACCTGCCAGGAACTGGGGAGGAGCTCCTTTCATGGGAGTGCCATCTTCTGGCCAAGCTGGGACCTTCCGATCCTCAAGGGCTCCCATGATAGTCAGGTGGCATCCCTAATGACGTTCCTTTAAACAGCTAAGCCAGACCTGGAGAACAGGCCACAGACACGTCCCCATTCTTCTGTTTGATTATTTTTCTGGGGAGTGAGAAGAGAAACTCTTTCTGTCAAGGGAAAGGCCCAAATTTCCCCCAGGGACTACTAAAGATCAAGTTGAACCTGATTCCCAGAAAAAAAAATGGAGAGTCCCTGGGGACAGCTCTGGCACTTGGGAAGAGGAATTGACCTGTTCTGGCCCCATGGCTGGCTGGCTCAGTGATTGCCTAGCGCCTCCCACACGCAAGGCATCTTTCCAGAGGCTGTAATGAGACTGGTGGGCGAGACACGCTAGGTCTCTGATTTCACTTAATCCAATCCAAGGGACCCTGGAGGAGTTCTGGGACTGTCAAACTGCTCAGTTCTTGTGTGGGTGCCCATCACACACCAGAGAAGTTTAGGTCTCCTGAAAGGAGCTTATGCCTCACTGGACACCCAAGTCCGAGCTGGGAGTGCAGGCTAGGTGCAAGGTGAAGTCCACACAGGCTGGAGAAGGTTGCCCCTACTATAAGATCACCCCCTGCTTAGGTGCCAACATGGTGCTGACCGAGCTTCTCTTCCTAATTTTACTCCTCATAACTTCTTGCCGCAGGCGTGAACTCGCACCCAATCGGCGCTTGACACCCTACCCAGACCCTTAGCAACAAGGCTCACCCAATCACCTACCTTCTCCCGCTGGCACCCAATCGGTGCTTGACACCTCGCCCAGACCCCTAGCAACAAGGCTCACCCAATCAACCACCGCCCCGTCCTCCAGCAACAAGGTTCACCCAATCAACTCTCACCCCATTTCATGCCCCAACCAATCAGCCTCTTCCCGGTCCTATATAAGTGTGTGCATTTTTAAAATAAAACGGAACTTCTCCAGTGATTAGCTTTGGACTGTGGTTCCGTGCACTTCTTTCACCTACAACCAGGAATGCACTAAAGGCTCAAGCTCTCTACCAGCTGACTGCTCTCTTGAGGCTGATCGGAGACTGAAATAGTCCAGGACTTTTCCCTACGATGATTAAAGAGAACCTTCAAATGCTCCACCAGGGAGCTGTCCTTAGCACACCTTCTCCCTTCTCACTGTCCTTATTTTATTCTGATTACTTTATTTCTTCTCCTTGGCCCTCTTCCCTGTGTCCTCTGCCCTCATCTCTCTCTCCTTCATACTACGTTTGAGTGGGTTTTTTTTTTTTTTTTTCATGGTAACCGATGTCCATTCAGGACTGAAACAGCATCTCACATATCTCTGTACCTTCAGTATCTTTCACAGTACTTGGGATACTGTAGATGCTTAATAAAAGTCCCCTCTCTTTCTCCCCCTCTTTCTGCTCCCTGTCAAGGACCTTCCTTGGTTACCAGGCTTGGATATGGATGACAATTGTCAGGTCACAGCAACAGTCATGCCTCAGGGGCTCCGAGGTCATTGTTACTATCTGCCTAAATAATAATTTCATGGACTGTATATTATAGACCTTTCTCCCCTAAACAGCAGGATCGAGGGCTGATTCAGTCAAGTCAACTCTGCTCAAGAAATAAAAATCATAGGTTGGATGAGGGAGAAAAGTAAAGAAGACTGTTTTCAATGAGTCAGAATTTCAAGTCGTTGGGGAAGTTTTCAGTTCAGTCACCCAGCTGTTCCAGTGCATTTTCAAAAACCTTGTCTTGATGTTCTCTGTTTCCACCAAGATACGTTAGTAACCGAAATCAGCAAAGATCAAACCTGCCCTTGCTGGGCTGTGTGGAATGTCAAAGGGATGCCTGGTCATTAGGTTCCTTTTGAATGGAGAAAAGTAAACTGCTTTAGAATATAAAACTCTACTTTCCAAACTATGAATGTCAAGTATATCCCATATTTTGCTGTAGTCCTGCCCCTGGTTCTCCCAGACTGTCAGTATCACAAAGGCTGTCTATCTTTACAAGAAAAAAAGCTTCATGGACAGAGACTTACATTCTAGAACTGAAACTCAGTTGTGTGGAGGATCTTTGCCAATCCTAGCAAAATGCCTAGCTTTATTAATAAAGGGGTTGAGAATAATAACCCAAAATACGTGAAACAGTGGGTTAAGATTGAGCTTTTATGGGCTGTTTTGGATTGATTGATTCCAACAATGACTCCAACTCCTTCATGCCGCCTGAGTTCATGCCCCTGGGTAAGTCAAACTATACTGACTCTGGACGTGGTCGTGTGACTTGCTCAAGCAAAATGGTTACAAGTGGGTTGCAAACAGACTTGAAAAGCACTTGCATATTGAAGTTTGCCTTCTAACTGCTCTTGGAACCATGAGTTACCACGTGGAAAAAAAAACAAAAAACAAAAAACTAGCCTAACCGGATGGTGAATGAGAGATTACATGGAGCAGAGAGGATAAGTCATTCCAATGGAGTTCTCCTATGCTAGCTGATCTCCATGGACCCCACCAAGATCAGCCAAGCCTGGCCCCAAATAGCAGAACCACCGGTTAAGTTCAATCCACATTATGGGCTCACAAAGTGGAGAGCTAAAGAAGTAGCTAATTAGTCACCATGTTTGGAGCTTGGTATGCCACAAAAGCTGACCAATACAAGGTATCATTTCCTTCCTACACAAAGAACTCCTACTTATCTTTCTCATGCAAAGAATCCCTAAAAGTCAACAAAGAACTTCATTCTACAAATGCATTTTTGTTCATGGGAAAGTTTGTATATCCAAGTGCTTTGCTTCATACTTTGCAATAGAAATATATATGAAACGATCTAACTTTCAATCAATGGAGGCCTAACAATATTCACATACATTGCATACATTCATATGCAAACTAGAATGACCCCCTATGGATGGAATTTTGTCAAGATTCCCAAATTATAAGTTAATCTACCCTCTGACACAGAAATTCACGTTGGGGGAAATTGTCCTATAGATATACCTACATGTGTGCTGTGAAAGGCCATTCACTGAAGTACTGTTTGAGCAATCAAATAATAATTAAAAAAACATTGGGGTGTTGCACACATGTCCATCAACAGGGGAGCAGTCACAAGATAATGACAATGAAGCATTGTGCAGAAAAACAGAGAATGAGGAAACTTTTAAGATAAGGATCCTCAGGCTATCCTACAGAAAAACATCAGGGTATAGAGGAGTGTGTACAGTATGCTTAGATGTTAAAAAATGAAGAATAAGAATGCATATTTTCATGTAGCAATATCCGCATAAAAATTCTTGATCTATGAATAATAAATAAATAAAATTGCTTATTTAGGTGGGGGTAGAGGGTTCTCAGAAAATGAGAAGATGGTTTACAGGAGTGGGAAGAATTTTTATTGTATATTTTCTATTCCAATCATGTCTTTGTCCTCATCATTCCACTAAAACTGCCCTTATTAAGGTTGACAGTGACTTCCACTGTGCTCAGATCCAGTGATCTTTCCTCCGTCCTCACTATACATGATTATCAGCAGCAACTGACCCGCTGACTTCTCTGCTCTTTCAAACTCCTTCATTGGCTTCCAGGTTGCTATTTCCCTTGGCTTTGCTTTTACTCCCTGGCCTGTCTCAATCTACATTGTGAGAATCAGTAAAGGAATCCATAAAGTTCCTTGTGAATTCCTAGTGGTTCTCTGTAGGAGTTCTTTGTGTACGAGTCAGCTTCTGCTGTGTAACACAAGTCCACGAGCTTCTTGCCTTCCATTGCTGGTATCTGCTGCCATTGGAGAGCCCCAGGGCTCAGACCTCAACTTTTTCTATCTCAACCCTCTGTCTTGGTGTTCAAGTCCAGTCTCATGGCTTTACATATTTTGTATTTGTTATGACACCTTCCAAACCTCTACCTCCACATTTATTCTCCTGTCTGAACTCCAAACTCCAAATTACTAGTCACCTCAAATTTAACATATCTAAAATAGAATTTCTGATCTTCCTTCCAAAAACTTCTCGGCCATTGCAGTTGGGGTAAACTGAATGATCTTGGGCTCATACCCTACATCTCGTTGTCACCCTGAGTCCACCCCTTTCATGCCCATGGCAATCCTACAACTTATTATTCACAAAGGTTCCACCATGGTCTGCTTTCCTCTCCTACCTGGATAACAGTCTCCTAACTAGTTTCTGTGGTCTAAGTGTTGGTGTTTCCCCCAAAATTCTCATGTCAAAACCTAACCCTAGTGCAATGAAGAGGTGGGGGCTTTCGGAGGTAGTTAGGTCACAAGGGTGGAGCCCCCATGAACAGGATTAGCTCCCTTATAAAACAGGTCAGAGAGAGTCTGTGTGTGCCTTCTGCCTTGTGAAGGCACATAAAAGGTGCCATTTATCAGAAAAGGGACTCTCACCAGACATCAAATTTATCAGTGCCTTGATCTTGGGCTTCCTAGCCTTTAAAACTCAGAGAAAAGCTTCTGTTGTTCATAACTTACCCAGTTTGAGTCATTCTGTTATAGTAGCCCCAAGCAAATTAAGGCACTAGTCTCCCTGTTTCCACTCTTGCCTCTCTAATCTGCTCTCCACTCAGCAACCAGAATAATCCTTAACTGTGGCCTATACCATCTCTCTTCTGCCCATACCCTACAGTGGTTGCCTTCTCACTCAGAGTAAAGCCAGAAGCTTACAGTGGCTTCAAGGTCTCTGAGGCCACTCCAGATACCCATGTGACTTGCTCCCTCACCCCCTCTCAGTTTTTATTCAAACATCACCTTCTCAGATGAACCAGTCTCATCACCTTATCTAAAATTATAGTCACTGCCTCAAACTCTTCATTCCTGCTTGTTTTCCTTCAGGGTCTCAAGTTTACCTTCAAAGCTCTACATATATAATTTCCTTGTTTGTTTATTATTGCTTCCTCTTTCTAGAAATAAGTCATTGCTCATTGCTATGTCCCTGGCACATGGATCATCATCTGGCATGCTGTGGGGACTCGAAGTATTTTATAAGTGAATAGTGAGTCAATGGGCTAAAAGTTTGAAATATTTGCATGGTCTACCTATTTCCAAAATTACATTAAAATAGTAAAAGAAACAGAGAAGGTCTATGGGGAAACTAAAATAAAAAATAAAACAAAATGTAAAAGTAGCTTAGATTAAAAAAATGTACATAAGTAAAAAGAATGAGAGAGCTCTATGAATAATCCCCAACTAAATCATTAAGTGAGAAATCCAGGTGCATGAAAGTGTCTGCTACCTTTAAAAAAAAAAAAAAAACTGTATGCTTATGAAGTGTTGCCCAGGAAACTGATAGTAATGGTTGTCCCTTAATACAGGAATTGGGTGACTGGGGACAGGGATGGGCAGAAACAAGTTTTTCAATGAGCAACTCTTTTTACTTTTAAATTTTGTATCATGTGCAAATAATATCTAATCAGAAAATAAAATAAACCATAATAAAAGATTATATTTGCAGGTTATACTCTAAAATTAACACTCAATTGGAAAAGAGCTGTGCAAATTCTCTTTGAATTGGAAGAATGAATCCCAAAACATTAGTGTAAAACCTGTATGAATGTATTAAGCATCTAGGAAAGAATGTGCTGAAGAAGGGCAGTCAGCCATAGCAGCTTTGCAGAGGCAAGTCTGTTCAGTACCTATCAAGCGTCAGTTAATAGAGAAGAGATCTTGACCAAGCCAACCACCTTTTAGTGTCTGATCCTGCAGTTGGCCCCAGTGACTCCATCTAAGATGACATGGGTAAAGCCCCAAGACAGAGAAGTTCCCATTCTCCCACCAACACGCTCCTGGAAAGGCATTTCCCTGGAGAGCAACAAGAAGCGCATCCTCCCTCCCCATCCTCATCTGGACAATTCAGTCACAGCTGCCTTTAAGTAAAGCCACCCTGACTCAGGAGATGATAAAGTTTAGATCTCCATTGGTGAAGTCATCCCTATTGTCTCTCTGTTCAATTCAGGAATTTCCAATAAATTCATTCCCTATGTCAAATTTCACTTGCCCACAGAAAAATAAGAAAAGCACAGTTCTGAGATGTGAAAATCCCTTCCATGAAAACTCTAAAACCTTGATACCAGTGGTATTTCCAGTGGTGTTAATCTAATTAATGTCCTCTGTTTCAATTTCTATATTGATGAAGCCAGCTTCAGATCATTGTTTGACTTCCCAGTTGTAGGGATAGTGAATGCACTGGCCAGCCATAATTTCTACGTATTCTGATGTCTGAGTGAGTTGTGCCTATTGTAAAATAAATAAATGGGCAGCCATCATGGCATTTGAACATCTGCATCAAGATCATTTAAGGTGTGTGTGTCCACAGGAGAGGGATTTGCTCTTAAGTTTACTACCTGTAAGACCCTAAACTGTAGCAAACTCCCAACCTCTCCCACATTCTCTCCTCCACCCCCAAAAGATGGGAGCAAATAACAGAAAATCTAGCTTTATCTAGAACCCTAGCAAAATTAAGCATATCTGATATGTTATGCTCCACATCAGTCAAGCCCTTAAACCTTTCACATTTTTTGATTAGAAGCAAAATTTCTCAAATCTGAACAGATTACTTATTTCTGAAGTGCATATAGAGAACTTCAAGACGTATGGTTATTGACCACAAATGCTGAATTACATAGACTCCAGAGGAATTCATTCAGCTGTTGTTTGAAAAGCATATGGTCGTGCTTATTTGGTGTTCGCATGTATATAAAAATATAAAAATATTAGGAACATATCAGGGTTGGTGTTGGTGGGGACTACCATGGGACAGAAATGGGAGTGGTACTTGCTGTTGAAAATCTTTTACTTCATCCTATTTATTTGGACCATGGGAATATCACTCATTCAAATAAGGAAAAGCAGAGTTCATGTATTTATATGGAACTTTGTTTGCTGTTGGAAAATTGTATTGCATGAAGTATTCAGACATGCCACATTTGGGGTGTTCTCTGTGCTCCCAGCAGGGTATAAAATCAGATCTCTCCATAGACCAGGGGTCCATCATGTAAACATGTGTAATAATGACAATGCTTTCCAGTTTCTGTATTTGATGCTTTGACATCTTGGGGTCATGCTGATCCTGGTCTTCCCTTCCCAGAGTTATCTAATTCTTTTTTTAAATTTTTTTATTTGTTCTAATTACTTGTACATGACAGTAGAATACATTCATACATTTTGATAGATCATCCATAAATGGAGTATAATTTCTCATTTTTCTGATCATATATATTGTAGGATCACATCAGTCATGCAGTCATATATGTACATGAGGTAATAATGTCTGTTTCACTCTACTATCCTTCCTACACTCCCATACCTCTTCCCCTCCTTTCATTCCCTTCTACCTAATATAAAGTAACTCTGTTCTTTCCTATCCTCCCCCCACCCATCCCCACTTATTGTGAATTAGCAACTGCATATCAGAGAAAACATTCAACTTTTGGTTTTTTGGGCTTGGCTTATTTCGCTTAGCATGATATTTTCCAACTCCATCCATTTACCAGCAAATGCCATCATTTCATTCTTCTTTAAAGCTGAGTAGTATTCTATTGTGTGTGTGTATGTGTGTGTGTGTGTGTGTGTGCGTGTGTGTGTATACACATACATACATTTTATATGTATGTATATATACATACATTTTCCTTATTCGTTCATCTGTTGAAGGACATCTAGGTTGGTTCCATATTTTAACTATTGTGAATTGAGCTGCTATAAACATTGATGTGGCTATGTCACTGTAGTATGTTGATTTTAAGTCCTTTGAGTATACACTGAGGAGTGGGATAATTGGGTCAAATGGTGGTTCCATTCCAAGTTTTCTCCACACTGTTTTCCATAATGGTTGCACCACTTTGCATTCCCACCAGCAATGTATTAGTGTACCTTTTCCCCCAAATCCTTGCCAACATTTATTGTTGCTTTTATTCTTGATTGCCATTCTGATTGGAGTGAGATGAAATCTTAGAAGTTTTGGTTTGCATTTTTCTATTTGCTAGAGATGTTGAACATTTTTTTCATATATTTGTTGATCGATTGTATATGTTCTTCTGTGAAGTATCTATTCAATTCCTTAGCCCATTTATTGATTGGGTTATTTTTTTGTATGTGTGTTAAGTTTTTTGAGTTCTTTATATATGGTAGAGATTAATGCTTTATCTGAGGTGCATGTGGTAAAGATTTTCTCCCAATCTGTAGGCTCTCTCTTCACATTCTTGATTGTTTCTTTTGCTGAAAAGAAGCTTTTTAGTTTAAATCCATCCCATTTATTGATTCTTGATTTAACTTCTTGAATTAGGGTTCTTATTAAGGAGGTCAGATCCTAGGCCAACATGGTGAAGATTTGGGCCTACTTTTTCTTCTATTAGTTGCAGGGTCTCTGTTCTATGCCTAAATCTTTGATCGACTTTGAGTTGAGTTTCGTGTAGAGTGAGAGATAAAGGTTTAATTTCATTTTGTTATATGTGGCTTTCCATTTTTCCCAGCACCATTTGTTCAATAAGCTACCTTTTCTCCAGTGAATGTTTTTGGCACCTTTGTCTAATATGAGATACCTGTATTTATGTGGGTTTATCTCTGTGTCTTCTATTCTGTACCATTGGTCTACATGTCTGTTTTGGTGCCAATACCATGCAGTTTTGTTATTATAGCTCTGTAGTATAGTTTGAAGTCTGGTATTGTGATGCCTCCTGCTTCACATTTCTTGCTAAGGATTGTTTTGGCTATTCTGGGTCTCTTATTTTCCAAAAGAATTTCATGATTGCTTTTTCTAGTTCTATGATGAATGTCAATAGGATTTTAATAGGAATTGCATTAAATTTGTATAACACTTTTGATAGTATGGCCATTTTGACAATTTAATTCTGACTATCCAGCAGGATGGGAGGTCTCTTCATCTTCTAAAGTCTCCTTCAATTTCTTTCTTTAGTGTTCTGTAATTTTCATCGTAGAGGTCTTTCATCTCTTTTGTTAGATTATTGATTCCCAAGTTTGGTTTTTTTTGAGGCTTCTGTGAATGGGGTATATTTTAAACTTCTCTTTTTGTGGATTCATTACCGATGTATAGTAATGCATTTGATTTATTGATATTGATACATCCTGCTACTTTGCTGAATTCATTTATTAGTTCTACAAGTTTTTTTCATGGAATTTTTTGGATCCTCTAAATATAGAATCACATTATCAACAAATAGTGATAATCTGAGTTTTTCTTTACCTATTTGTAGACCTTTAATTTCTTTCGTCTAATTGCTCTGACTAGAGTTTCAAGGACAATGTAGAATAAAGTTAGTGAAAGAGGACATCCTTGTCTTATTCCAGTTTTTAGAGGGAATGCTTTCAATTTTCTTTGTTTAGAATTATGTTGGCCTTGGGTTTAGCATATATGGCTTTTACAATGTTGAGGTACGTTTCTACCATCCCTAGTTTTTCCGGTGTTTTGAACATGAAGGGGTGCTGTATTTTGTTAAAATGCTTTTTCTGCATCTATTGAGATGATCATATAACTCTTGTTTTTATGTCTTTTGATATGATGAATTATATTTATTGTTTTCCAAGTATGTTGAACCAACCTCGCAACCCTGGGCTGAGCCCCACTTGATCATGATGCACTATCTTTCTAATATGTTTTTGTATGTGATTTTCCAGAGTTTTATTGAGAATTTTTGCCTCTATGTTCATCAGGGATATTGGTCTGAAATTTTCTTTCCTTGATGTGTCTTTATTTGGTTTTGTTATCAGAGTGATAATAATCTCATAGAATGAATTTGGAAGGGTTCCCTTTTTCTATTTCATGGAATAATTTGAGGAGTGTTAATTCTCTCTGAAGGTCTTTTAGAACTTGGTTGAGAAATCGTCTGGTCCTGGACTTTTCTTAATTGGTAGGCTTTTGATGGTGTTTTCTATTTCATTACTTGAAATTGTTCTGTTTAAATCATGTGTGATCTCCTGATTCAGTTTAGGTAGGTCATATGCTCTAGAAATTTCTCAATGTCTTCAGTATTTTCTGTCTTATTGGAGTATAAATTTTCAAAATAGTTTCTAATTATCTTATATATTTCAGTTGCGTCCATTGTGATATTTCCTTTTTCCTCACATATTTTAGTAATTTGGGTTTTCTCTCTTTTTCTCTTTGTTAGTGTGGCTAGGGATTTATCAATTTTATTGATTTGTTTTCAAAGAACCAACTTTTAATTTTGTCAATTTTTTCAATTATTTCTTTTGTTTCAATTTCATTGATTTCAGATCTGATTTTAATGATTTCCTATGAGTTGTCTAACTCTTAAGAGATAATAATCACCTGCTAGCAAGACTTTCACCTGGAAACCAACCAATACAGAGCCCACACCCCCAGTGACCTTCTTTACTGAGCTCAGTACTCTGGTACACTATCTACCTGATCAAAACCGAGTCAGCCCATGACCTATGTACCAGAGACCACTGTTCAAACTGGCCAGTGCTAAACCAGCCTGCCTCCCCCTGTTACTTCCCAGAGAAACCACCATAAAGTTTCATGCTGCATTTCCCCTCTGCCCTCTGACCTACTCTGGTAACTTCCCTGCATGATTTCCCATGGTATGCCCTCTCCTCCTGGATTCTGCAAGGATAACAAATCATTTTTTTCAATGGCAGTCACTTCCCGATCTGTTGACCTGGCCATAATCAAATAATAATAAAATCTACATTTTAGTGATCCAAGATGGCAGCCTAGAGGGTGACTGCACCCCCAGTTGCTCCAGAACCCAGGAGTTAAGAAGGGGAGGGATTGAGAGACTCGGACTGAAATAGAGCCACAGGTGAGTCTGCCCACTGGGTAAAGCTCGGCCCAGGTGGCAGGCCCAGATAGAGGTGGCTTATCGGAGCCGGGCAGGGCAGCTAGAGTCTTCCACAGGCAGTCCTGCGCACTCCGGCGGTGGGCCCCGCCCACACAGCCAGCTTCTCCAGGTTCTCGGAGCGGGCCCCCTAGTGAGAGCTTTTCTGACCAGAACAAGCTCCAAGTCCCGGAGCCAGCGCAGCACAGCGTACTCCGGCATGCAAGCAGCTTCAGGGACCAGGATAGGGCAGCCAGAGACCTCCCCAAGTAGCCTGGACCCCTGTGGTGGGAGGTGCCTTTCAAGGCTAGCTTCTCGGACCAGACCGCCCATGAGAGGCTTTCTACATAGAACCAGCCACAAGTCCCCGAACCAACGGAGAGCTTCGATCCGCAAGCAGCCTCTGGGATCAGGGCAGGGCAGCCAGAGACCTCTTCAGGGGGCTCTGCCCACTCCGGCCACAGGCTCTTTCCACAGGGCGTTCCAAGATGGCGGCCTAGAGGGTAACTGCATCCCCAGTCGCTCCAGAACCCAGGAGTTAAGAAGGGTAGGCATTGAGAGACTCAGACTGAAATAGAGCCACAGGTGAGTCTGCCCACTGGGTAAAGCTCGGCCCAGGTGGCAGGCACAGATAGGGGTGGCTTATCAGAGCAGGGCAGGGCAGCTAGAGTCTTCCCCAGGTAGCCTTCCACACTCTGGCGGTGGGCTCCTCCCACACGGCCAGCTGCACGGTGCAGGCCCCCAGTGAGAGCCTTTCCGCACAGAGCCAGCTCCAAACTGTGGAACCAGTAGGGGGCTAGGGGCAGCTTTCTTCGGATGCACTGCATTATCAAATTCCTCCAAGACATCAGGCTACTGAAGGCTGGGAGGTGATACACTGGAAATCTACCGGGACACTATAAGCCAATAGCGGAAATCTGCAATATCTCAGGGTCCCATTGACAGCTGACCAATATGAGAAAACAAGGGAAGAAAATGTCCCAAACAAACCTAGATACTACATCAATAAAACCCAATGACAGCACAGCAGAAGAAATGTCAGAACGGGAGTTCAGAGTGTACATAATTAAAACAATCAGGGAAGCAAATGAGGAGATGAAAGAGCAAATGCAGGAATTGAAGGAGGAGATGAAAGAGCAAATGCAGGCATTAAATGATCGCACCAATCAACAGTTAAAAGACCAAATACAGGAAGCAAGAGATCATTTCAATAAAGAGTTAGAGATACTGAAAAAAAAACAAACTGAAATACTTGAAATAAAGGAAACAATAAACCAAGTTAAAAACTCCATAGAAAGCATAACCAATAGGATAGAACACCTGGAAGACAGAACCTCAGACATTGAAGACAAATTATTTAATCTTGAAAACAAAGTTGGCCAAACAGAGAAGATGGCAAGAAATCATGAATAGAATCTACAAGAATTATGGGATATCATGAAAAGGCCAAATTTGAGAATTACTGGGATTGAGGAAGACTTAGAGAAACAAACCAAAGGAATGAACAATCTATTCAATGAAATAATATCTGAAAATTTCCCAAATATGAAGAATGAAATGGAAAACCAAGTACAAGAGGCTTATAGGACTCCAAATATACAAAATTACAACAGACCCACACCAAGGCACATTATTATGAAAATACCTAACATACAAAATAAAGACAGAATTTTAAAGGCCGCGAGAGAAAAGAATCAAATTACATTCAGAGGGAAACCAATAAGAATATCAGCAGATTTTTCAATCCAGACCCTAAAAGCTAGAAGGGCCTGGAATAACATATACCAAGTCCTGAAAGAAAATGGATGCCAACCAAGAATCTTATACCCAGCAAAACTTACCTTCAAATTTGACGATGAAATAAGATCCTTCCATGATAAACAAAAGCTAAAGGAATTTACAAAAAGAAAGCCAGCATTACAGAACATTCTCAGCAAAATATTCCATGAGGAAGAGATGAAAAACAACGATGCAAATCAGCAACAGGAGGCGCTAGCCTAAAGGAATAGCCAAATAAAGGAGAAACCAAATCATGTCAAAAACAAATATGAGTCAATTGACTGGGAATACAAATAATATCACAATAATAACCCTGAATGTTGTCAGGGACCAAGAAGTTCTTATTCTGAGAACATTCTGACCTTTACAATAAGCAGCAGCGCCCCTCCCCCCCCTCCTGGCTGATAATTCTGACAGTATGGCACCTATGGCGCCCACGGCTTCTCTTCTGGGACTACACTTTCCCGCCGGCGCGAACTTCACCTTCCCGCCAGCGCGAATTTGCACCCTATCAGGAACCCAGCAGAAGAATACAACCAACCAGGCTGCACCTCGTCATACCCCTCATTCCCTCAGTATAAATACCCGTGAGAACAATAAAAATTTGCAGCTTGATCAGAATTCCTGTCTTGCTGTCTCTCCCTGCGTCTCTTGTCCCTTCATTCCTTCTCTCTTAGGTTTGCTGTCCGCGTTGATGTCCCGCGGGTCGGGACAGTTGGCGCCCAACGTGGTTGGCTCGAGCCTTTGTTTGAGAAGCGAACGCTGCCCTCTGGGGAAGACTTGGCCAAGCGGGATTCGGGATCGCCTCGGTGGACGTGACCGGGAGTCAGATCCAGGAGGAGAGTGAGGCCAGCGCAAGGTGAGTGACGCACCATGGGACAAGCAGTTTCGTCACATGATTTGTTTCTGACGGGTCTCGAGGAGGCCCTCAAGACTCGGGGAGCGCGTGTTAAGAAAAAGGATTTAAGATTATTCTTTTCATACATAGAGGATTTGTGTCCTTGGTTTCCCCTCGAGGGGTCAATTGATGGTAAAAGGTGGCTCAGAGTAGGAGACTGCCTCAAAGATTATTATGAGACTTTTGGTCCTCAAAAGGTGCCTGTCACTGCCTTTTCTTATTGGAATTTAATTAATGAGATTCTTAAAAGCTCACCCTTTGACAGTGGTACTTTAAAACTTGTAAAGATTGGGGAGCAGGCAATGCAATCCACCTCTCGCCCCCCTCGGCATGCCCTTCGGTTAGTATTCAAAATGCCCCCTACTCAGCCTTCTCAGGACCCTGGGACCCTCCCAGACCCCGGGAACCTCCCAGACCCCACCTTACCAAAAAAGTCCCCTAAAAGTCCCCCTAAGATTTATCCGGTTTTAAATCCCTATGATGACGTGACCCCAGAGGATGAGGCTACCCTGGAGGAGGCAGCGGCTCGATACCATTCTCCAGACCTGCCATCTCTTAAAAATCCACTTCCCACTTATACACCCCCTGCCTTTCGTGCTCCGGCCCTTCAGGGACCTACTGCCCCCCCAGACATTTTTTCCCCACTTCCCTTGCCTAATCTAACCCCTTTACGCGAGTCTCTCCAACATAGGCGGGAACAAATCCAACTTTTAAAAGAACTAAAAGCCCTTGATGCCGAGCTTCGCTCACTGGCCTTGGGCACGGAGTTAACACAAACTGGCCCAAGACCCCTCAATACTCGTAAGGTGAAGCCACGTGGTCAGCCTGTTCTTGCCTTTCCAGTCACTCGCAGTCAAGCAGATCAGCCCGCACAAACTGAAGCAGAGAATTTAGAAGGAAGTCAGGAAGAGGAATCAGGGGAGGAACAAGAGGTAGAACCAGAGAGGGAACAAGAGGAGGACCAGGAATCAGGGGATGAGGAGGAGCCCACCTCTGGACAGAGTGGAGCCCTTGGTTCTTATAAAAGGCTGAGCCTCTGCTTTCTTGAAAGACTTAAAAAGGCTTGTACACAGTATGGCCCCACTGCACCTTATACACTGGCCTTGCTAGAGAACCATAGTACACAGTGGCTCACCCCTAATGATTGGAAATTTTTGGCCCGAGCCACCCTCAGTGCGGGTGACTTCCTGTTGTGGAACGCAGACTTTAGGGAATACTGTCGGGAAACTGCCCAAAAAAATTCAACCAAGGCTTCCTCTAAATCCTGGACCTATGTTAAACTAGTGGGTAATGCGCCATTTGATACTAACCCTAAACAGGCACGCTTTCCTACTGGGCTCCTAGCACAGGTTCAAACTGCTGGTTTGCATGCTTGGAGACGGCTCCCTCAAAAGGGCTCGACCACCACCTCCCTAGCAAAATTCGTCAGGGTCCTGACGAGCCTTACAGTGACTTTGTTGCCCGGCTTAATCTAACTGCGGAGCGCTTACTTGGACCAAGTGAAAACGAGAGCTCCTTTGTAAAATATCTTGGCTTTGAAAATGCCAACCCAATATGTCAAGATGTTCTTCGGCCCCACAAAGATAAAGGGGACCTTTCTGACTTCATTAGGCTGTGTGCCGGGGTAGGAACAGCCCATGCCATGGGTCTCGCCATTGGTGCCACCTTCACCAAGGCCCTTCACAACCTTGGCCCACGTACTTGCTTTACTTGCAAACAACCTGGCCATTTTGCGCGAGACTGCCCAACAGGGAAACTGGGTCAAGGACCCATATCTCCTCAAACAGGGACTAAACCACCTCCGCTCACCCTTTGCCCTAAATGTGGTAAAGGTCGCCACTGGGCCAAGGAGTGTAGATCCAAGACCAATGCCCTTGGACAGCCTATTCCCTCTAACTTCTCGGGAAACTCCTCTCGGGGCCAGCCCCTGGCCCCGACCACCCCCAGAGCAAACCCAGGGGCAATAAGGTTTGTTCCCTCTCAGACTCCCAACCCAATCCAGGCTCCCTGTCCTTCTCCACAATCACCTCCCTCCAACGTGCTACCCCAGGCAGCGCAGGATTGGACCTCTGTGCCTCCACCGATACAATATTAGACTCTATGCAAGGACCTCAAATAATACCCACTGGGGTTGTAGGCCCCCCTCCACCTCATATGTGTGCTCTTATTCTTGGGAGAGCTCCTACCACCTTACAAGGTGTTCAGGTCTTCCCTGGCATCATTGATGATGATTACACTGGAGAAATTAAAATACTGGCCACAGCTGTTAACGGAGTAGCTGCCATCCCTGCAGGAATAAAAATTGCACAATTAATACTCCTTCCCCTCAATTCAGGAAATTCACCAGGAAACACAGCCTCCTTAGGTTCCTCTGATGTGTATTGGGTCCAACCTATCTCCCACAAAAGACCCACTCTTACCTTATTTATTGAAGGAAAGAAATTCCAAGGGATCCTAGATACTGGTGCGGACGCCACAGTTATTTCTCAAAAATATTGGCCATCAGAATGGCCCCACACCTCATCACTAACTGACCTTAAAAGAATAGGGCAGTCAAGAAACCCCTTAGTTAGCTCCAGGGTGCTTAATTGGACTGACACAAAAGATAACACAGGGAATAAAGGAACTGTTACCCCCTTCGTTGTTCCTGATCTCCCTGTCAACCTTTGGGGACGAGACATTCTAAGCCAAATGAAAGTTATTCTTGCTAGTCCCGACTCTTTAGTCACTCATCAAATGCTTCGTATGGGCTTTATCCCTGGTACAGGCCTTGGGAGGCTAGGACAAGGACAGGTTGAGCCTGTACAGCCCATACAAAAAACAGACAAATTTGGACTTGGGTATGTGGATTTTTAGTGTCGGTCCCTGACCCTCCTGTACCCCATGCAGACAAAATTATTTGGGAAACTCAAACTCCTGTGTGGGTGGATCAGTGGCCCCTTACCCAAGAAAAATTAGAGGCTGCCTCCATGTTAGTACAGGAACAGTTGACAGCCGGCCATGTGGAACCCTCAACCTCACCCTGGAATACTCCTATTTTTGTTATTAAGAAGAAATCAGGCAAATGGCGCCTTTTACAGGATTTGCGCGCTATCAATAAGGTTATGCGCCCGATGAGGGCATTACAGCCAGGCATCCCTACACCGGTAGCTATTCCTAGGGACTATTATAAAATGGTCATCGACTTAAAAGATTGCTTTTTTACTATTCCTTTACATCCTGATGACAGACCCTATTTTGCTTTCAGCCTCCCCCGCATCAATTTTCAGGGCCCTATGCAAAGATTTCAATGGAAGGTCCTTCCCCAGGGTATGGCTAACAGCCCTAGTCTTTGCCAAAAATATGTTGCTCAAGCAGTAGACCCTGTGAGAGAGCGGTGGCCACAAGTTTATATATTACATTATATGGATGATTTGTTAATTGCTGCACCTAATACCTATGATCTTAACAATTGTTATTTGGATCTCTATAAAGCCCTTACTGCCTTGGGACTTCAGATAGCCCCTGATAAGGTTCAAACACAGGACCCCTACACCTACTTGGGCCTCAAACTTCAAACTAATCAAATTCAAATCCCTAATATACAATTGCGTGTGGACCATCTCCACACTCTTAACGATTTCCAAAAACTACTAGGGGATATCCAATGGCTAAGACCATATTTAAAACTACCCACCTATGTGCTTTTGCCTCTTAATGATATTTTAAGGGGAGATTCTGACCCTTCTTCTCCTCGAGAGCTTACTCCCGAGGCACGGCAAGCATTAATTCAAGTCACAGAAGCCATCGCTCAACAATTTGTTACACAAATATCTTATAACCTTCCTTTGGTTTTGGTTATATTACACACCCCTCATACACCCACGGGACTATTCTGGCAGTGGGATCCACATTTTAAAAATAAGGGTTGCCCCTTGCTCTGGGTTCATTTGCCCGCCACATCCTCTAAAGTTATTGCTGTCTATCCTGCTCAGGTAGCTTCTATCATTATTAAAGGTCGCTTGCTTTCTCGACAACATTTTGGCAAAGACCTTGATAACATTCTGATTCCATACACTAAGGATCAAACCCAATTTTTGCTACAGACGAGGGATGAATGGGGTATTGCTCTATCAGGCTTTTTGGGAATAATCGATAACCACCTTCCCAATGACCCCCTTTTGCATTTTGCTCAGTTACATCCATTTATTTTTCCTCGGGTTACTCGGAAGGCTCCTATTCCACAAGCCCTTACTGTTTTTACAGATGGCTCCAGCAATGGCCATGCAGCCTTTGTTGTTGATAATCAGCCTACCACCTTTGACACTGCTTATCCATCAGCACAGCTTGTAGAATTGTTTGCTATAACACAAGTCTTTATGACATTTTTTGATAAACCTATTAATATTTATACAGACAGTGCTTACATTGCCCATTCTGTGCCCCTATTGGAGATTTCACCCGCCATTAAGGCTTCCTCCAACGCAGCCTTTTTGTTTAACCAGCTTCAACAACTAATTCAGGCTAGAAAACATCCATTTTTCTTAGGACACATTAGAGCACATTCTGATCTTCCCGGTCCCCTATCACGGGGTAATGCTCAGGCTGATGCAGCCACTCGGTCCCTTTTCCCAGTTCTTATTGGATCCATCCAAGAGGCCACAGATTTACACAAACTTCACCACTTAAATTCTCAGAGCCTTCGGTTACTCTGTAAAATTACCAGGCAACAAGCAAGGGAAATTGTAAAAGCGTGTCCTGCTTGCGTTGTCTCCCTTCCTATTCAACATCTGGGTGTTAACCCTCGAGGATTACTGCCCAATCAGATTTGGCAGATGGATGTTACTCACTTTCCTGAATTTGGGAAAACAAAGTACATACATGTTTCCATAGATACTTTTAGTGGCTTTATTTTTGCATCACCGCATTGCGGAGAAGCTACCAAGGATGTCATTTCTCATCTTGTCTCAGCCTTTTCCATAATGGGAAAGCCAGCACATATTAAGACAGATAATGGCCCTGCATATACCAGTACCAAGTTCAAACAGTTTTGTGCCACTCTTCAAATCTCTCATACTACTAGAATTCCATATAACCCTCAAGGTCAAGGCATTGTGGAACGTGCACACCTCACCTTAAAAACCTGGCTTACCCACCTTAAGGCCTCTTCCCTTGCATTTACCACTCCCAGGGATCGCCATAATCATGCATTATTTGCTCTTAACTTTCTTACCCTAGACAATGAAGGACATTCGACCGCAGACAGACATTGGCATCCCTCTTCTAATTCTGCTCGCCCATCTGTTATGTGGCACGATCCTTTAGCAAATAAATGGAAAGGCCCAGATCCCGTCCTCATTTGGGGACGAGGCTCAGCTTGTATTTTAGATCAAGAACAAGCAGCCCCAAGATGGTTACCAGAACGCCTGGTCAAACAGGTCAATGATTTACCACAACCCAGGGACGGAAACCTTCCCCCTGAGGATGAATCTTCCTCTCTTATAGATGCAGCCGACAATCTATGCGAAAAATCCCCTGAATGACAGACCCTGTGACTGCACACCATTGCTTCTCTGGATAATGGCTGCCTGTTCACTGCTCTCCCACAGCCATGCAGGACTTGAGGACCCTGCTAAGGTCCCCTCCTTTGCTTGCTGCTTATTGTATCTATAGGTCCTTTGATATTCAATAAGATCATGGCTTTTCTTAGAGCTCATATTGAGGCTATACTGGCGAAACCTATTCAGGTTCATTACCATCGACTGGAGATGATGGATCGTGATGGTGATCTTAAAAGACCATCACCCCTGTGAGCTGAACTGGACAGTCAATGACGGGTAAGATTCGTGAGAGCTCATACCAACCTAAGACAGAAAATGAGGGCCAGAGCCTCATTATCCAATGACGGGTAAGGATGTCGCTCTGCCACGGACAACCTAAGACAGGCGCAGTTCCCGAGGGATTGTCACTCCAGCGCTGTACCTGTTCGGGCAGGCCACGCCCCCGTCTCGCCACATAACCTCTATCACCCCCTTAAAATATGGCTATCGAAAAATGGTCAATAATTTTATATAAGAAAGGGGGAAATGTCAGGGACCAAGAAGTTCTTATTCTGAGAACATTCTGACCTTTACAATAAGCAGCAGCGCCCCTCCCCCCCTCCTGGCTGATAATTCTGACAGTATGGCGCCTATGGCGCCCACGGCTTCTCTTCCGGGACTACACTTTCCCGCCGGCGCAAACTTCACCTTCCCGCCAGCGCGAATTTGCACCCTATCAGGAACCCAGCAGAAGAATACAACCAACCAGGCTGCACCTCGTCATACCCCTCATTCCTCAGTATAAATACCCATGAGAACAATAAAAATTTGCAGCTTGATCAGAATTCCTGACTTGCTGTCTCTCCCTGCGTCTCTTGTCCCTTCATTCCTTCTCTCTTAGGTTTGCCGTCCGCGTTGATGTCCCGCGGGTCGGGACAGAATGTTAATGGCCTGAACTCATCAATCAAAAGACATAGACTGGCAGATTGGATTAAAAAGAAAAATCCAACAATATGCTGCCTGCAAGAGACTCATCTCATAGAAAGAGACACCCATAGACTAAAGGTGAAAGGATGGGGAAAAACATACCATGCACACGGACACAGCAAAAAAGCTGGAGTATCCATCCTCATTTCAGATAATGTGGACTTCAAACCAAAACTAGTCAGAAGGGATAAAGAAGGACATTACATGCTGCTTAAGGGAAGCATAAATCAGCAAGACATAACAATCATAAATATCTATGCCCTGAACATTGGCTCATCCACGTACGTCAAACAAGTCCTTCTCAATTCCAGAAATCAAATAGACCACAACACAATAATACTAAGCGATTTTAACACACCTCTCTCACCACTGGATAGATCGTCCAAACAAAAATTGAACAAAGAAACCATAAATCTTAATAACACAATCAATAATTTAGACTTAACGGACATATATAGAATATACCATCCAACAAAGAACAAATACACTTTCTTCTCAGCAGCACATGGATCCTTCTCTAAAATAGACCATATTTTATGCCACAAAGCTACTGTTAGCAAATACAAGAAGATAGAGATACTACCTTGTACTCTATCAGATCACAATGGTTTGAAATTAGAAATAAATGACAGAATAAAAAACAGAAACTTCTCCAATACCTGGAGATTAAATAATACACTATTATATGATGAATGGATAACAGAAGACATCAGGAGGGAAATAAAAAAATTCTTAGAAGTAAACGAGAACAAAGACACATCATATCAAAATCTCTGGGACACTATGAAAGCAGTACTTAGAGGAAGATTTATTTCATGGGGTGCATTCAAAAAAAGAAGTAGAAATCAACAAATAAATGACTTAACACTACAGCTCAAAGCGCTAGAAAAAGAAGAGCAGACCAATACCAAAAGTAGTAGAAGACAGGAAATAGTTAAAATCAGAGCCAAAATCAATGAAATCGAAACAAAAGAAACAATTGGAAAAATTAACAAAATAAATAGTTGGTTCTTTGAAAAAATAAATAAAATTGATAAACCCTTAGCCACACTAACAAAGAGAAGACGAGAGAAAATCCAAATCACTAAAATTCGGAATGAACAAGGAAACATCACAACAGACACGAGTGAAATACAAAACATAATTAGAAGCTATTTCGAAAATCTATACTCCAACAAAACAGAAAACCTCGAAGACATCAACAAATTTCTAGAGACATATGAATTACCTAAACTGAACGAGGAGGACATACACAACTTAAATAAACCAATTTCAAGCAATGAAATAGAAGAGGTCATCAAAAGCCTACCAACAAAGAAAAGTCCAGGACCAGATGGGTTCTCAGCCGAGTTCTACAAAACCTTTAAAGAAGAGCTCATTCCAATACTCCTCAAAGTATTCCATGAAATAGAAGAGGAGGGAACCCTCCCAAACTCGTTCTATGAAGCCAATATCACCCTGATACCTAAACCAGACAGAGACACATCGAGGAAAGAAAATTTCAGACCAATATCCTTAATGAACATCGACGCAAAAATTCTCAACAAAATTTTAGCAAATCGCATACAAATATATATTAAAAAGATAGTGCACCATGATCAAGTGGGTTTCATCCCAGGGATGCAAGGTTGGTTCAACATTCGGAAATCAATAAATGTTATTCACCATATCAACAGACTTAAAGTTAAGAATCACATGATTATTTCAATAGATGCAGAAAAAGCATTCGATAAAATACAGCATCCCTTCATGCTCAAAACACTAGAAAAAATTGGGGTAGTGGGAAAATTCCTTAACATTGTAAAGGTCATCTACGCTAAGCCCATGGCTAATATCATTCTAAATGGTGAAAAACTGAAAGCATTCCCCCTAAAAACTGGAACAAGGCAGGGATGCCCTCTTTCACCACTTCTATTCAACATCGTCCTTGAGACTCTAGCCAGAGCAATTAGACAAACCAAAGAAATTAAAGGGATACGAATAGGAAAAGAAGAACTCAAACTATCCTTGTTCGCTGATGACATGATTATATATTTAGAGGAACCTGGAAATTCCACCAGAAAACTTTTAGAACTCATAAGTGAATTCAGTAAAGTAGCAGGTTACAAGATCAATGCTCATAAATCCAATGCATTTTTATACATAAGTGATGAATCTTCAGAAAGAGAAATTAGGAAAACTACCCCATTCACAATAGCATCGAAAAAAATAAAATACTTGGGAATCAATCTCACAAAAGAGGTGAAAGACCTCTACAATGAGAACTACAGAACACTAAAGAAAGAAATTAAAGAACACCTTAGAAGATGGAAAGATCTCCCATGTTCCTGGATAGGCAGAATTAATATTGTCAAAATGGCTATACTACCTAAAGTGCTATACAGATTCAATGCAATTCCAATTAAAATCCCAATGATGTACCTTGCAGAAATAGAGCAAGCAATTATGAAATTCATCTGGAAGAATAAAAAACCTAGAATAGCTAAAGCAATCCTCAGTAGCAAGAGCGAAGCAGGGGGTATTGCAATACCAGATCTTCAACTCTACAACAAAGCAATAGTAACAAAAACGGCATGGTATTGGTACCAAAATAGACAGGTAGATCAATGGTACAGAATAGAGGACATGGACACAAACCCAAATAAATACAATTTTCTCATACTAGACAAAGGTTCCAACAATATGCAATGGAGAAAAGATAGCCTCTTCAACAAATGGTGCTGGGAAAACTGGAAAACCATATGCAATAGAATGAAATTAAACCCCTATCTCTCACCCTACACAAAACTCAACTCAAAATGGATCAAGGACCTCGGAATCAGACCAGAGACCCTGCATCTTATAGAAGAAAAAGTAGGTCCAAATATTCAACTTGTTGGCTTAGGATCAGACGTCTTTAACAGGACTCCCATAGCACAAGAAATAAAAGCAAGAATCAACAACTGGGATAGATTCAAACTAAAAAGCTTTCTCTCAGCAAAGGAAACTATCAGCAATGTGAAGAGAGAGCCTACAGAGTGGGAGAATATCTTTGCCAACCATACTTCAGATAGAGCGCTAATTTCCAGAATCTATAAAGAATTCAAAAAACTCTACACGAAGAATACAATAATTCTATCAACAAATGGGCTAAGGAAATGAACAGACACTTCACAGAAGAAGATGTACAAGTAATCACCAGATATATGAAAAAATGTTCAACATCCCTAGTAATAAGGGAAATGCAAATCAAAACCACCCTAAGATTTCATCTCACCCCCATTAGAATGCCGATTATCAAGAACACAAGCAACAATAGGTGTTGGCGAGGATGTGGTGAAAAAGGAACACTCATACATTGCTGGTGGGGTTGCAAATTAGTGCAGCCACTCTGGAAAGCAGTGTGGAGATTCCTCAGAAAGCTTGGAATGGAAACACCATTTGACCCAGCTATCCCACTCCTTGGCCTATACCCAAAGGACTTAAAATCAGCATATTACATAGATACAGCCACATCAATGTTCATAGCTGCTCAGTTCACAATAGCCAGATTGTGGAACCAACCTAGATGCCCTTCAGTTGATGAATGGATAAAGAAACTGTGGCATATATATACAATGGAATATTACTCCGCAATGAAGAATGATAAAATTATGGCATTTACAGGCAAATGGATGAAATTAGAGAATATCATGCTAAGTGAGATAAGCCAATCTCAAAAAACTAAAGGACGAATGATCTCGCTGATAAGCGGATGAGGACTTATAATGGGGGGTGGGAGGGGTTAGCATTAGGTTTAGGGTTAGGTTTAGGGTTAGGGATAAGGAGAGCAGTAAGAATGAAGGAAAGAAGGACTGTATAGAGGGAAAAGAGGGGTGGGAGGAGTTGGGGGGAAGGAAAAAAAAATAATCAGACATCATTGCCCTATGTAAACGTATGATTACACAAATGGTATGCCTTGACTCTATGTACAAATAGAGAAACAACATGTATCCCATTTGTATACAATAATAAAAAAATAAAAATAAAAAATAAAAAAAAATCTACATTTTAAACAGAATGAACCTATACTGGTCTGCAAGAGTATATTAGTATCATGAATGTGGGACAGAAATTGCATTTGCAATAAAAAAAAAAAAAAAAGGTGCTTGTGAATTGACAGAATGTCTCTTAAATGAAAGCCAAGAATGTATTCTATCCCCAGAAGGAGATGGTGCTGGTTAGGACACATCACTCAGGATGATTTGGCTGCCAACACTTCTGCATATATTTCTATTAGTAATGTTATAGCCATGAGAACTGTATGTTTATTAATGAGCCCACAGTCTGCTCCATTACCAGGTGACTTGTGCTTGTCTGCTGTTCCACAATGAGGGCATGTATTACATTGTGTCCATTCTGCAGAAATCATCAGAGGGTGGGCCTAATTCATGTTCACGTTGTGCATTTTTCTAAGCAAGGTTATGTGAAAACCAGCATTGATTTGCAAAACAAAGAGGAGATGATTCCTCAGCCTATAAATAGCATATGCCGAATGCTCTTTTCCAACAAGAAAATTAGGTAACTTGAGTAATTTGGTTTGCCAGAAAGAATTTAATTGCACATTACTTTGCAGGAGGATGTCTAATGTAGTAAGCATGGCTCAGGACAGTAGCTGTCACACAATTGTCAGTAATAAATGGCGTGTCCTGGCTACTGTGGCCTAGAGACTCTTGGTTACCAGAGTAGCATGAGGGATGTGGTCACAAAGCAAAGAAAGGAGAGGAACATGTCTCTGGAAGAAGGTACGGGCAAGAGTGCACAATTCACACTCCAACCCGAGTTCCTCTGGTATTAATCTCTGAATGATGGTTTAGGGCAGAGGCTGGAAATTGATGACTCTCTTACTTGGCTGAGTTTCTTGTTATTGTTTTATTGTTATTTTTTCCCCAACACTTCAAAGGTGGGATATTGCACATAGATCTGACTTTTGGCTTCTTTTGAAAAACCAGGAGATCTGGCCACACTGGGTCCACACTTCTGATCAACTAAACTGAGGAGCAGTAGCTGCTCTCCTTGTGCAGTGTGGGAGCTCTCTATTTGCTGTGGATGGTCCTTGCATGGCGAGGCTGAGTACTAACCATGTTTCATTGCACTAACATATTTATCTCTACTCTGGCTCTTTCCAAGGTGGGAACATAAAGAATAGCTTAGGAGGACAGAGTTCTTCAGAAAAAAAATGGAGGCTAGAGGATACTGTGGCATTGCTTTGACAGGTCAATAAACGTCCAAACATTTGATCCCTACATTAGAGCCTTCTGTGTGCACTGATTGTAAACAGTGATGCTTTCTCAATGAAGCTGAGGAAGGCTTGGGGAGCCAAACTCAGCTGTTAACGGATAAATACAGAAATACAAAAAAGGTGGGTGAGCTGAGGAAGACACCATCTCAGTAGCCAAGTGGCATCTTGTGGAACATGGGTGATTAGCATAATCCGTGGATCAAGTTTTGAAAGCTGCCTTGGGATTAACTGAACATGTTGATCAATTCACTTTAAGTGGAGGGCAAAAAGTTCTATCCTTGTGTAGAATTGAACTCAACTCTATTTTTTTTAATTTATTTTTATCGTAAACAAATGGGATACGTGTTATTTCTCAACTCTATTAAGAGAGAAAAACAAAAGAGAGAGAACTGGTCAACCTCAGACAGTCCCCTAAAGGTGTCCTGAAAATCAGGTTGCATGAAACTGAACAAGGCTGGAAGGCAGAAGGGAAACACAAAATTCAGGGAAATACCGTATGTTTTATAGCTGGGTCACCAGAGAGGTTTCCTGTGGCTGCCAAAGAGGAAAATGGAGAAGGGGAAAAAAAAAAAAAAAAAAAAAACCAGTCACAAAAAAGTAAAAACTGAGCTTGTTTGTTCATTTTTCAGCTTGGACAGATCACTCTCCAGGGTGAGAACATAACACATTTCCTAAATGACACTGTGACAAGGGGAGAGCTCAGAGCCAGGCACGAGGGGTCAGCCTTTGGTTTCCATCCTGTCCCTGGGAAGGGGACAAAATGAACCACAACTTTCTACACAAACATATTAGAGTAATAGATTTTATTTAATTAAAATAGATTAAAAACAGACTGTGTAAAAGAATTAGAATTCTCAATAATTTACTATTATTTACATTAGCAAATGCTGGTCGTTAGTAGACACTGTGGGGGGAGAAGCTCACAGAATCCAGACCCTCTCCTGTGGGCACAGAGCCCGGAGCTTTCCTCCCAAGTCCACCCTTTCAGGTTCGTGATGACAACGATGTCACTGAAACGATGTCACTGAGGGTACGAGAGGAACGTCAGCTGCCTGCAGGTGGTGGTGACAGCATTGCACCCCGTGGAAGAGCTAAGAGGAGCTGGTGGGCCGGGAAAGGGCTTCCTTTGCTCTTGAGAAGCATCCTTAACTCTCAGGCCAAGTTCAGACATGCACCTGGTCGTCAGCGATTTCACCTTTCTGAGGCCATTACTCCCATGTGTGCTTGACCTTCTGTAAACGCTCCCAGAACCTGGTTTCCAGAGAGATGAAACACAAAAACAAAAGCCATACATCCTGGTTCCCAGGGAAATCTGGATACTAAACATCCCCTGCTTATGTCATCCAGAACTTGGCAATTTGTCAAAATCTCCCTTGATGCCTCCTGCTTCTTGACATATGGTGGGGAGTCAAGGTAGCCAGGCAGCCTGAGGCCATCTGACCAAGAGAAATGCCCCTCCCAGAGAAGCAGTAACAGTGAGAGGGAGGCCAGACAAGCCTGGCACCCCTGCCCTGGCAGAGAGCACGCCCTGCGGGCACTGAGCATAGGCAGTGAGTCCCGGGAGTGAAGAGGCAGGCTGGTGTGTCAAGTGGAGAAAGAGAGGACCTCGCGGAAGAGCGGGCCGCGTCGCCTCTGGGACATGATCCCTGGTTGCTGGAGACCTACAATCAGCCCACAGCCACCAGGAGGCCCTGCAGCTCCACTCGCAGGACACGCAGGCTTCACCAGGGATGAGGTCTAGGACCCTGGGAAATCCAGAGCTGAGTGGCAGCTTTGGACAGCATCAAAACATGCAGTCAAGGGCTGAGGTGGGGGAGTCCCGATGGAGAGGCTCAGTCCAAAATGTCTGTCTCGAAGGGGACCAGGTGGTAATAGGACAGGTTAGTGACATAAGCTGCTGGGTCGTCGCCATTCTCCAGCTCTGTGGTAAACTCCCCGCCATTCTCAAACCTGAAACAGGAGAAAACAGAGGTGAGACCGGCTTGTGGAGTCCCAGATGGGGTGGAGAGAAAGGGCAGAAGGTGGTCTGTGGGAAGGGGTCAAGGGACCAACGGGGTGGGTCTTTCCGATGTGCTTAGGATGCAACGCATGGAAAGAACCATGGTTACAAATTAATTGGGTGGAACAGATCCCATTCTAAACCCATCTCGGCCTCTGGCTTCCCTGTGTGACTGCTGTCCATGTTGGTTTAGCCAACGGTCAGTGAGGCCCTCGCTCACTCCCCTCATTTTCCTCATTTGGTGCCAGGCACGTCGTCACTTCTGGGGGACAAGGCAGGTAGGACCTGTCCTCAGGAGGCAGGAGTCTGCTAAGGAGACCACAGAGGGGCAGGAGACCCAGGAGCCCAGGGAGGCTGTGGAAAGGGTACTTGTAGTGGGGAAGCCTTCATGTGGGTCGGTATTGACTCAGGCTCTGAAGCACAAGGCCTACTGAATGTGGGAGGCTGACGTGGGGTGAAAAGAACTAAGTACTTCAAACGTAAAGAAATGTAAAGTCAAGTAAGTACCCTCCTGCTGGTTTTCCCCATGAACTGAAACTGTTTCTGCCACCTGTCCAACCCAGATGTGACCTCCTGAGCCAGAAAGACTCCAATTTTTTAAAAATGCATAACAAAGAAAGAAGTGTGATTGCTATGATTTGCGTGTGTCCCCCCAAACTCCTGTGCTGGGCACTTAATCCTCAGTGCATCAGTGTCAAGAGGTTCCTCTGAGAGCTGTCTAGGTCACCAGGGCCCTGCCCAGTGCATGGAGGAATGGAATCCTGGGAGTGGGCTTGTTACAAAAGCCTGTTCAGCACGCTGCTCTCTCCCTTGCTCGCTCTGTTTCTGTCTCTGTCTCTCTCTCACCCTCTCATACCCTCCACTATGTTCCAGTGCAGTAAGAAGGCCCTAGTCAGACATCTGCACCTCGAACCTGGGCTTCCATCTCCAGAACTGTGAGAAACAGATTCCTTCTCTTCAGAAATGACCTGTTCTGCAGTGTTCTGTGATGACCACACATACTGGGCACCTCACCAGGGAGGGAACAGGTCCTGCTTGTGCTGCCTCCACCTCCCTAGCCTGAGGAGGAGGGGGAGGTGGGCAGGAGGGCAGGAAGGGACTTTTGGGGTTCACTTCTCATGCTGAGTCCCTGGGTTGGTTCCCACGACTGGAAGATGCCACTGACCACTGGACAGGGGTGGGAACGTGATTCTACCAGGAAGTCCATGAATTGTCCAGACCGCAAAGTCACCACCATTGATGTGAACATGCTGGAACACAATGCAATGGGCCCGAAGAGGTGGGCCTCCCTGCAAGCTGAGTACACTGCTGTGTGGAACCCAGCTGACCTCGGACAATGGGGCTTCCTGGCAGGCTTCCTCTAAGTTGCAAATTAAGTAATTTGTGGTTAAAAAAAAATGGAGAGGAGGAGATGATAGCTTTAAAATGTCAGAGTAGGAAGGGCCGCAGAGGGGGGCTTTCCTTTAACTCCGGTGAGGCATGAGAAAGACAAGCGGAGCCCCCCATGCCTGCGCCCAGCTGGGGAAGGATGCAGGGCCCAGGTCCTGTGTCTGGCTCCTCCCTGTGGCAAGACAGTCTCTGACCACACGGCTTAAGGACTCTTTCCCTCCCCGACTGGTCCACATCAGTGGTGCACAGTCAGCACAGAGGCCCCAGTGAACTGGCAAGTTATAGAGGGTGTCCTGGCAAGGCATGCCAAGCAATGGAGAAGACCTCGCCAGCAGTACCGTTTCTCATGCCAGCATCTCCTGACACATCCACTGTGAAGGATCCTAGTATCAAACACCCAAGAGACACCTGAAAAACTGGAAGGAGGGGACTGCAGGCTGGTGCCAGTCCCCCAGGCCTGACAGGGGCCCCCGGGCCCTCAGGGAACAGGAGTGCAGCACAGGAGGCTCGGGCCACCTTCAAGAGCCCGGGCTCAATGTAGGTCGCAGGGTCTCCCGCAGCTGACTGGTCCAGGTGTGTCACCGGGGTGCTTGGCCTTATCCTAGGTCGTTTTATTTATTTATTTGTTTATTTTTCCTTCTGCCTTTGAGGGCTACCAAGTGGCTGGGGCTGGACATGAGCATTCCAGCTACCATCTGCCCCCCTGCTGTGCCACTCATGGGGCCCCCAGGGAGACTCTGCAGCCCGGGCTGCCTCTTCAGGGGCCCCCGAGCTGGACAGTTCATGCTTGTCATCTGCAGTCTTCAGAGAGCCACCCGTGAGAGAGCAGAATGGTCCCCTGAAGATAAGGGAAGCAGAGGAGGCTAAATAATTTCCTGAGCTCACACAACCAAGAACCTGGACCTGACCTAGAGGTAAACAGAATCAAGGTGCAACTCCCGTCCTGCTGTCTGGGGAAGCCGCTGCCCCACAATCCACCAAGGAGCTGACAGCAGGATCCCGCAGAAAGGCAGCTGCGCCTCGGAGCCCAGGTGTTCGCGCTTTCCGGAGCACATGTTATGGTCAAGGGTTCTATTTTCAGAGGTGGAAAGAAAGGAGGAGACAGTGGCGTGCTTGTCCCTTGAGCCCACAGTGACGGACACGTCCTCCATCTCAATACAGGGCTGATGGCCAGGCTCTGCCTGCGAGCCACTGAGGTGAGGCCAACACGGGCGCTACCTCCCCAGTCTCA
Source organism: Sciurus carolinensis (assembly GCF_902686445.1). Lineage (NCBI taxonomy): Eukaryota > Metazoa > Chordata > Mammalia > Rodentia > Sciuridae > Sciurus > Sciurus carolinensis. The sequence goes on from NC_062219.1 coordinate 135,146,514, forward strand.
GGAGATCGGCTTGTTTTCAGCACGAAGGTGTGTGGCCCTCTCAGACCTGGAGCCTGGGCCTAAGACAGGGTCCTCCCCAGCACAGCACAAAGCAGATCCTGAGGCTCTGCAATGCCTCCTGAACATTCTCTCAGAGTCGACGACTCAGCCTTCCTACAAGATGGGCGAATTAAGGTCTCGCCAAACTCTGTCAAAGGGCAAATTTTTAAAATAAGTATCCAAATGGCAGAGTCTGCTGCTGGGTATCTCTGGCCACTTTCATTCCTTCCGACTGAGCCTGTTTGGGCCACGAACCCCAGCCTCCAGCATGGCTGGCAACCTGGGGACCCCTCTATAAAACCACATTCAAGTGAAAGTACTTACAAATGCTCCGTGGGATCCACGCCCAGGTGCTGGTCTTTTCCATTGGGTATATTGTGGTCAATAACTATCGTTTCTGTGTTCGCTAAACAAAATCCATTGGACCTCATGATTTCTGCAAACCAAAGCAACCAAGTAAGTATTTGGGAGGGACAGAGTTTGAGGCTTTGAAGTTGAGGGATTACACCAATTTCCCTACTGTCCCCACCACCTACTGTGTCTCTTTTCCTCCCACACTGCACCATGGAGGTTCATTCTTACGCTCTCCCAGAAACCAGCACCTGTGGGAACCATGTGGGCTGACCCTGCGTCAGCCACGGTGTGTCTCTGGAGAGATGCTCTGGTTCTGTGGCCACTCCCCCCACGTCCCTCCCATGGGCTTAAAGTGACATGCAACATCACACAGGTTACCCAGCCTTTCTGAGCTCTCCCCTGTGGCTAAGGCAGGGCTGACAACAGCCACTACCGAGGCTTATTGTAAGGATCAAATGAAATCAATGTGCATTTTGAACCAAACAGCAGACTTTCACTTTTAGTCTTTATATAGTTCTTTAAAGACATTGATTTTTTCCCCCCAATAAGCACGGATGTTGCTAATTCAGAAGAGCTAACAGAGACAAATGACTTCCTGTGTTTATATTGGCTGCACGGCATTAGTTTGCGAAGGTAGAGGTCTGGGGCTTGTCCAGGGCTAGGAGAGTTGGAATGAAGGCTGTGGGGCCAGCCCGGGGCTGGGGGCTGGGACACTGCAGCTGAGCCTGACAGTGAGTTCAACTGGAGTTTCAAAATTGTATTAGATAATCTCTGAGGATCCTTCTAACTCTAAAGTCTCATTACGGGATATGATTCACCATGTTGTCTTGTCCATTTAAGTACAGTGGTCCATGCAGGGTTGGTTCCAGGACCTCCGAGGATACCTAATCCAAGGCTGTTCAAGTCCCACATGTGACATGGCTGAGCACCTCATGAGACCTGCACGTATCCTCCTATATGCTTTGTATCAGCTCCAGAAGATTTAAACTACCAAATACAGTCCTTAAGTAGTTGTTATTCTGCATCATTGAGGGAACAATGACAAGGAAAAGAAGAGTTTGCAAGTGTCTAGTTTCTTTTCTGATACTCTTGACCTGTGTTTGACTGAATCCATGCATCCTGAGGGTCCACTGTGTAAGAGCCAGGTGTGGCTTGACTCTCTCCTGCTGTAGTCTTTATTTTTAATTCCCAAGGGTCTGCCTTCATCCCTTCCCTCAGTAGAGGAACAGATCTGGTGTCCATTAATGGTCCTTGGCCTTGAAGTCCTCCCCTCCCTGCAAGGCTGGCTTCCCTACCCTCCTCAGCTCCGCACTCAGGACCACGTCATCTGTCCTATGGAATCAGGCTAACCTCGGGGTAAAAGACATGCTTACAATACACTTCAAAGTCCTGGTGCATTCTCAAACCAAGAAATCACCATTCCACCAGGGGGAGCCAAGTACGTGCTCCCACACTGCTCCTGATCAGCCTTCCCATGATCGGAGCCCGCCATACCGAACCACAGCATCAGCCGTGGCCCACAGTGTTGATGGAAATCGGATCCCTTTGTTGTCTGGAGAACTGTGTTCTGTTATTTTTTTTCTTGTCCCTTACCATAGTTTAGACTAATTTCTTCCAAAGGATGGAGTTGCTTTTTTCTAACCGAAATTGTCACTTCCTGTACAGCTTTAATCTTTCTAGGCATTCAGCTCTCAGTTCTTTGAACTTTGCTCCATATGAAGAGAATCAGGGAAACAACACAATAATGATGAAAGAAAAAGAGATTTTTCTCCCATAGGATCAAAATGACAAGTCGTCAATCGGATGAGTCAAGTTCTTGCTAGGATTGATGCCTCACTTTCTGGAGAGGGGGCCGTTCATGCTCCATGGGTCTCCCGTGACACTTATTACACCCCATGGGGCATCCACTGGTGGCCTGTTCCGCACTCCTCCCTGCTCCACTCTGGTGAGGACTTCGGTCCTAAAAGAGGCTCTGTACACTTATGAGGAATCGGTCTGGGAACTCTGGGGTCAACTACATTTCTAGGTGTGAAAAGGGCAAAAAGAAGATTCTTAGCTAAATCTGGCTGAGCAGGCAGACTCTGAAAATTACTAAACCTTAATAAGGTAGGTTCGGATTCCCTTGCCTCTCAATTTAAAAGGTGCAGCAGGAAAGAACCACTTTCTTTATTGTTTTTATTATCTTTGACCCAAATCTGTCTGTCTGAGGAAGCACATAAAACCTGGGAGCAGCCTCCATACAGAGAGCTGACAGCCCTCATCCTCCTTTCTCCCCACCCCTCTGCCAAGGGAATTTGGGGCGGGGGGACCCTGCAAGTTCAAACAGATGTCACTGCTGCAAATCATTTCTGAACAAAACTCTGAAGTTATCTTATATACCTAATAGTTCTTAAATGGGAACTCTGGAGTTCTAGAAAATGGAATCTTTACCAATCACTTCCAAAAGTATTTGTAACAAATCATTTCCTAATTGTCTGTGACAAAAAAAAGCCTTTGTGCACATAAATGTTGCTTAATTGTCTGCAAGGCCAGCTGGACCCCACCAGACACTGAGGCTTGGCAGTGCTTAAAGCCTCAGACCCAGCCCCACAAAGGGACCTGGCTCAAACTGTGGGCCTTCCTCAAAAGAGGGCCCCTGAGAAGCTCTGGTTTCCACCGGGTCCCATCTCCACTCTGTCTGGAATAACGTAGGGGCAAACCAGGCTGCAGAGCTCGTGGGTTTGCAACAACTCTAGGGACATACCTTCCAAACTCTGGTTTGGAAAGGAATGGCTTACTGAAAGGCAAATGATCTTTTAATATGTAAACAAGTATCAGACCATGCAGCCTGAAAGTCTAGGAAACATACGTGGTTTTTGTATGCCTGTCCTAGTTGAAAATGGAGCACAGATTCTGTGACAGTTTGTATTTTTATTTATGCCATCACTTGGGGAAAGTCATAAGAAGAGTTGTACAAATTAGTAGTTGTCCAAAGTTGAGAGAGAGAGAAAGCGGTTTAGCTGTAAGAAAGTTCTAGCAGGGACCACCAGTTTAAGCAGCTCCTCTTTGCTAACAACGCAGGAGCTCTGCCTTTTCCTACCTGCAGGCAAACAGGATAGCAAACGCTTGAACAGGAGTCACCCTGGTAGGTCAATTTTCACAGGAGGGTGGCATGGACAGGGGACTCAGACCTTTAAGCAAAAGGTTTCCTTGAGATTCGTGGTTATGTAACAAGGCCCTCCTGTTAATATGCCTTTAATACAGAATCAGCAAGCGTGGAAGGCCTGCCGCTTAGAAGATTGGGCCCTCCGGTGCCTGTGGCATGTTGAAAGCACACAGACTGTGAACTTGGGTAGGGCTGGTTCAAAGTTCAGACCTCCTCCTCATGTTTAGCAAGCTTAGTTTCCTCATCTGTAAAATGGGAATATCAGCATCCATCCTACAGGGCACACACTCGGATTAGGGATGACACATGTAAAGAATCTAACAAAAGCTGGGAGCTCAAATAAATTTAATGATTACTCTCACTGTTAATAATGTCTTCTTGCCTGTCATGACACGTGGAAAAAAAAAAGAGAGAGAGACCTGAAGGAAATGTTATGATTAAAGAAAAATCATAGCACCTGAAGCCTATCTTCAAACACATTGAAAATGTGAATTTCTTAGATGTCAATTTAGCACCTACAGCAAAAATCATTGGCCAATTTAATTACTTTGATCATATATATGACTGACTCCATAAAACACTTCATTTTCATTTCAAGCTTTTTTTTTTGCATTCGTATCTTCACATGAAGAAGAGTCCTGCTTTAGCATGTCTTTTTTTTTTTTACAACTTTTAATTTTGAGCTAATTTTAGAAATACGGAAAAGATGCCAAGATAGCAAGCAGAGAGGGTTCTCACATTCCCCTCAGCAGCTTCTCTGATGTCAGCATTTTACACACCGATGGTACACTGATCACATCCAGGGATTATCGTGTGGACAATACTGTTAACTAAGACCTCCTTTACTCAAGTTTCACCCGTTTTCCCACTAATGTCCCTTTTTTCTGTTCCAGCTCCAATCCCGAACACTGTTCCATTGGGCTGTTGAGTCTTGGTCTCCTGTGACCTGAAGGTTCTCCGTCTTTTCTTGTCTCTAATATCTATGACTCTTGTAGGGAGGGTGAGTGATCTATTGTATGGAATGTCCCTCCACTTGGGTTTCTGAGCCATTAGATAGAGGTGACACACCTTTGGCCCAGATCCCACAAGTGATGCTGTGTTCTCCTCAGTGCAGCACTGTGTGTGTGTGTGTGTGTGTGCGCGCGTTCACAGGCCCTAGTACCTGTGATGTTGGTAGGGGTTACTTGAGAAAGGAGTGTTCTGTCGTTTGTCTCCAAAGTAAGTTTACTCCCTTTTCCTCTGAAGTTAATAAATATCTCAGAGGACCAGGTCTTGAAAGCATGAAAATCCTGTTTCTCCTCAAACTTTCACGCACTAATCTCAGCCTGGATCCATCTGTAGATCTATTTTGCAACAACTACCACTGTGCATATTGTGCTGATGGTGAACATTTTTTTTTAACTGCTCTAAGTTTTCATATGCCCCCTTAAGCCACCACCCTGTCACTTCACTGACTCTTCTATACCTGGTATTCAGCAGACACTAAGTCTCAGAAGCATTCATTATATAGCTTTCCTTGCTTGCAAATCCTCTCTCCCATTATCTTTTCCACATACTCCAGCAACAGGACAAAAAAACAAAGCAATGCCTTTCTATTAATTTGGCTGCCTGGGCTAAAAATTAAATTTACCTGTGTAAATTACCTGTGTAGTAAAAATTAAGGCTGAGATTGTACAGATGCCAGAATAATGAAAATTAACATTATGTTTCATTTCCAAGTCTCTCAAAACTGCGTGATGAGGTTTTGTGGCTGAAATCCCTCTGTCCAACTAGCCATAGCAGACGAAGGCTGAGAAGTAAATTTTCTTTTACGCAGCAAAGCCACAGCCAGCACAGAACACTAGATTTTTGCTTCCTTAGATCTGATGGGCATTTAGATTAACATGGGGCCAAGAAGGTTTCAGGCTGCACGGGCTGTCCCTGCTGTGGTCCCAGGAAATCGGCAAATTTCTCACCACTACTAGTGCCTGGCGCCATCTAGTGGACAGCCCTGACCACTAAGCAGTTTTGCCATTTGAAAAGCCAGGGCATTCAGAGTCTGGGTGCTGTCTAAATTATGATGGTAAAGAGAGGGTCAGTGCCCTACCTGTGGCACCTCCTCCCTGAATGACACATTGGCACAAGAAGGCCTCAAGAAATTTGGGGCAGGGGAAGAAGCATAGGTGTAGGTCTCAGCCATGAAGGGTGATTTCCCAATGAGTGGAATTTACCAGAATAGCAGTGGATGGGAGGTTTCACCTGAAGGACCCTGTAGGGTCACAGGGCAAGCAGCAGCTGGTCAGAGTCCAGACTCTGACACATCCAGGATGGCCAAGGGACAGGCTTTTTCCTGAGGGTGAGGTTTTGATGAATTAATGAACCCTGAGAGTTAGTTTGGGAGGCCTCGCATCAGCACTCAGGGTACATTTCTGAAGAAAGAGGAAAGCGGCAGGGAACGCCAGCTATGTAGTTGTTTCCTGTGAGGCCAGCACACTCTGGACCCTGAGCCTCCACCTGGGGACCCAAGAGTCCACCCCAGAGACTGATGACCTGGTATGTCCATATGGCAGCTATATTCTCAGAGATGTTGTTACTACTGGGATAGTAGTTTCATTAGAAAGCATTCCGGAAGCTGCCATAGGTCATTACCAAGGTTATTTCCTCATTCAATGAGTAATGAAGCACTTCCTGCACCCAGTGGGTGGGGGCGCCAAGGGGCATGCACTGATCTGTAAGGAAGCCCTTGCTCAGTTGGGGGCCAGACCACGAGGGCAGGTTGCTCTAGAAGCCAAGCAGGAGGGTTGGGAGAGCTCATGGAGAGAACCCCCTGGAAGGGCGGGAAACGTCCAGAGGGGTTGAGGACACTTCCCCCTGGAAGGAGGCTGTCCTCAGCCTGCTGCCTCATGCAGCAAGGCCCTGATGGCTTCCTGAAGCCCCCAGTCTCAGCACTGAGCTTTAGGCTGCAGGCCACATACGCTCCCTGGTTGTTAGCCAGTATTCTGTGCTGAACCGAAGTCAGCAGCACTTATTCCCACCTGCTGGCCCCACCGCAGAGGGGGCCTGCCCACACCAGAGTCACATCCTCTTCCTTCCAATGGCTCTTTTCCATTCTTCCCACTCTTCTAACCCATCCCCTCCCTCTCTTCTCTGGATGTGATGACTGTTTTGCAATGATTCCAGGGCTGGATATGACATCCCACATGACCTGGGGCCTCAACTGGCACAAGAAGGTCAAAACCCCTACCTTCCTAGACCTAGATGCTGGGCCCGAGGCATGCAGGAAGGCCACAGGGAGGCTCCAGAAGGCTCACATATGGCAGGGGGCTGAAATCTGTTCTTAGTCCTTGCAAAAAGACACAAAGAACATACTTAAAGCCCCATTGTGGGACTCCATGTTTATCCCTTTTAATTTCATCTCATTACTTTCAGTCCTTTAGGAAAGACATGGACCATGTGTCAACCACAATGCTGATAAAAACAGGACAGAAGGACGGGGTTTAAGGGGCATTGCAGGTTGTTGCTCCCAAGGAGTTATTCCCCAAGAAGCAGCTCCACACAGCTCCAGTCTGTCCCCTCAACTCTGGAGTCTCTGGGTCATTCCAAAACAACAGCCCAGTTCCTCCCATGACACAAGGTTCTATGAGAATTCTGCTATTCTTCTTTCTCATTTGCCTAAAACAGAACAAAACAGAGCAAAGCACAGACACTAAGATTCAGTGCAAGAACCCATCCCACCCAGACTAAAGAACAGAAGCTTCCCTGTGCTCTAGGCTATGAACTAGGAAGCCCCACATGGCCAATGCGGACTCCAGAGCTCTCTGTTATCCTGCAAAATGAGGGTCTGGATAAACAACATAGCCATTTCATTTTGCTGTGAAGTAAGTTCTGGAGACCAGGTGCCAGCAAGGAGGGTCCTTCTACTGCCTGCTCCTCTAAGAACACTCAAAAAGTTATCATGGGTGTCAAAAGTGCCAGAAAGGGACAAACCCAGATGTATCACCTCCCTGCACTCCAGTCGTATCTGCACACAGCTCTTCCACTCCAGGCCCCAGAACTGCCCACCCACCTAGTTCACCCCCACACACAGCTGTGAACTCATCCCTGGGTGACTGCAGCTTCGTGAGGACCCTACACCTGGACGTCATCACTCTGTCCCTGAGTCCTCTCTCCCCGATTCCTCTCCAGTAGACAACTCTGGGCTCAGGTGTTCCTCAGCTTCCCACTGAGTCGCCCTTCTCTTCATCCCACCTTCTCCTGCATTCAGAAATGCAAAGGTGGTGCAGAGTCCCTCCTTCCTATAGGTCAAGACGTCATGCAGAATCCCACCCTGAGCCAAGCAGTGTCTCCTCTCATAACTACCTTCCCTTCTCCCACTGGGTAAACTCCAGCAAGATCTTCCTCCAATGCCACCTCAAGAGGTCACAAGGTGACTGCCCTTTTCAGAGGGAAACCCAGCCTTGGGAACTCCCAGGACAGGACTCTTTGTTTTGTTTTTCTGTAAAATTCTCTTCAGCAGCCTTCATGGAAACAGCACTGCAAAAAAACAGTGTTCTCATGACACGTGCCACCCAGTCCAGGAGGTTACCCACAGTGCTCCTTCCTCACCATCAGCAGAGCTTCTCCTGTGGGCGACCCCACCTTACCCTGCCTGACTTTACTGACCTTTACTGCCACAAAGCACGGTCCAATGTCCACACTAACTATACCCAAGCTTTCTACTTCCCTTGTGTTGGCTGCCCTAAAACCAAGTTCAGCACCACACAGTAACTACCTGACTAGAGCAGGTTGGACTACTGACTCTGGAAGTTCCCTTCAAAGTGTCTTGCTAATATTTTTGTCATTATTTTACTAGTTCTTCAATAAGTTCAAATTTAAATGCAACATAAATTCCTCTGGAGGTTGGGAGAAGTGAACTGCAGGGCGACAGGTAGAAAACACACAGCTTAATAAAAAACAGAAACAGTCTCTTAACCACTATTTTCTCAACATTCCTTCTGGAGCCCAGAAAGGTGTATCCAACCACAAAGACACAACCTGGAAGGGCTTCCAGAACACCATGGCCAACAACAGTGGTACCTCCCCTCCACTCCTTCACTGTGGCTCTTACCTGATATTTTGACCGGACTTTGAAAGCTGGGTTGAATCTTATGTACGTTATCATTTTTTAACACCTGATCCAGTGGAGATCTTTCAAAGAAGGTGAGCACAACTTCAGACCTAGAATACTGGGAGGAAACACAGTAACTACCCAAACTGAAAAGTTCCCGTAAGTTGGACGCTGCTCCTGGTAGAGGGGGCTCCTGCCTGATGCTGTACAACTACAATGTGCCAATTAAAAAATATGGAAAGAAAAAAAAGAAGTTTATAGTTCTGCCTGACTCTCAAGTCCAGGTACTTAATCAGTACTCCATCCAAAGCTCATAAACCACTTAATGAGAGCCAAGTCCCAATAATGTCACCTGCCAATGTGGGGGTGCTAGCGCTCCCTGGGGCCTCTGTGTGCATGTTGTAAAATCCCCTGGGCAACAACAGGTTCCGAGCCGAGGTAAGAAAGCAAAGACCCCCACAGTTGAAGGGGGCCCCTTCCTGCTCCACTCGTCCTGGGGTGTTTTGTTTCCCCTTTGTCCCAGGGACAGAAAAAAAAAGGAGTAGGGAGCCCACAAAAGTCTTCCTCTCCCTGATTAATCTGCCTGCTTCCCTAGCACCTGGTACTCCCAGGAAGGGAACAAAATGCCCAGCAAAGTCCAGCACATAGGCCAGCTGCCTGTGAGGGTGGACGTCCTAGAAATATGGAAGATGACAGGCCATCTCCCGCCCTCCTGCCCCATCCAGACCCAGCTGGACTTACTTTACAGGGCATGCTGATGATAGTCTTGAGCAACTTCTCCACCTCGTTGAGCCTGGTCTCTATGTCCTGCGCATCCTTTATGGCAACCAGTCCTGGAATAGAGATGGACATGCCCGAAGTCAGAAAATCAGACCAGGACACACACACTCCTAATGAAATACACAACAGGAGCCCCAGGACAGGAACACCACCCGCTGGTGTCATCCTCTGCAATAAGATGTCTGGGAATACAGAGTCCCCCCACTATCTGAGGGAGATATGTCCTAAGAACCCCAGTGGATGCCTGAAATTATGGATAGTGGCAAACCCTATAATTTAATGTCTTTTCCATCTTAACTAAGCATGTATCCCACACTGTGCCTGTAATTTTTGCAGTTTGAGGGAAGACAGCAAAATTAACAGAGATTTCAGAGATTCCCTCTTACTGTAATTTTTAGCAACCTCAGCATAAGATTGTTTTTCCCCTTTTCTTATTAAGTCGAGAACTTTCATCTTTTCATGGATAGGAAGCACTTTACAGTTTCTCTTTAAAAAGATATCTGAACATCACTACTCTGTGCTTTGAAGCCATTATTAAGTAAAATCATGGTTACTTGAACACAAGCACTTCAGTATCACAGTAGGTCTGACTGAAATTGTTACTGAGTGACTAAACAGAGGATAGCATATACAGCATGGAAACACTGTATAAAAGGAAGATTTGCATCCTGCGTGGAATAGAATATGATGGTTCAAGATTTTATGATGTTACTCAGAAGTGCACATGATTTAGAATTTACAAATTGTTTACTTCTAGAATTTTCCATCTCATATTTTGAGACTGTGGTCCATCAGAAGTAAAACAACAGAAAGTAACACCTTGAAGGAGGAAGGCCTACGGTACTCACTCTGCCACATGTATGGGAAGCCCTATTTTTGAAGTTCTGCTCTGAACATTTCAGGTTTTATCAACCCAATGAATGGTTTATGGCTCTGCTGGGATTGATACTGTAAATCCAAAGAGAGACCAGTGAAATGAAAAGCAGGGGCATGAAAGATAACCCCATGTGAGACATCCTGGGACCACTCTGCAAACACCCTGGACGTGGCCAGAACTTGACCCAGGACCACTCTGGCTCTACCAGCATGGTGGCTGCAGCAAGGGACAGCCGGCCCAGGATCTGCCACCCCCAACAACACAGGAAAGGACTCACTCTGCTGGTCACGACTGCCCAGACCACAGGGCCCAAGTAAACGGAGCCCATATTTAGACAAGTCATGTAAAAGCTGTATTTGGAAGGAAAGAAGTCAGATTTTTGCCCAGAGAAAACCAAAGTGGTCATGACTCATGGCACTTTCCAGGAATCTGAGCGTGGATGCTTATTACAGTCACCAGAGGCTGTGATTGGCTCCTGGGCTGCACAGTATTTTATTTTTACAATACCATGGCTCCAGGACATTCTTAGGAGACATGGGGTGCTTCTCAGTCTCCCCATGAGCAATGCAAATGTAAGATTTCCCGTTACAATTTCTATTCATCGGATTCCTAAGGGTGGGAATTAGATTCCCAAGGACACTGGCTTTTCCCCGCGTTTTGCTCGATCTAGGATATTCCTGTCCTGTCCCTGTGAACTACAAGCAAACCACAGAAGCCTGAATCCCAGAACTATGATCAGTCACTGAAAAGTTCTTCAGAAGTTTTTGTTTAAAGAATGGGCAACTCATTGCCTGGATCTACAAAAGAGATAGAAATAAATTTTTTAAATGGTCTGATTGAAAGTAAGAGGCCTTAGTAGGCTGGGTGTGGTAGCGCACACCTGTAATCCCAGCGGCTCAGGAGGCTGAGGTAGGAGTTCAAAGCCCGCCTCAGCAATTTAACGAGGCCCTAAGCATCTTAGAGAGTCCCTGTCTCAAAATAAAAAATGAAAAGAGCTGGGGATGTGGCTCAGTGGTTGAGCACCCCGGGTTCAATCCCTGATACCCCCCCCAAAAAAAGGTCCCAGCATCCAGCCCTTGAGAACTTCCACCAGGGACTCCCCAGACATAGCAGGGTGCATTCCTGAAAGCCAGGACCTTAGCAGGAGGATCCCTCACAACTGGATCAAGGTCAGAAGTTGTGCTTCTACTTCCCAAAGCACAAGGCAGGACACCCGTCACCTGGCCCACCAGAGAGCACAGGTCTGAGAAACAGCAGGGCAGGCTCCTTCTGACCACTCTGCTTTGTTGGAAAGAGCAGGAAGGAGAGCGAAAAATAGAAAATCCCAGAGTGCCGTATTCTATGGATGACTCTGCCCAAGCTCGAATGCCTTGCACAGAATTTCAAATAGTTGTGGATCTGGGTTTTCACATATATACCATCATGTGCCACATAATGATGTTTTGATCAATGGTGTTGCATACATGAGTGGTTCCATATAGTACATCACCTAGTGATGTCGTAGCTGGCTCAGTCTATGTAAATAGACTCTAGGGTGTTTGCACAATGACAAAACCACCTTATGACATATTTCTCAAAACAACCCTGTCCTTAAGCAAACCATGACTGCCTGTTCATGCAGGCTTGTGTGTATGTGTGTGTGTGTGTAAAAGCTGCTTTTTGTACCCAAATGCTTGGATCTCCTTCTTGCTATGCAGAAGTCTACAGAGGAAAAGAGAGTCAATTCAAAATTCTCTGAAAGATTGTTTTTAAAGAGAAGACAATTATATAACTCCTTTCCACAAAGTGCTTCTTTATTCTGAGACAAACTACTGTTATTCTTTGGCTCTTAGAATACTAGCTTTGAACCCAGCAAATTGATGACACAGTAGTCGTACTTTTATGTTCTGAAGATTATCCTCTTGTACAGTCAATGCATCTGGCGTGTTTACACCCACTTTACAGGATGTAAAGCATTGCATGACAATTCTACAACACTACAGGATTTTATAGTCTTTGCATGCTTGCTTTGATGACATATTTCCGGCTACCTCTTTGATTTTCTTGGGTGGGTTTCCAGCCTCCATGGACAACTCTTAGTGAGATTAATACATCCCACTCCAGATTTATCTTTTAGGGTAGCCAGATTTCACAAACAAAATATAGGACGCCTAGGTTAAATTTGCATTTCACATAAACAACACATAATGCAATAGTAAGGCCTGGAACGCTAAAAGCGTGTTTGTTGTTTGATGTTCAAAGTGAGCTGTGTGCCCTGTATTCTGTCATCTCTGTGACCCATTTTCTAGATCGAAGCAGAGAAAGGCAAGAGTGCCCCATCAAGCCTCTGGAAACAGCATCAGTATTTTGGCTGGGCCGGCAGACCCTCCTGGACTTGACCCCAGGCCACTTTACCGTTCTGTGCCCTGCAATTCCCTCACACCCTCAGGGCAACACCAAGGAACAGGTCCCCACTGGCCAACACGACCCCCACAATTGCACAGTGCTCCTCAAGGAGATCCATCCCCAGGAGCGAGCCGCTGAGGGCAAAGCGACATTAAGACTTGGCCAGTCTGCTTTGGTTGTATTTGTGGAAATGTACAGAAGCACAGTGCTTCCTTTTGCAGTTTTTATGTTTCTGAATGGAATCCAAGTGTCACTCCTTAGAAATGCAAACTAAAAGGAAGTGCCTGAAAACTAAAAGGAAGGAAGCTTAGCACATTCAAATGGGGAAGGGGAAGAAGCTGGACCCTGACATGCAAGCACAGAAATGGCAGGTGATTCTTCCTGAAGCTCTGGCTTTTAGGGGCATGTTAATCATTTAGTTCCCCCTCCTTGCTCCAGGGTGACAATCAGGCTAGTAATCCAGATCAGCTTTCTCAAGGGGTTGTCTTCCTTTCTCCAAGGAACCCTCCCTCCTGATACTGTAGATTCTGTTGAATTTACTGAAACCCACCTAATGCACAGCACTGCACCTGGGCTACCATTGCTTCAGCTGTCACCAGCAGAGCTGCAGAGCAGTGATCAGAAAGTGGGCAGGAACCAGCAGGACTGGCCCTGGGCCCAGGCAGGCTGTTCGGCCCAGCACAGGCCCCACCCCAGGCATGGAGGAGTCACCACTGGCCACGTGGCTTCTGCTTCTGACAGCCCAAACACCAAAGTTCACAGCGCCCTCCTCTTTGGCCTTGGATGTTACTCCCCTTCAATTGTTTTAGCAAAGTTTTCCATGGATGTATTTAATGTGAAAGGAAAACACTTAGGACAAAGAAACTGTACTCTGGAGCCGCAGTGCAGAAATGAATTAAGTCTTTTGAAATGTCTAATTGCTTCATATTCCCTGGGGTTTCTGGTTTCACAGCTGGTGGGAACCTCAACACCTGCTGCCCAGGCCCCAAATTATCATAAGCTCTCAGAGTGACCACGCTGAAAGATGGAGTTCTAAGGAATCCGCGTGTGAGACACTGCTTTATTTTTTTTTTCAAGAACAGAGGACAAGAGCTATGAGTCCAGTAAGGACTGCTAACGCCAAACACACTACTTATGTGCCTTTGTGCCTTGGTATCCTCCCTGTTGTACTGTCCCTTTGTGACTCAGAACCAGAGTTCTTTATGGCAAGTGCGGCTATTCCAAATGTTGCTCATTTATCATAAGAAACACTTTTAAACATTATTTTCTAAAACTGCTTAAATACAATAATTCAGTATAATCTAAACCTTTTGTTTTTGTATTGTAAACACTACTGAAGGCATTAAAATTTTTGAGGTCTTTGTCTAACATAATTTTTACTATGTTGGATCATAATAATAAAAACTGCATGTGGGTGGGATGGCTGTGAATTTGCACAGTTGAAAATTAAAGAAAATCAACCCTCTTGATTAGGAGGATGTTGTTCCAGGACTGGTCAGCAGGGGGCGCAAGCACTCTGTGGAAGCTGCAGGGTTTGGTTCAGGGATCCTCACCACGGAAGAGACAACTGTCCACTACCAACATTTAGGTTAGTTGGTCCAGAAGATGTCACAGCACCTGGAAATTTTTCTAATTTCTGATGAAAGTATATTCAGTAATATAATCTCAAACTTAAAAATCTCACCTCACACAATTTGTGATAGATTTCTATCCAGGTTTATCCAAGCAGTTAAGAATTTGAAACTGAAAAATTATTAACACTATGACATATAAATTTCAGTGAGTCAACTGCACTTACACTTAGGGGTTAAATATCAGTCTGAAGCAGCACTGGGTGCCCTTTCTTCCTACATGACTTGGGCCTTGAAAATTGAGAACACAAAGTGTGGTTTCTGTCAGTTTTAGTATTACCCACTATGTGCAAATGCAAATAACAGGTTTATTCCTGGAACCAAAACTGAATAAAGATCTATCAGCAGAAGTGAACATAAACAAATGCAGTTTCCTAATCTCAAACCAGGGTGCAAAGTCCTCCCCCAACTGCCTTTGAGACTTTGGGGGTTCCACGCTTCTGACAACCGCCTCAGGCTTCCTGGGTGGAGGACTTGGGCAGTTCTAACCCGAGTGCTTGTGTGGCTGAAGTCTGGAAAGAAAGGCGAGATGCCGCGTGGGTCAACGGAGAAGAGCACACATTAAGGAACGTCCGAGGCCCAAAGCGAGCCTCTCTTATGAGAAGAGAGGAAGCTTTATGATGGGGACACAATGGACAGCCCAGGGGGAGCTTTCTACCCGGGGAACTTTCAAACGGAGTCAAACAGCAAATTGCATTCAAATCATTTCTTTTCCATTTAACAAATGTGTCCATGGATGTACTGTGCTCAGAAGCACACTGCTCGGGTAAAATGCGGAACGATGTCATTGAGAGCACATATACATGGAGATGTATATATATACATATTCATATATATGTATATATGTAGGTACGTGTATTCTTGGGGCTGAGGGTGTAGTTCAGGGATAGAGCACAAGGTTAATCAATCCCAAAAAAGAATATATATCTCTACATCTTTTTTTTTCTTTTTTTGCAATTCTAGAGGTCAAACCCAGGGTCTCATACATGCCAGGCAAGCACTCTAGCTCAAAGCTACACCCTCTGGATATATACCCTTGAGAGGCTGAGTGTAATTCAAATTTTGGAAACATGATGTTTTAATTTTTTAGGAAAACTTTCAATACTTCCTAAGTATCTTTCTTTCCTTTTCTTTTGGGGGGAGGGTAGTGCTGGTGCTGGGGATCAAACCCAGAGCCTCAGGTACACTAGGCGGGGGACTCGCTCTACCACTGAGCTATAGCCCCAACCCCCAATATTTTGAGCAGGTAATTAATACTGAAGAAGTAGGGAGTAAGGAACGGCTAGCTCCTTGTCTGCATGACTGGGGCGTCCCAGTGGAGGTTCTAGTATCCTGGAAAATGGGGCTGCTCTTCAGCATGCGGTCCCACCCGCGTCCCCTGTGGTGTCACAGTGTGTACCTGCAGGGCAAGAGCAGTGCACCTGGCAGCGTTGACAAGGACAGGACACACTGTTCCCCCTCCTCACGTGCAAGGGGACACTGGCTGGCTGGTTCACCCCTCCTCTGTGGCTCCCCTTGCACACGCAGTGCGGGGGAACAGGGTTGATGGTCGATTCTGCTCAAGAATCGTCCCAAGAATGAAAAGTTGGGCAGAGAATGCAGGGCAAAGAGTCAGAAGAGGCAGAGGCAAAAGGCGAAAGAAAACTTCCAGCGAACCCTAGAAGAGGAAGCTGTGCTTCCTTCCCCTCCAGGACAGCTTCCTGCTCTGGGGAGGGGCCTCTCTGAGTAAGTCAATTCATGAAATGGGAAGAAACGTATCCGACTTCACTTTTCTGGTTTTTACTGCGCTCTCCCCTTCTTTCTTCCTCACTGGGCCTCTTCATTGTTCTCCCCACCTAAAGCAAAATTCCATCCTACACTTCAGACTTTTGTGTTGAAAAGCCACTCAGTTGGCTAGTCTGTCTTAAGACCTGAAAAACACCAGAGGGTACCAGCCCATCCTGGGCTCCCCACAGGAAGGAAGCACTGGCTCACTCAGGCATCCCAAAGCACTACCTGTGGGGCTCACGGGTCAGGCACCCCGCCACCAAGACAGGCGCCAAATTCTAATTTTTGAACCAACAAAGCCATGGGCCAGTCCATGAGGGTCCCACCAAGGTGGGGTGGTGATCCCCCTTTGTGGGCGCTCCCCTCAGTCCAGGCAGGGCTACCTTGAAGGATGGGGCGGCCACAGCTGCAGGGGGTTTGGTGGGGAGCAGTAGGCAGGCACATGGGTGGGTCAGTCCTGCAGGACACTGTGCTGCCTCACTCTCCCTTGAAGAGGCTGTCATCAGGAACACCGCCTGTGCCAGGGCAAAGGACAGACAGCCCAAGTTCAAGGCCAGCTACTCACAAGGTCCAGCCGGGTGCTGGGCACTCTGTGGCCGTCAGTGCTTAGCAGGACTCCCCGTAATGCAGGTACCATTATTGCTATTGTATCCACAGTGCACGGAGCCTTGGAGATCTGAGCAATCTGCTGAAGTCACACAGCAAGGAGCTGGTGGCAGGGCCAGGGTCTGCGACCAAAGCCAGCACTTTCAACCAGAGTCCGATCATCACGTGGCTGCGTTTCCAGGAGGGTGCCCCCCAAGCCTGACTTCTTCCACAGTCACCAGGCTGTCCCCCTGGTTTGCCACTTAACCTCGCAGGGCCTGGATTTGCTTACATAGGAGGCAGGAAAGGCGACTGCTGGGACTAAGAGACACTGTGTGTCGAAGGGCCTTCCTCCCCCACCCCTCTCCCCTCTCTGTCCAGGTGCGGCTCTTCGTGTTTTCCCAACTCGATTCTAAATTACATGTCAGCAAAGGATAATTAAGACTTTTGTTCTTAAAATGAATGGGGAGAAACCCCTGCAAGTGTGAGTTAGCAAAAGAGGAACGATGTTCTGTCCACCATCACCACCCAGCTTGGGGGTGGGATAAGAAGAGGGCAGGGCGGAGGGTCTGTGTGGAGAACGGTCACCAGCACGTGGGTACGGCATCATGTAACATTTGACATGGCACAGATCCCCGGGCCTCACACTCCCTCCTGCCCCTCATCCCCAGGGAGAGAGTTCACATCAAGGCACTAGGGGCTTCTCAGGCCTGTTATGTGAGAAAGGACAATATTATTAGGTGAAACAACCAAAAACAGTCACTGGATACCTTCTGTGAACAAGAACACCAACCAAAGGGGCTGGGAGTACAGCTCAGTGGTAAAGCAAGTGCTCAGCCTGCATAAGACCCTGAGTTCAATCCTCAGCACCGCTAAATAAATAAATGAGAATAAAAGTCTTTCTGTGGGATGGCAATGCCAACAACTGATAGCAGATAGCAACGTACCCTCTTATCCACAGTCTCCAGCCTGTAGCTGCTGCAGAAAAAAAAAAAGTCACAGCTCTGACGACGTCTGTTATTGAGGCCCCTCAGAGACAGTGTGCCTTGGGCTCAGGTTTGCAGCCTCCCAGGCCCCACCCCTGAGCATGACCTGCATGCTAAACTCCTGCAAAGGTGCCAAACTCAACAGGTGTTTGACAATCTGCTTGGTACAATCAGTGCTCACTGGAACTTCGACTGCCCCGATTTTAACTATTCACAATGCAGGATCATCTTTTGACTCTGGGAAAATGTCCGTCAAAACAGCACAACCGCACATAGCGGTACACGCCTATAATCACAGTTATTTGGGAGCCTGAGGCAGGAGGAGACCAAGTTCAAGGTCAGTCTGGTCAGTTTAGTGAGACTGTGTCTTAAAATTAATTAATTTTTTTTTTTTTTTTTTTTTTGGTGCCGGGGATCGAACCCAGGGCCTTGTGCTTACAAGGCAAGCACTCTACCGACTGAGCTCTCTCCCCAGCCCTTAAAATTAATTTTTTTTTAAAAAAGGGTTGGGGATGTAGCTCCATGGTAGAGCAGCCCTGGGTTTAATCCCCAACACCACAATAAAAAAAGAAGAAAAAGCAAAAACAAAAAGACAGCAGAGAAATATCCGGCCCAGACTTTTTTAAAGCATAGGGTGCCCATATCCCTGGGGGTGGTGCAAGGGCAGCCCGGATGCTGCCAGCGGGTTCCCAGTGGCTTCTGATGGAGAAGCAGAAGCGAGTTTCTGCCTTGAGATCTGGTGGGAAGTGAGGACCTGGCAGCGAGCTCAGAACTGTCCATGGAAGCCCCTGGAAGCCCCTGGCTGGTTCTTCCACGACTGGCAAGGTAACTAACGCATGTGTCACTTGGGGCAGTGTGAGATCTGTCAGCATGAAATAAGGGGACCAGAAACCAAACCCAGCCAAGTGGTCACTTACAGAGAAAGGAGTAAGGAAATCAGAGTGGAGCCTGGCCTGAGCAGCAGGGTGTGGGTTGGGGAACGGAAGCAGGAACAGGAGTGTGGAGGTGGGTGGTCCCTTCAGGGGTCCAGCAGGCCACCCAGCACAGGACTGGGATGGACAGTGGCTCAGGTCAAGAGAGTCAAAAATAGGTCTGTGAGTTAGAAAAGATGCTGAGTCTCTTGAGAAGGGAAAACTGACCACTGAGGAGGGACAGGATGCCCAAGGATGGAGCTCTGTAAGGAGGGGGGCTCCGGCAAAGCCCACCAGGGCCAAACAGAGAGGGTACTTCTGTGCCCTCCACTGCTGCTCAGGACCTACGTGGCCACTGTCTCTTTTCAGTCACTTTCACTAAGTGACTCTCTGCAGCTCTGTAGCTGGTACCCTCCAGGAGGGCCCTCTCCCTGTATTTCAGGGTAACACAGAGCTTCTCCCCTGACTGTCTATGTGAGCACAGAGTGGGCATGGTCAGGGTCTGGGAACAGAGTCCACGTTGTCCTAGAGCTGCCAGGGCAGTCCCATCAGCCTCCAGCCCATTCTGGTACCATCTGGGATGCCACGGTCCCTGTGATGTAGTTCTCAAGTCTAAGCAGACAGTCTACCAGCATGCAGGTAGATACCGTCGTCCAGGAGGAGGGGGACGGAGAGGAGAGAGCACCACACGCCAGCGTGCTACAGAGCTTACTTGGAGAAAATGCTAAATGCCACGTTCCAAGCCAAGCTCCTGAGCCACCTCCTGCCCACACCAGCTCATGGCAGTTCCCTGACCCACAATAAATACTCTGGGCTCATCCTGAGGCTGCTCACACCTGACCTCTATCCCTCAGTGTCTCCTGTGGCTCTCCCTAGACCAATCAGTTCAACACCTTCGACACCTGCCCTGCCACACCTGGCCCCAGGCTCAGTACCTCTCGCCTGTCTCCCTGTCTCCCCCTTGTCTTGCTCAGGGTCTTTCTCAGCACAGCAGTCTGAGTTCAACTCAGACCAAATCAGACCTCTGTTCAGAGGCCTCCAGCGATGATGACCACCTCTGAAAAGATGCCCACGTCCAACTGCAAGCTTCCTCACTCCTGACCCACGCTCTCTACTGCAGCTGCAGTGGCCTCTTCACTACTCCAACCCAGCAGGCACACCTGGGCCTCAGGGCCTTTGCACTGGTTCTCACTCTACCTGGGTGTCCTGCCCAGACATCCACTGGCTTGCTCCCTTCTTTCCTTCAAGTGTCTACTCCAAGGTTATTAGTCCTCAGACCATCCTTTACAAAGGCTGAGCCCCTCCCCTTCTCCTTAAGTCAGAGTCCCTTTCTTGGCTTATTTATTTTCCTTCTGAATGTTTATCACTATCTAACATTACTTTATCCACTTGTTGATCTTGTTTATTATTGGATTTCTCCCAACCGGAATATAAGAATCATGAGGACCGGGTTTTTGTTTGTTTGTTTGTTTGTTTTTCCTGTCCATTCATTTCATTCTCCCCAGTACCTGTGCCTGACACAGGATAGGCACTTAGCAGATATTTGACTGACTGAATGAATGAATGTAAAATCAAAATGTTGATGGTATAGTCCCCAAGTATCCAAGATCAGCCAACTACTTAGGATCTGCCCCAGCAGATGTGACCAGGCCAGTTCAGATATGACAGGCCTGAAATAGGTGCTACTTAAAAAGGACCAAAATAGTTAAAAAGACTCAATGAGGAAATATTATATGTTTATATTTTAAATCCCAAATTTTCCTAGATGTGAGAAATGTTAAAAAGGTAAGAGGCCTTGGTCATGCTCCAGGGAGGAAACCCTGAACCATGTTAGGTATTGCATAGAGGGGACTGAAATCCAAGGCGTGGCCCCACTGGTATTAGAGTGCGGAAGAATTGAGAAGGGAACACCTTGTTAACCCAGAGATAAGTAGCTACCTCCCTCCCCTAGGGCTAGGAGACTAGAAAGGAGACTAGAAAGGAAGAGGTGGATGTATCAGACTCAGGTCAAGAAGAGAGGGTTAGGATCTAATGAGAGGCCCAGATTCCAAGAGGACACAGGACTGAAGCAAGACAAGACCCTAGGTCTTGGCAGGAAGGGAACATGGTGAGCACTGCATCTCTATCCCATACTAGGGTTAATACCCAGCAGATGTGTCACCAAGACACACACGAGGCCCAAGGACTGCTACCAACCATGACTCCAGAGTGTGCAAAAGGACAAAGAGTGTAATTTTCTCCAAATGCACACTGTCCCCCATTGAAATATCTCAGGGACCAAGAAAAGGGGCTCTGCGTCATTTTAATTGCACACAGACAAAGCGGGGGACCAAAGCTTCCACACCCTCTGGGAATGTGCAGCCAAACACTGATGAGAGCGATCAGCCTGCTGCCAGCAAAGCTCAGAACTCAGATTTTCTCTCCAAGCTTTTTCATGAAACCAGAGAGTGCAAATTTAACACAGCCCAAAAATTTCAACAAATACAGACAGAAGAATCTAACAGGGAAATTATAGTGAGAAAAGCTGGCATCGCCAATACAATACACACATCTGGTTCCCTTTGGTGTTTATAGTTTGCAAATTCAGATAATCTTTGTATGCAAATAATAAATCTGCATGAGAAAAAGGAAGAAACTCCTTTTCTATTTCTATGATATACTTTGCTTAGCAAACAATTTCCCTGGACTTAAAAGAATCCAAGAAAGTAAAGGGACTTCCCTGGTGTGGCACAACAAAATTCCGGTGGCACTGGGGCAGGACCAGCTTGCCTCTAAGCAGGGACCAAGGACGGGAAGAGAGGCTGAAGGTTACCCCTCCAGGGGGCACTGGGCTGGTTCTTGCAAGAGGCCCCCACCCAACAGGTCACCACCAGCCACCACAACAGTTTCAACAGTTACATGGCAGGTTGTCAGGAAGTCCTTTGTCCTCTAACCGCCCTCTGCCAGCTCTACCACCTTTGCCTCTAACCCCTATTTCTGATTTTTGTTCCCTTTTTAAAAGTTAAAGGCATCGTATACTTTCTTCTTTTTCTTCATGATAATCAAACACTTCCTGAATATTTAGTCACTCTGCAGAGACACTCCAGTCCAGGAATTGACCCCAGCACAAGTTACATGAGTGGCAGTGCTGGGGCACGTGCATGACAAGGCAAATTGTCCCCACTCCCCTTCCTTCTGCTCTGGGGAAGGTGTTTTCATCCGGGCCTCCACAATGAAGCCACACCCCTTTCCCCACCACCTGGAGCAGCCACCCTAGCCAGAAGCAGCTGATGCTGACAGGAACGAAAGCAACTGGTATTTACCAGGGGTTTACTATGGTCAGACACTTATCATGCATTTTAATCTCTGCAAAAGACTCGGGGCAATCCTACTATGTCACAGGTGAAGAGCTGGATTCCCACCAGTCTGCCTGGGGTCACAGCTGAGCTCAGACACCTGGCCAGAGTGAGTGAGACTCAGGAAGTCCAATTTGTTTATGGTCTGCCTTGTTTCAGAAAAAGTCACTAAATAAACTGCTGTTCCTTCATCATGCTTTACAGATTTGGCCATTCATTTGTTAAATTACAAATATTATTATAACAAAAACAACAAATCCAAAGAAAACTGTCTCCATACTTGAAATAATACTCTAATTCAAAAACAGCTATACATTTAAGAATCTGGGGAGCAAAGAGAAGTGGAGAGGCAGGCTTTCTCACTCAGGGCCTCCGAACTTGCTGACTTTGGGAGCCTTTCCAACTAATGTGTCTGCCAGAGGACTTGTCATGAGAACTGAGCTAATTATCCACATAATTCACACATGGGGTGGGGCCTATTGCCAGGGGAAAATAGAGGTTATCTCAAGACCTCAGTCAGACAGGCAGCCAAGGAGACTTGTGCTGGCTTCCCAGCTCAGGTAACTTCACCTCAAACTGCCAGAGGTCTCTGCTTAGAGGATGACTACAAGTGACCACACAACTCCCCAGCCTACTCACCCCACATTCTTCCCCTTTCAACTTCAGCCCCTCTCCCTTCTAACGCCCTTCTTCCAGCCCCCTCTCAGGCGGTAGGAAAAGGGAAGCCACCACAGTTTCTGAAAACAAGAGTCTTGGCCAACCCAGACCAGTCACAAGGCCAGGGAGGAGGCGGCCGCAGCTAATCAAACCCGAATGTGGACTCAGCCCTGGGGTGGGGACCCTGGGCTGTCCATGCAGCCGCAGGCGGGGCGGCCCCCTCCTGAGCAGGAGCGAGAGGGCTGCTGCGTGGCACCTCACACTGGAGCTCAGCTGTCTGGGGCGCGGGGCGGGGGGGGGGGGGGAGGCGCGGTCTCCCCAGGGAACAACTCAAGGGCAGCTGCCAGCCCCGCTGAGATCCCCTATTCGGACTCGGGTTAACTGTTTACAAACACTTCCCCAATCCTCCTCCTGCCACCAGCTGCCTCTTCCGAGGATGGAGGTATGGGACCACCGCTCCAGCCTAGGGCTGGGGCTGAGTACTGATGAGCCCTGGATGTCCCCTTCTGAGACCGTGACTTCTCAGAAGTGACTCGTCCTTGGAGGCGGTCAGGGGGCGCGTCTGCCGGCCTCGGCCCCTTTCCCATCTGATCTCATTTCTCTGTCAGGAATGAGTGCCTCCAGGATCCAGGGCCGGCACCAGGTCTGCGTCCTTCTTTTAGAAGCTCCAAGTCTAAGTGCCCCCTGTCCCGCGCCGGGACCGGGGCAGAAAGACGCACTCTCAGCATTAACTTATTCTTCCCTGCTTCCTTCACTGATCACCTCGCCACGACGCCCCCTCCCCATCTCCCGGTCCTCCCTGCCCAGCCCCCGCCCGGTGCCCCGCGACCCCACACCTTGCCGCAGCGGCCCGCGCGCCAGCTCGGGCCGGTCCTCGGGGAAGGCGTCGCGGAGGCGCTGCCAGAGGCGGCCGAGGTCGGCGAAGCTGCGGTGCAGGTAGAGCACGCTGCGGTCCGACCACTCCGTGCGGATCTCGAAGAACTCCTCCTCGTCGCCGCGCCGGCTGACGATGAGCCTGCGGATGCCGTTCACCCAGCAGCCGCGCACGAACATGTTCACAAGCGACGTGCCCTCAAACACCGCCGAGGCCATTCCGCGGGCCGTGCATGCCCTTGCCGCCGGGGGCGCCCTCGGCCCCTGCCCGCCCGCCCGCCGGCAGGAGGCGCGCCCGCGCCGGGGGTCTGTTTGGAGCTGGGGTCCGGCCGGGGGTTCCTGCGCTGGAGGGTGTCAAGGGCAGGGATCCGTCCAGGACCCGCGTCCGAGCGAGCCTGGACTCGACTGGAGTCCGTCCCCAGCCGGGTCGTACTGGGGTCCCAGGTCCGTCCTGGGTCTGCGGAGCTGCCGGGGTCTGTCCCGCGCCTGCCTGGCCTCCGCGCGCACTCCCGGGAGACTGCGCGTGCTGCCCGCGTTCCCGGCGCCGCCGCGACACAAGTCGGTCGGTCCGGCCGGGCGGCGGCTTTATAAGACACTTCCCATCGCGGGCGGCGCGGTCGTCGACGTCCAGTCCAGGTCGCGTCCGCCTCCCTCCCGCCTCCCGCTGAACAGCCGCCGCGGGCCGCGCGCGGAGGGGGTGGCCTGGCCCGCCTTGCCCCACGCCCCGCGCTGCCTCCGCGGAGCCCGCGCCTCTGCGGCCGCGGGGACCCGAGCGCTCGTCCCCGCCTCCGGGCCGCGCCGCCGCTTCCTCCCTCCGCGGCCCCTCAGCCGCCGGTCGGTGACTGGACGAGAAGCTGGAAGGGGAGGGCGGGGCGGGCCCTCCGCTCACGGGGGCGCTTGGTGGAGACTTTTTTCTTTTTCCGTTTTTCGATCCTCAGGACTTCTCGGTTCTGGGAGCTGCGGGCCCCGCCCGGCCCGCGAGGGGATGGAAACAGCGCGTCGCCGGGCTCGCGGGTCGGCGTCCGGAGGCCGGCCAGCGCGTGTCGCGGTGCGGGGCGAGGGAGACAGGACGGTTGGCGTTGCCTGGGTCTCCGCGCAGTCCCGGGTCCACCCGGGCCCCGTGGCCCTGACCAGGGCCGGGACGCCCCGTGTCCCCTCGCTGCCCGGCGTCCCCGCCCCGCGTCCTCCCGCGCATTCCGGTCGTGCCTAAGCCAGGCCACGGCCCGGGACCCTGCGGGACAGAAAGACCAAAAGCGTGGGTGGAGGGGCCCTAGGAGCTCAGTCAGCTAGCCCAGGGGCTGCGCTCTAAAAAAGGGAGGTGGGACAAAACGGTAGTGGGGAAAGGGGTCCCCTCGGAAAGAGCGTCTGGGGGTGATCCCAACGCCTTTTGAGAGCCCGAGGGTTTTCGGAAGCCGAACTGGGAAATTTGCCCAGACTAGGTAGGCTTTCACAGCCGAGCTTTCCTTAGGCGGTCCCTAATTGGCAGATAAAGTCTAAGGGTAGTTTAAGTGCTGGAAGTTGGGTTCGTAAGTGATTTGAGTGACGACACATTGCCTTGGACGGGTGGGAGACCACGAGAAGCCCCACAGCCTTTACACAATTCTAGGAAATCTACAACACCCAAATGAGCCCAAATGCAGAATAGAAACGTCAGAGCTGGAGACAGGTGTCCTGTCTCTGTCCCCAGTCTGGACCCAGATGTCTGCTCATCCATCTTTTTCAGAATGCTCCAGTGACTTGTGAATATATATCTTTACAGTTCTGTATCAGGGTTTGTCTTTACCCCCCCCCCCCGTTGGTCAGCCTCCCCCTTTACCATGTAAACCTGGAGAAGGTGTTTCCACAATCTAGATCTACCCCCAAACCTCTCCCCCCGCCGGAGGGTAATCAGTGTTTAGTGACTGATAACTGGCCAGAGGAAGGGTCCTGAAGACAGAAGCACTCAGGGAGCTTCCAACTTCAAAGCCCTGTGGAGGCACTCCTGTCTCCCCATCCTCCCTGGATACACACCTGCTTTCTCTCAATGCCCTCCCTTCCCCCAGCAGCATCTCCAGGACTTGCAGGATTATGGTGCTTTTATGAATCCCTTGCTGTGTGCTGTCTTTGCTAGGAACAATCATGTCGTCATTCCCCTGTTGCTTAAGAGGCCTAATTTTGTGAGTCTACCCTTCAGTTTGTACCAGGCATTCCTGGTCACCAAAAAAAAAAGTGTTTTCATGTTAGTGACACGTGTTTGTTTAAAGAAACCTGAAACTCGAGAACCACTAGATGGCCAAATAAAAATAGCAAGTACTGAAAAGTTGCTCAGATTGAAACACCATGAGTTGCCATCTGATTGGTGCATTTTATTTAAATAAGAGAAATTATCCAAATTCTGGAAATAAGATGAAAAGGTTTTCGATGTCATGTTGAAGCATTGTTTAAAAGTCCAAAGATTACTTAATTTCTTAGGATAATATACCATTCTTTTATTTGCTATGTATTATTAACAAAGTGCTAAGACTCTTTGAAGTCATGTTAATTTGTAGATTTGTGCCCAGTAGAGACGCAAATAATTTTTGTCCAGAAAAAAATAAAGTTTTTCTTAAAAATTATCTTTTATTGCCAAACCTGTAGGACATTAACTGTTTTTTTTTTTAATCTAACCAGTGAGCTTTTTAAAAATAAGGATTATATAAATGTAGGCCCTCAAATGGTCTTTGAATCAGCTTTATCGTGTTACAAATTCTCATTAATTAACAAGTAGACTACTTGTTTACACTTATTTGTCAAACTATTTGAGTCATATTTTAACCTGTAAAATATTTGCATGTCCAAGTTTGACAAGAGCAAGTGCTTTGCCAGGGTGTGGAGAGAGAAGGACTTTTATAGCCTAATATTGGTGCATCAGTTGGAATAGGCTCTTTGGAAGGTAGGTTTGCAGTATTTGTTAAATCGAAGTATGTGTCTCACTTGTGTCCCAACAATTCTCTTTTGTATGATTTGATCCTGGAGAAACATTTTCACCTATGTCCTAAGAGAAACACACAAGAACATTCATTGTTGCACCAAAAGTGAGAAGTTTACCAAAGTGAGAAATTGGAAGTGATTTAAATGTTTATTGAAAGGGAAATGAATAAATTATTGACACATAAGGATGATGGTCTACTACACAGCCACAAAAATGAATCAGTTATAAAAGCATGGACTGCTGTCAGTTACAGAATGTCAGTGGAAATGGATGATGGGTATAGTATGGTAATAAAGCTACACATGACCAAACAATAGTAAATTTGGAAAGGGACCTACCAAATCAGTAAAAGTGCTTCAGAGGTGGTGAACAAGCCTGGATGGGAGGGTGTCAAGAGGATTTTTGTTTTTTCTATAATGTTCTTATATACATTTTTAATGAACCTATTCCTTGTGTAATTTTTAATAGGGAATGGGGAGACTGGATGTACATAGCCAAAATACTAGTAGTACTTGACTCTAGATGGTGGGAATAAGTGCTATTAATATTTTCCTCTTAGTATTTTTCTGTTTTTTAAATATTTTCTGAGGATGACGAAGAAAAAGAAGAAAGAATCCCTGAAGTAAGTACAACCCCTGATCCCTTATCCCAAATGCTTGGAACTAGAAATATTTCAGATCTCAGAATTTTTTTGTTTTGTTTTGTTTTGTTAATTTTAGAGTATTTTCATGGGCTTTACCAGGTTGAACATCCCTAATCTGAAAATCTGAATTCTTCAAAATCTCTTAACTTTTTGAGTGCTATCTCGAATGAAGTTGGGAATTTAAAACCAAAATTTATAAGTCTTCAACTGTTGTTAAGAACAATAAAAAAGTTTATGGCAGAAAGTGTGCTGTAAACACCTTTGAGGACCTGTGTTATATAAATGTCAGGAAGCAATCCGGAGGAGCTGGAGTGGTTTCGGGTTATAAATCAAGCTGATTAGCTAGTTCAGTGCCTGGGGCTACAGAATAGAAGATGAAATGGAGAACAAACAGGAGCTCTCTGGGTCACCTGTCCCAGGGCCAAGACCAGTTTAAAATTACAAAGGTGTATCCAAGGAGGAGCCCTCGTCCTAGGTAAGAGCCTTGGAAACCCGACACTTCGGTTCAATTAATAAGAGTAAATAATGGGAATAAAAGTCTTCACAAAATTCAAGACCTTCACTTTGGAAGGGATGTGTGAATGTTAGGTTGATTTTTTTTCCTCTGGAGTTGTTTTCTCTTGGTTTAGTTGTTTGGGGTTTTTATTTTGTTTTCGTTTGCTTGTTTTGACCCTCTATCCTTTCTCCCCAGCTTTCAATGTTAAGAGAAAGATGACACAAAAGTTGACAGTCATTCCTCCAGTTCACCCTCCGTGACCCATTCCTCTGGCATCTAACACAATAGCAGCTCAGTGCTGCTCGAGTCTGCAAAATAAGATTGAATGCTCTGCCCAAAGTCTAGAGCTAGGAGGTGAGACTAGGAGAGGCTGGCCGCAGAGGGACCCACACCCACAGGTTTCACCATTTGTAACCACCCCCACTCCCACTTCACTCTGTCTCCCTCAATGTACAAAGCCTGAGCTAAAGATAGTCTTTTTTCGTGACTACCTGTGCTTGGGGTGAGTTGGAGACTCACAGGATTGATAAGATATTCATAGGTGCACCATGATTTCCATTTCAATGTTTGTCTCTCTGGTTGTTCTAGGAGCAGTAAAATAATTCAGTAAGCATCCCTCAAAGTGCAGCTGGTCTGTGTGTGTGTGTGTGTGTGTGTGTGTGTGTGTGTATGTATGTGTGTGGGGGGGGGTGTGGTGTGTTTCTTCAAAACAACAGGGATAGGATCTCACAGTTGTGAACAGTTTTTCAAACACACTGATGTGATCCTTACAGCAGCCCAAAGGGACAGGGAGGAGATCATTGTTCCTTGGCAGATGTGGAAACTAAAGGTTCCTAAGGGGTCCAGAGTGGTTCTGAACAGAGGACTTGCCCCATACCAAGGACCTCCAAGGCTCTGCTTCATGCATACTCTACCACTGTCTCTTGGCCTTGATCCCAGTCCACCAGCCTTCCTTTACTGTCCCAAAGCACAAAGCACCTTCTCACCCAAAGCCACAAACAGGCCTGGCAGGCCCTCAGTCTCGAATGGCCTTCCTCCCAGATGCCTGGACAGTTGAGTCCCACTCATCCTTCTGACCAGTGCTTCTCAAACTCTAAAGTACCTGGGAATTCCCTGTGACCTGTTAGGCAGATTGTGATGCAGAAGGTCTGGGTTGGGGCCTGAGTTTCTTCATTTCTAAAGTAATATAAGAGCATGTCCTTCTGCAATTTGCTGAAAGTAGCAAGGCTAATCCTGGTATAAACCTCATTTTGTCTAGAAGGCATCAGAGATGTTGTGGTGCAATCTCATAGTACCCTGCGTAGGTTCATAATGATCATGAAATATCCATCAGGTTTTCCTGGTTAGAATGTAATCTCCAGATGATCACTGTCTCATCCATATTTGTATTCACAAGGCACAATGGCTGGCACTCAGTGTGCTCACTAAATATCTGTTCAATAAATAGGTGATTGACATACCTGAATGAATGAACCAGAGAGATCAAACTTGTCACAGAAACAAAGCCATCCCTTGATTTCCAATAGTGAAAATTTCAGAAAGTTTCAGAAACCATCATCAACTCCAGATTTTCCCAGAGACTCAAACCCCAGGCAATGAACCATCTTAAAAGGGACAAAGGCAAATGTTCATGGTGATTATCTCTCAAGAATGTGATTACAGACTTTTATCTTTCTTTGTGCACTTTCTGTGTCTTCCAAATGCAATGCAGTGATTGAGTATTTTGAGTTAATGGAAAAGGATTTGAAAGTTCATCCAAACGTATTCTGTGATTTACATGGTCACTTCTCTTGCATCATTGCTGTTGGTGAGCTAGCTGTAATGGCCACAGTCTATCTCTTGTGCTTAATCTGTCTCGTTTCCTCAACTACTATGTTAGCTTCTGATGCTGTGACAAAATACCTGAGAAAAAGGGGTGAAGTTTTACTTGGGTTCACAGTTTCAGGGCTCCCTTAGCCGTGTTGCTTTGGGCCTGGGGCAAGGCAGCACATCATGATGGAAACGCGTGGCAGAGGAGGTCTGTTCATCTCATGACAGCCAGAAAGCCAAGAGGGAAAGGAAGGGGCTAGTGTCCCAGTATCCCTTCAAAGGGCACGCCCCCAGTGACCTAACTTCCTCCCACTAGGCCCCACCTCCTGAAGATTCCATCACCTCCCAATAGTGCCACAGGCTGAAAGCCAAGTCTTTAGCACACAGGCCTTCAGGGGGCATTGAAGATCCAAACCATAACAACTCTGAAGTGAAGCTGGGCCACAGGTGACCACCAAGATTCTCCCCAGTGTGAATTCCCTATGAACCTGTCTTTTTATGTCTTCTCTTCCTTCTCAGCCTCGCTACTCCAAAGCAAGGCAATCCAGCCCCATTCCTGACTGCCTCCTTTCTACATGCTCCTGCCAAACTGACTTGTGATTCATGCCGCCCCTTTTCTGAGAATGGAATCTCTGATTTAAGGCGTAAATAACAGACTTCACCCTTAGTTGCCTCAGAGGTGTTTGCATGAATTTAGGTTCCTTTTTTATTTTTCTTATTTCAAAACTTCTATTTATACATGGTAGGATAAATCAATTAAGAAGTTATGCCAATAAGAATCAAGACTTTCTGTGAAAGATAAATATAAAATCAAAGAACTAAAAATCACAAGTTTGAATTAGTGATATTAGTATGAAATAATTATTCCCATTTCTGTTTTTAAAATAATCACTACAGTTATCCCTCAGTATTTTTGAGGGGGATTGATTTTAGGAACCCCCAAATCCTAAGATGTTCAAGTCCCTTCTATAAAATGGTGTAGTATTTGCAAATAACCTATGTACATCCTACTGGATATTTTAAATCCTCTCTAGAGTACTTATAACACCTGATATAAGGTAAATGCTGTATGAATAGTTGCTGTATTGTATTGTTTAGGGATGGTGACAAGAAAAAAGCCTGTTCATGTTCAGTACAAATGCAATATATTTTTAATACTTTGGATCTGCAGTTAGCTGAATTTGTGAACATGGAAGGCCAACTGTATTGTCTAGCTTTATTCATTGAAAGGCTTAGACACAACATAAGTCACCATTCTTGAACATCAAGACTCCTAAAAATCAATGAAAACCTGAGAATGTTTAAGACTATCAGCACTAGTCACAGTGTTAAATAATCCCATTGGGAAGAGCTGCTGGAGTTTTACACTTTTCCTATACTGGCATTCCAGTAAACAATCTTAAAGTAAACACGTAATCCATGAGGTTATTCTGCAAACAGCTTTTGGACCGACAAAACTTTTGTACCTCCCCCACTCCCTATAGATCCTAAAGGCAGGAATGCATGAATGTATTAAATGATCAGCATTATTTTTTGGTTTGAAGCTAAGTTTTCTCCCCACCTTTTAGCTCACTGAAACATCTGTTCAACCTACGTGCCATAAGTTGCCAAGAGGAGAGTAGAAACTATGTAGGAAGAATAAAGTCTAAGGTTTAATTTTGAAATATTTGTGAATCAACGTTGTGACTTAAGACATAGGGACATAGTGCTTGCCCATGATATTTGTACTAGGATTGTCTGTTATATTAGGACAAACATTGTGTCTCTTTGCATGGTTAAATAAGAGATCATTGTTACTGCTAGATTCTGCATTTCCTTATATTCTGAATAGAAATAAAACTTCCATGCCTGAATTTCATTCTTACCTGTTTTGAGATAACATAGTGCCTCATATTAAACACTAATATTAAAACAAAGAATACAAATTATTACCACATAGTTAAACTGATAAAGAACAGTGGCATACGTATAGAGATAGAGATAGGTCTTGTTTGATTACACAAAGAATTAAGAGAACTTGCCAAGACATATATACAATAAAAAGTACATAAATCAGAA
This sequence comes from Sciurus carolinensis, assembly GCF_902686445.1. NCBI lineage: Eukaryota > Metazoa > Chordata > Mammalia > Rodentia > Sciuridae > Sciurus > Sciurus carolinensis. The sequence goes on from NC_062219.1 coordinate 135,177,881, forward strand.
TATAAGGCCTAGAGAAATGTCAAAAAATAAGGAAATGCTCAGCATGGTGGCACAAGCCTGTAATCCTAGTGGCTTGGGAGGTTGAGGCAGGAGGATTGCAAGTTCAAGGCCAGCCTTAGCAACTTAGTAAGCCCTAAGTCACTTAGTGAGACCCTGTCTTGAAGTAAAAAGAAAATAAAAATGGCTGAGGATGTTGCTCAGTGGTTAAGCACCTCTGGGTTCATTCCCTGGCACCAAAAAAAGAAAAAAAAGAGAAAAAGAAAAAGAAAAGATAAATAAGGAGGTGAGGAAAATTAGTTCTTGCATAATGAGCCATACAATTACTAATATGATTTTCAAATGACTTCCCTCCAGTGACTTTCTGTATCAGAATTAAACTCCAGAATGTTAGCTTAGCCTACAAGACTTCCCTGTGACTGCGTCTCACCCTTCCGTCCCCATGTTCCCTGACACACTCACATTCTTAGTCTGCTCCTTAGTTATGCCAAGAAGGCCTCACCTCAGTGTCCTGCAGTTACTGTTGTATCCAGCTAACACTCTGCCCTGTGTCCTCCTGGATTTCTCTCTCCCAGATCTCTGCTTAAATCCACCACCTTATCAAAAGTCATCCTTGACCTCCTCCCTGAAGGGGCATGGTCCTGTCCAGCACTCTTTCTTTGCTGTGTGTCTTTGTCTGTTTTCTGCTGCTATCAGAAAATAACTAAGACAAGTTGTTTTTTAAAGACTAGAGACTCATTTCTTACAGTTCTGGAGGCTGGAAGTCCAAGAGCGTGGCTCCAGCATGTGATGAGGGACTTCTTGTTGTGTCAAAATGTTGTGGAAGGAATCATGTGGTGAAGAAGCAAAAGCAGGCGAGACCAGATCTCTCTTCCTCTTATGAAGCCACTAACACCATCACGGTGGCCCACCTCATGACCTCGTCTAAACCTAATTACCTCCCTAAGGCTTCACCTCCAGATGCCATCACATGAATTTGGGGATTAAGTTTCCAACACATGAACATTCAGGAGACACATTCAAACTGGGTTTTACCTTCCTTCAGAGGACATGACTTGTGTGTGTGCATGTGTGTGTGTGTGTGTGTGTGTGTGTGTGTGTGTGATGTCTGTACCCTGTCCTCTAACTACCAGGTAAACCCTGTGCAAGGAGGGGCTTTTTGTTTTATAGACCTTCCTAACCCTAATCTAACCCTGAGAACAGCAAATGGCTAAGGTCATGTTTGCTAGCCTGGGGCAAAGTGCAGGCATTCTGTTTTGTTGATTGGAGGCATTTCCATGTGCTTTTTAAAAATAGCGACTGAGTATACAGATTGTACAGGCTTCCTTTCATATGGAAAACTCCTGTCTGAATCTGATTACTCCTCACAAGGACGTCTGAGGAGCTTCTCACGTCTGTATGGTGGTAGGGCAAGGAGCTGCCATTGAAAGTTCCAGAGCAGTCCAGCAGCTGCTCTGATGTACGGACAATGGATCAAAGTGGGTCATGGTGATTTGGGCCTCGGGAAATTTCAAAGTTATAGTTATTAATTTTTTTCACATGTCTACAAATATAAACAAATAGATAATACCCAACATAGATTTCTGGTGGCCTCAAATATTTTATTTGTTTTCAAATAAAATATGCCTTCAAGTAACTGAGTTTAGAAGTATAAATGACAATTTCAGCATTAGAATAGTCCCTTAAGCCCTGCTTTCTGGCAATAGTTAGAATGATCCACGTGTCAATATAGTCACTCCTGGTATGTAAAAATAAAACCATATAATGAGCATAAATAATAAACCTTAGATCACTAGGAAAACAAATATAAACAGGATATTAGATGATACTTCAGAATTTTTGTTTATATTTCTATGTGTATGTTGTAGTTTGGGCCTAGAATGTCCTCATGTGTTAAAAGTTTCATCCCAGCCTGTGTTGTTATTGAGAGATGGTGTAACCTTTAGGAGGCGGGGCCTAGTGGGAGGAAGTTAAGCCATTGGGGGTGCACCTTAAAGGGGATGTCAGGACTCTGGTTGTGTTGGTCAACTTTCTATCACCATGACAAAATACCTGAAACAAACAGCTCATATGGGTAAAAAGGTGTTTTGGCTCATGTTTTCTGAGATTTCAGTCCATGGTTAACCCAGTCCCTTTTGGGTCTCTAATGAGGCAGAACATCATGGTAGCAGAAACTTATGGTAGAGGAAGCTGCTCATCTTGTGGTAGTCAAGAGGAGAGGCCCTAAATCGCCTTTAAGGGCATGCCCCTAATGACCTAACTTCCTTCCACTAGTCCCCACATCCTGAAGGTTCTACCACCTCCCAATAGTGCTATGAATTGGGGACAAAACCTTCAACATGGGCCTTTGGGGGACATTCAAAAGCACTGACCCCTTTACATCACTCTCTGCTTCCTGACCACCAAGAGGTGAGTAGCCTCCTCTGCCATAAGCTCCTACCATGATGTGCTGCTTTGCCACAGGCCCCAAACAGGCCATGAACTGAATAACCAGTGGCCATAAACTGAAACCACCAAATTGTGAACCAAAATACACCTTTCCTCTTCAAAATTCATTTAACTCAAAGCAGGACATGGTGACACATGCCTATAATTCTGGTGACTCAAGAGGCTAAAGCAGGAGGATCACAATTTCAAGGCCACCTTCAGCAACTTAGCAAAGCCCTAAGTAATTTAGCATTACTCTGTCTCAAAAATAAAAAATAAATAAATAAATAAAAGTGGTGGAGTTGTGACTCAGTGGTAAAGCACTTCTGGGTTCAATCCCCAATACCAAAAAAAAAAAGATTTATCTACCAGAGGTATATGTTATAGTAATGGAACACTGACTAAGGCAGTGTATCAGTGGTATTTTGTAATAGAAATGTTTTTTAAGGCTTTGTAGGCTGAAGTACTTAATATTAAAGATGTTGTATTGCCTTTCAACTGGCCCTTCAATCAATCAGTCAATTGATCTATTGATGGATAGATAAATACAGATAGGTAGATATATAGATATATGAAGAACTATAGCAAAATGTTAATAATTGTGGTATCTGAAAGAAAGGATTCAGGCCCCATTGTATTATTTTATTCTTTCACCTTTTCTGAATATGTGAAAATTTTTATGCAAAAAGTTGGGGAAGAAAAATAATATATTCTGTTGCATATGGTTTTCCAGTTTTCCCAGCGCCATTTGTTGAAGAGGCTATCTTTTCTCCATTGCATATTTTTGGCACTTTTGTCTAGTATGAGAAAATTGTATTTATTTGGGTTTGTGTCCATGTCCTCTATTCTGTACCACTGATCCACCTTTCTACTTTGGTACCAATACCATGCCGTTTTTGTTACTATTGCTTTGTAGTAGAGTTGAAGATCTGGTATTGCGATACCCCCTGCTTCACTCTTTCTGCCAAGGATTGCTTTAGCTATTCTGGGTTTTTTATTCTTCCAGATGAATTTCATAATTGCTTGCTCTATTTCTGCAAGGTACATCATTGGGATTTTAATTGGAATTGCATTGAATCTGTATAGCACTTTAGGTAGTATGGCCATTTTGACAATATTAATTCTGCCTATCCAGGAACATGGGAGATCTTTCCATCTTCTAAGGTTTTCTTTAATTTCTTTCTTTAGTGTTCTGTAGTTCTCATTGTAGAGGTCTTTCACCTCTTTTGTGAGATTGATTCCCAAGTATTTTATTTTTTTCGATGCTATTGTGAATGGGGTAGTTTTCCTAATTTCTCTTTCTGAAGATTCATCATTTATGTATAAAAATGCATTGGATTTATGAGCATTGATCTTGTAACCTGCTACTTTACTGAATTCACTTATGAGTTCTAAAAGTTTTCTGGTGGAATTTCCAGGTTCCTCTAAATATATAATCATGTCATCAGCGAACAGGGATAGTTTGAGTTCTTCTTTTCCAATTCGTATCCCTTTAATTTCTTTGGTTTGTCTAATTGCTCTGGCTAGAGTCTCAAGGACGATGTTGAATAGAAGTGGTGAAAGAGGGCATCCCTGCCTTGTTCCAGTTATCTCTCACCCTACACAAAACTCAACTCAAAATGGATCAAGGACCTTGGAATCAGACCAGAGACCCTGCATCTTATAGAAGAAAAAGTAGGTCCAAATCTTCAACTTGTTGACTTAGGATCAGACTTCCTTAACAGGACTCCCATAGCACAAGAAATAAAAGCAAGAATAAACAACTGGGATAGATTCAAACTAAAAAGCTTTCTCTCAGCAAAGGAAACTATCAGCAATGTGAAGAGAGAGCCTACAGAGTGGGAGAATATCTTTGCCAACCGTACTTCAGATAGAGTGCTAATTTCCAGAATCTATAAAGAACTCAAAAAACTCTACACCAAGAATACAAATAATCCAATCAACAAATGGGCTAAGGAAATGAACAGACACTTCACAGAAGAAGATGTACAAGCAATCAACAGATATATGAAAAAATTTTCAACATCCCTAGTAATAAGGGAAATGCAAATCAAAACTACCCTAAGATTCCATCTCACCCCAATTAGAATGCCGATTATCAAGAACACAAGCAACAATAGGTGTTGGCGAGGATGTGGTGAAAAAGGAACACTCATACATTGCTGGTGGGGTTGCAAATTAGTGCAGCCACTCTGGAAAGCAGTATGGAGATTCCTCAGAAAGCTTGGAATGGAAACACCATTTGACCCAGCTATCCCACTCCTTGGCCTATACCCAAAGGACTTAAAATCAGCATACTACAGAGATACAGCCACATCAATGTTCATTGCTGCTCAATTCACCATAGCCAGATTGTGGAACCAACCTAGATGCCCTTCAGTTGATGAATGGATAAAGAAACTGTGGCATATATATACAATGGAATATTACTCCGCAATGAAGAATGATAAAATTATGGCATTTGCAGGCAAATGGATGAAATTGGAGAATATCATGCTAAGTGAGATAAGTCAATCTCAAAAAACTAAAGTACGAATGATCTCTCTGATAAGCGAATGAGGACATATAATGGGGGGTGGGAGGAGTTAGCATTAGGTTTAGGGTTAGGTTTAGGGTTAGGGATAAGGAGAGCAGTAAGAATGAAGGAAAGAAGGACTGTATAGAGGGAAAAGAGGGGTGGGAGGGGTGGGGGGGAAGGGAAAAAAATAATGAATCAAACATCATTGCCCTATGTAAACGTATGATTACACAAATGGTATGCCTTGACTGTATGTACAAATAGAGAAACAACATGTATCCCATTTGTATACAATAATAATAAAAAAAGAAAAAAATAATAATATATTCCTACTTCTTATAGAATTCAGATAAGATAAGCATATTTCAAATCATTAAGCTGTACATTTTTGAAAAGAGATGGAAAACTTCCTACTTTCTGCATTGAAAACTCTTTTATTTCTGCTGATATTTTCACTGTAATATTAAGGCTGAAATTTTCTATGAGCACGAGTCATGGGATTTTATCCATCACATTAAAATCATTCTTAAACCAATGGCTATTCATTGAGTCAAAAGTCAAGGAAAAAGAAAAACAAAGTCAATCAATACTGTGTCTTCTATGTAATACAAGTTTATAGTTATGAATTTGTAAGATAACTTCAGAGTATTTATAAAATATGAACAATAACTTAATAGAAGTGAGCTAGACTCCTCTCACCAGTTATGAAGATCAACTCAAAATGAATGAAAGACTTAAACGTAAGACCTGAAACTATGAAACTACTAGTAGAAAATATAGGGGGAAATGCTTCAGGACATTGGAACAGGAAGGAATTTTTGTTTGAGACCCCTAAAGCACAGGAAACAAAAGCAAAAATAGGCAGATTACATAAAACAAAACAAAACAAAACAAAACTTCTGCACAGCAAAGGAAACACTCAACAGAATGCAGAGACAGCCTACAGAATGGAAGAAAATATTTCCAATGTTCAACTCTGACAAGAGACTGATATCTAGACTATATAAGGAATTCTAAAAACCCCATTCAAAACAATCCAATTTAAATGCAGGCAATAGATCTAAATAAACATTTCTCAAAGGAAGTCATTCAAATAACTAATTGGTACATGGGGGAAAAAAGCTCAACATCACAAATTATAGGGAAAATACAAATCAAAAATGCAAAAACATATCACCTCACTCCAGTAAGAATGATTAAGATAAAAAGGTCTAAAGAAAATGACTTCTGGTGAGGAATGGGAGGAAAGGGATCCCCTGCACGCTGTTGGTTGGACTGTAAATCAGTACAGACATTACGGAAAACAGAATGCAGCTTCCTCAAAAAACTAAAAGTTGAACTACCACATGATCCTTCTGGGTAAATATCTGAAGGAAATGAAGTCAACATGTTAAAGAGACATCTACACATCGATGTTCATGGCAACACTACTCACAAGAGCCAAGAAAGGGAAATAATCTAAGTGCATATCAGCTGCAAAGTGGAAAAGGTGTTTCATAGGCACAATGGAGTAGTACTCACTCATAAAAAGAATGGAATTTTGTCATTTGCAACCACATGGATGGAACTGGACAACATCGTGTTAAATGAAATAAGTCAGGCATTGAAAGACAGGTCCTGCATGGTCTCCCTCATCTGTGGAATTTAAAACGTTGATTTCATAAAAGTTGAGGGTAGAATGTGGTTACTGGAGATAAACCACAATGGAGCAGGAGGTGGAGGGATAGGGAAAAGTTAACCAATGGGTACTAAGTTACAGTTTGATAGGAACAGAAGCACCGGGGTACTATTGCACAGTATGGTAATTATAGATAACAATTATACAGTGTATATTATTAAAAAATCAGAAGAAAGGAATTTGAAAGTTTCTACCATGAAGAAATGATAAATATCTGAGGAAATAAATATGTATAACTTAATTTAAACATCATATAATATATATATGTATCAAACATTACATGGGTACCCCCATTAATGTATATAATTTTTTAAAATTCTGGGGTGTCAGCTGGAAATTTTTTAAAACACACAGAAATTTCAAAAAAATAAAATGAACTTTCCTTAAAAATATTTCATGCAGTACTCATAAAGCATGTAGGACAACTTCATAGAATATTTACAGAGCAGGTATGACAATTTCCTAAAGTACTCATGGAGCACGTAAGACAGCTTCATAGTTAGCCACAAGGTGATAGATGTGGCAGCTGCTGTATTTCAAGCCTCTTTATTCCTGATAAGTCCAGGATTATTGCACACCTTCCTCAACAAAAGAGCCCCCAATAAATTAAGTCTAGAATATTACATTTTATACCAAAATCCCCCAAGTTAGACAGTCAACTAAACTTTAACAGAATCACTTAACCTTCTAGCTGAAAGGGACTTTAATCATCATTTAACTGTAGTAAATGTTGGTTGTAAAATTATTCATGCTCTGCAGGGCAGAGATATTGTCCTGAATGCATTAGTTGTATCACATAACTTGAAGACTTTTGAGGCTGGTACTCAGTAAGCTTTTGATTCTATGAGTCAATGAAAGGGGATGTAGTTCCTTCAGGCTTGTTCAAGGAGTTATGGCTGGAGATTTGGGTTGATGCTCACTTCATTTGACATATGCTCATGTCTACACACAAAGCATCTTGTCCATTGAGCGCAGTCTCAGTCTAATCACGTGGTCAGACACTTAGGACTAAGTGAGCAAAAACTCATGGTGTGGAAGACCAAGGATGCATCCCAGTGCCTCTCATAGAGTAGATGCATTACTGAAAAGATGAGGATAGATTTCATTCTTTTACATATATCGGAATAGATAAGTATTTGCAATAGGTGTGTATTTTACCGCTTAACCCCTCCCACTTAAGAGGGCTTGGACTTGTCCCCAACAGCATTACTGAATAGCAAGAACCCATCGTGTTGGAGGAATATATTGTTTGGGCCATTCAAGGGAGGTCATGTGCAGCCATGCCGGGTGTGCTCCTTGAGGCATTTGAGCCATCAAGATCTTGGCCCAACAAGGACAGGAAAGCAGATCCTGGCCATCTGCAGTGCAGGAGAGTGACTGGCTTCCACGGAGCAGCATGGACAGTCCACCAGTTGGTCCTCTTCATTCTTATTTCTAGAATAAGAATGAAGCACCAAGGGCACACCTGCCACCATGTTCCCTGCCACACACCCCAGGTACCTCTAGACATTCCCTTTCCTTTCTTTCTAAGGCATAACTCTTGTTTCTTGATCTCCTGTGATCTTCATTTGGGAATCTCACATTCCAAGGGGAGAAACTTCGGTTTATTTCTCTCTCTCTCTCTCTCTCTCTCTAATTTGGATTATGTATTCATTTATCACTTTTGCAGTACTGGAGATTGAATGCAGGACTCTCTGCCATGGAGCTACATCCCCAGTCCTTCTTTTCTTATAATTTTTATTATTTTTTAATATGTTCTAATTTGTTGTACATAACAGTAGAATGCATTTATACATTTTGATAGATCATACATAAATGGAGTGTAATTTCTCATTTTTCTGATTGTATATTGTAGGATCACATCAGTTATGCTGTCATATGTGTGCATGAGGTAATAATGTCTGTTTCACTCTACTTTCTCTGTATTCCTGACACAATAATTCTGATTCTTTTTGAAGTCTGGTCTAAGGAAGTGGGGAAATTTTACATCAACATAATGCTTGGAGATAGCTTATTACCAATCAAGAGGACTTTAGAGTTCCAGGTGACCCTCTTATGTAAAGAAATAATCACATTCTGATTTCCATTTGGCTTTCATGTATACAGTAGTCTCCCTGTTACCAGGTGGTACCAGTACCAGCCCAGGGAGGAAGAGACTAGGTTTGCTGCTCCAGAAATATTCAGTCTAGTTGGTAGGGAAAAAAAAAGTGTTATTCAAAGCCATCTTTGAAGGGAGATAGAAGAAAATTAATTGCTTCAGAAATTCCAACCAGAAATCCCTGAAGTTAAGCAGAACTCTAAAAGAAGAGACCAGGGAGCAAGACCAATGGCAAGGGGTGTACACATGCAGAGTTAATCAGCTGGTGCTGTACGGGCAGAGGCCGGGGGCAGTTTCCATTTTCAGCTTCTTTGGTGCCCATCTGGTCCCCCACCCAGCGTCTACTCTCAGCATTTAGAAGCCATTCCCAATTTCAGAGAGGGATCCCCAAATTCAGTCTGTTTACACCTCTCCTTACTGCAGAGGATACATTCCAAGATCCCAATGGATGTCTGAAACCACGGAGAGTACTGAACCTGATATATACTATATTTTTTCTATACCTGCGTATCTATAGTAAAGTCTAATTTAAAAATTAGACATAGCAAGAGGTTAACAATAGTAAATAATAATAAAATGGAACAACTACAACAGTATACTGTAATACATTTACTAACTTCACTAGTCTTATGTTTTGGGGTCACTGTTAAGTAAAATAAAGGTTACTTGGACACAAGCACTGTGACACCTTAACAGTCAATCTGATGATCCAGATGGCTACTCAGTGACTAATGAGGAGGTAGTATATACAGAATGGATACACTGAAAAAAAGGATAATTCATAGCCCAGATGGGATGGTGTGAGATTTTGTTATGCCACTCAAAATAGAGTACAATTTAAAAGTTTGCATATTTTTTTTGAGTTTTCTATTTAATATTTTTCCATAGTTGACTATGGGTAAGTGAAACTGAAATGCAAACTTACAGATGGGGAGGAAACTACTGTATTAATATATCTGTACCTGGGTTTGCTCAATGCAGATGACTACATCAGGAAAATCTATAATTTTACCTTTCTCTCCTCATCTCTAGTTGGCCAGAATATTTGTTTTGAAGTATGGCTCAAATTACTTACCTTAGTTGTCTGCATATCCCAAATATCTCAGCTGTTTGTCAAATTTCTGCTATACATTGTCTTGTGACTACGTAGACCTTCTCGGTGGAACTTACATTCTGCTCAGGTGAAGGGTTTGGTGAACTGAAACCAGAAAAAAGTTAAGGGCAATGAAACAAAATCTAGTGTCTTATTCAAGGAGTGACTTTCCTGGACTCCGGTGCATTTGTACTAGTTGTCATGATGAATTGTTCTGACAATTACCCAGGCAGCACAATAATTGAAATTTCTTTTCCCAAGGGCTTTGTAATTCAAACATTCAAAACAACTTGGCCTCGGTCCAGAACAGAAGTCATAGGCCAAGATTGAAAAAATAAGTGAATAAATGTTTAAAGAGCTAGAGAAAGCACTGTCTTCTCTCCAAAAATCCAATTTGGGTCCCAGATTGAAGGACAACTAAGAAAAACTGGAACATCTACTTCCTATTTATCTAATAAAATTAATTGCTTATAATGTTTCTATTGGGCCCCTGAGTGAAGAGTGTGTGAGTGTGTGTGTGTATGCATGCATACAAAGTTTATGCTTCGGGATCTTTATTGCCACTACTCTTGCCAATCCCAAATGTGTGTGTATGTATACATATATTTTTTTCTTTTTTTTTTTTTCCTAGAAAATGAATGCTGGTTTTCATAACCAATCTTGGACTAAACTACAGCTATCGTTTAGAGGCTAAGCATTTGCAGACTACTCCACAGATTTTGTTTTTTGTTAATAACCCATTTCGAAGTTCAGCAGACTGGCATCTCTTTTGATTCTGATTATACTTCCGACTGAAACTCCACTCCAAATTCAGCATCAGCAAATCCCTGTCTGACAGTATATTTTCTTGGTCTGCAAATGCACTGCATTTGAAAGACTGACAACACAAGAGTAGCTGCCTTGACAGAGCCCAAATGCCCCTTCGAGCCACATGGAAAAATGGTTTTGCTTCAAGTCAAGCCTCTGCCGTAGCCAGTCTACCCTAGGCGGCTGTGTGGGAGTGCTTGGCCAACAGCCAAGGTTCACACACTCTCCGCATCTCACACCCACAACCACACCCAGGTACAGTTTAAGCCTGTCTGGTCTTCAGAGGTCTTTATGTAATTTATACTCAATGATAAGAGCTCTTGGTGATGAATTTTGCTGTTTTGGGCCTCCTTGAGGGAAGCAGATTTTGACCCATAGTCAGTATTTTTCAACAGAGAGAAATGGAATTGAGGACAGTATTTTCAAATAAATTAATTCCAGTGATTTTGAGTCCCACATTAGAAAAATGTCATTCTTCCTAGAATGTAACTGCACACATACTGTTCAGTTGTAGTTGTCCCTTGGTGTCCTCTGAGGATGGATTCCAGGATGCCTCAGGGACATGAAAATCTACAGACGCTCAAGCCCCTTTTATGAAATGGTGTAGTATTTACACAGAACCTGTGCCCATCCTCCTATGTAGTTTAAATAATCTCTAGGTGACTTCTAATACTGTGTAAATCATTATTATACTTTATTGGTTAGGGAATAATGACAGGAAAAAATATACCTCTTCATTACAGATGCAATTTCTTTTTGAATATTTTTGATCCTTGGCTGGTCAGATCCTTGGATGCAGAACTCACAGATATGGATCCCACAGACATGGAGGGACCACTACTCTTAATTTCATTCCAAGAAGGAATTGAAGTAGCTTCAAAAAAAAAATGAATACATTTAATAGCTTGGGATATTGGACAGAAACTAGTTCTGTTTGCTTTTTTTTTTTTTTTTTGCAGTACTGGGGATCGAACTCAGGGCTTTGTACTTGCAAAGCAAGCACTCTACCAACTGAGCTATCTCCCCAGCCCGACAAGTTCTGTTTGATTCATTTCATGTCCCTATTGTTGGGTTTCCCATTTCATGTCACAGTGTGTAAGAAATGAGGAAGGGTGACTGGTCTGGGGAAAATAACACTTAAGTCTGGGAATACCCTGTTCAAATCAGAGACTCAGGAAAACAAATAGACCTAAGGATATTCTTCAGGCTATTTTTCCTGCCATTTAACTAATTCATGTAAATATTGGATTCAAAGCATTTTAATAAGGTGGATGGAAATATTTCCACATACTCCAAATTATCCCAAATTAGATACTTGACTGTACAGGTGCTCTTGAAGCCTGCTACTGGCTTCTGCCTCGTGAGGTTTATTCCTTGATAGCTGCGTGTTCCTGTGTGGTGCACTGGTTGTGAACCATGAGGGGCAGCCAGTGTTTTCAAACAAAAGGACTTTCCAGGATCTCTTCTGTCAAAGGAAGGACATGGTCTCCCTGCTGGGGGGCAGTGAGGTGGGAAGTACAGTATGAGGGATGCTGGTGGCCTCCCTGGTTCCTCTGTGGAACAACAACATGGCCGGAGACCAATATTTTTAAAAAAGGTTCTAAGACATGTGTGAGCAGCACACTTCCTAGGGACATGAGATTACTAAATGCCACTGTAACTTTATTGCTAATCTTGAGAGAAGTCTGGTTTTTGTTTTTTTCTGCTATAAATGCAGACACAAAACCGATGTCTATTTTTCCAAATAAGCATATGTATTTTACATGTGTATTTTCCAATTTTTCCATTTAATCTAAATATATTTGTCCAGCACTCTCTCCTTATAAAAGTTTGTTCACACCTTCCCCAAACTTTCGCCACTCATTCATTCATTTATTCAACCAATTTTTATGACGAGGTGGCTAATCATGCGAGAGCAATGCCCATGTTAGTGGAGAATTCTTTCCTATTGTTGGTTGATCCTTAAAGAAAGATAAATGATCGCTCTACCCCTTGAGCAGAAACTGTGGAGGTCAGGATTATTGTTGATATTTTAAAAATTTAGATTTGTCAGCAGATGTAGTTGGGCTCTGGAACGTCTCCTCCCCAAGGTCCATGTGTGAAAAGCTCATTCTCCAGCTTGGTGCCACTGGGAGATGGTGGAGCCTTTAAGAAGTGGGGTCTAGCGGGAGGTCTTCAGGTCTTTGGAGGAGGACCCTCAAGGGGGATTGCGATCTGATCCCTTCTTTCTCTTCTCAGTCCTGACCATGAGGGGACTGTTTTCTCTCTATCACCCTTTGCCACTACGATACACTGTCTCACCACCTGCCCACAGCAACCGGGACAATTAATCGTGGACTAAAATCTCCAAAATGGAGACCAAATAAAGCTTTTCTCTCTATAAGTTATTTCAGGTCTTTATTTTAGTGACATAAAACTGACTAACACATCAGCCCAAGAGATCATGAATTACCTGGCTCTTGGACGCTGCAGGAAAAGAAAGATGATATATTCTAGAAACTGATCATCTGATGTCTCTGATAAGTTCATTATCAATGTTTAATTCCAGCATGGTTTTGTTTTCGGAGTAGAAGAAACTTGTAGTGCAATGTAAGCAATAGCTACTGCATCCCTGACGGTAATCAAAGTCAGTTCTTTAAAATTCTTTCCTATTGTTGGTTGATCCTTAAAGAAAGATAAATGATCACTCTACCCCTTGAGAAGAAACTGTGGAGGTCAGGATTATGGTTGATCTTTTAAAAATTTAGATTTGTCAGCAGATGTAGTTGGGCTCTGGAACGTCCCCTCCCCAAAGGTCCGTGTGTTAAAAGCTCTGACCCTAGGTTGGGGCCATTGGAAGATGTTGCTATCTCAGAAAAATTATTAGTATATATATTTTTGAAACTGTAACTTGTCTGTTATTCTATTCTTTTAGGTATGGATGGTTTATTCACAAATCCAGCCAATCTAGGTACCCATACCATTTCACTCAGTTGGTGCTTCAATCATTAAACACTCTCTCCAAGTTTGGAAATTATTATTCTTTAAATGTTGCTTTACGTTTCATTGGTGTCTGTGCCAGCTTTACTTTTTATAGAATGCTATTACTTGAATAATTAGTTTGGAGGGGTGTGTGTGTGTGTTTACACACCCAGACATCATAATATTTATTTCTATTTTTTGGTTCGTTTTTTGGAATTGAAGCCAGGGCTCCACACATGCTAAGCAGGTGCTCTGTACCACGGGTACCCCAGCCACGCCATTTATTTTGGCTTGAATCTTCTCACCCATTTTAAGGCCTGCTTTCTCCGTGGTAAGGAGCCTACTTATAGATTGCATTCACGATGTGAGAAGCACTCCTTTCAGATCTTTCTAGTAAATTTCAAATAGCACATTGGATTTGTCATAGCAGATCTCTCACGTTCTCCTTATAAAATCCACTTACACCTTCTGTCTTTCAATCAGTCTATCCACTAGGAGGAAAAGAACCATCAAGGAGAGAAATCTGTGGATACATAACTTTATAAACAAGAATGTCCTCAACTTCCAGTTTCATTCCTCTGTCAAGAAGACTATCACCGTGTAGCACGGGTCTGTTGTCAGAATTTCTGCTGAAATATGCTAATAGTTTTAAGCAGTTAAGAGCATTGTGTCTGTAAGGAAGGTAGAGATAGGAAAATATAATCAGCTCTAACAATAGATGGAGGGTAACCATGTCTCACCACAAGGGACAAAGAGGAAAATAATCATTTCATTCTTTTTCTTCCTTTTCGCTTGATTGCCGCAGCTCTGTAGGCATCCCAGGTGCCCTGGATGCTCAGCAGCCAGGCGGGGGCTCATTTGCATAAGGCTTCCCAGAGCTGCACTTCCAGTGGGTATTCTTCAGAGCCAGACTGGACGGACAGGAGGCGGAGGCATCTCTCAGGGGGCAATGCTGAGCCCGTCACATCTTTTCTTTAAGGAAAAGAGCCGTCTGGAGATTTCTTTCTATTTTCATCACTTCCTTGACTAATACATACCCACTGTATTTGCATAACATCTACTTGGTTGCATGTCCGGGCTTCCTGAAGGGTAGGGGAGGGCATTTGAATATGTATTTTATTCTGTGTGATGTCTGAGAATGGAGCCTCTAATCTCATTACCGGCCTGTATGCTTCCAGTGAGTTATTCTACAGCCTTTAGAATCCTACCTCCAATTTGTAAGCCAAACTAACCATTACATTTCCATTGCTGAAGGATGTTAAGTAGAAGAACGCTTTCGGTGAGAATAGAATGAAAAATCTCAGCATAGGGGGTCTCATAACCCCCAAGTTGGCTTTTTAGATTACTCCATACAGGTTTATGTTATAAGATTCCCTTTCTCTAGAACACCCATCTTCTCCCATAAAACCTCAGAGAAACTGCATTTGGAACATAACACTGATTAAACCCAGTCACCAAATGCTCTAACTTGACCACCTCAAAGAATAATAATTTCCAAACTTGGAGAGAGTGTTTAATGATTGAAGCACCAACTGAGTGAAATGGTATGGGTACCCAGATTGGCTGGATTTGTGAATAAACTGCCCATACCTAAAATAATAGAACAATAGACAAGTTACAATTTCAAAAATACATATACTAATAATTTTTCTGAGACAGGACAAAGGCAGAGTCAAAAATCACTCTTCAAAGCTGTTCCCAGCCTCTCTTCTATGGTTCATTGCTGTAGGTTCAAATGCTTTGCCTGGATGCTTTTGTTTAAACCTTACCACAATTCTAGGTAGATGATTTTTTTAAGTCCCCATTATACAGATGAGGAAACCGATGCCAGTAACTATCCCAAGGTCACTGGTAAGAGATAGATCTGAGGTTAGTAATTGGGTGTGTCCAATTGTAATAACCTGCATCTTTTTTTATTTGTTCTTTTTAGTTTTACACGACAGTAGAATGTATTTTGACATGTCATACATACGTGGAGGATAACTTCCCATTCTTGTGGTTGTACAAGATGTGGAGTTACACTGGTTGTATATTCATATATACATAGGAAAGTTATGTCTGATTCATTCTACTGCCTTTCCCATTCCCATATCCACCCCCCACCTCCCCCCACCCCCGCCTATTGTGTGTCAGCACCTGCATATCAGAGAAATCATTTGACCTTCGGTTTGGGGGACTGGCTTACTTCACATAGCATGATAGTCTCTAGTTCCATTCACTTACTTGCAAATGCCATAATCTCATTCTCCTTTATGGCTGAGTAATATTCCATTGTGTATATATGCCATCTTTTCTTTATCCATTCATCTGTTGAAGGGTACCTAGATTTGTTCCATAGCTTAGCTACTGTGAATTGAGCTGCTATGAATATTGATGTGGCTGCGAAAGTATAGTATGCTGGTTTTAAGTCCTTTGGGTATGTGCCAAAGAGTGGGATAACTGGGCCAAATGGTAGTTCCATTTCAAGTGTTCTGAGGAATCTCCAGAGGGATAACCTGCATCTTTAATCCTTGCCTAATTTCTGATCCTTTCCTTCCAGGTCTTCTCCTTTTATTCCAGCTTTCTAGGATCCTCCAGGGTAGCACTACTCTCAGATCTGGACTCCTTCTGCTTTGCCAGCCAGCAAACCCGCTTTTCTGGCTTCTTCTTGCCTAAGGGATCTGCTTTCTGACAAGATGGGTGTTTCCCACGCCAGATTCATCCTCATTATCATCTCAGATGCTTGTTAAAAATAGAGGTGTCCAGCATCTCTCTTGGAGACTGTTTCATGAACCTAGTTGAGAATCAGAAGTCTCCTTGTTTAAGAAGCTTTCTGTGTGATTCTGGTAAGTGACCAAGTGCTATGGTTCAGAAACGATTTGAGTATGTACCCCAAAAGTTCATATGCAGAGACTTGGTCCTCAGCGTGGCAACAGGAGGTGGTGAGAACTTTAAGAGGCGGAGCCCAGTGCAAGCTGATTAGGTTATTGGGGCTGCGGCCCTGGAATGAGTTGGTTTCCATGAGGGTGGGTTTTATAAAATTTAATCTGACAGTGTGCGGTGGTGCATGCCTATAATTCCAGTCACACGGGAGACTGAGGAAGGAGGATAGAAAGTTCGAGGCCTGCTTTGGTAACTTAGCTAGACCCTGTGGCAAGACAAAAAGTATAAATTAAAAGGGATGAGGATGTTGCTCAGTGGTAGAGCACCCTGGATTCAATGCTCAGGACTGAAAAAAAAAAAAAAAAGGAAAAGAAAAAGAGTGAGTCTAACCCCTCTCTGGTATCTTTCTTCCTGTCTTCCTGTCTGATCGTTCTTTCTTTTTTCCTTTAGTTAAATTTTTTTTATTTGTTCTTTTTAGATATACATCACAGTAGAGTGTATTTTGACATATTATGCATACGTGGAGTATAACTTATTCTAATTAGGATCCCATTCTTGTGGTGTATGTGATGTGTAGTTTCACGGGTGGTGTATTCATATGTGAACATAGGAAAGTTATGTCTGATACATTCTACTGTCTTTCCTATTCCCATTCCCCCTCCCTTCCCTTCATTCCCTTTTGCCTAATCCAGTGAACTTCTATCCTCCCCTCCCCACCCCCCAATCTTATTGTGTGTTAGCATCTGTATATCAGAGAGAATCTTCAGCCTTTGGGTTTTTTGGGACTGTCTTGTTTCACTTAGCATGATAATCTCCAGATCCATCTATTTACCAGCAAATGCCATAATTTCATTCTCCTTTATGGATAAGTAATTTTTCATCATGTATAGATACCACATTTTCTTTATTGATTCGTCTTTGAAGGGCACCTAGGTTGGTTCCATAGTTTAACTCTTCTGAATTGAGCTGCTATAAACATTAAAGTGGCTGTGTTACTGTAGTATGCTGATTTTAACTCCTTTGGGTGTAAACCGAGGAATGGGATAGCTGGGTCAAATGGTGGTTCCATTCCAAGTTTTCTGAGGAATCTCCATACTGCTTTCTATAGTTGTTGCACCAATTTGCAGTCCCACTAGCAATATATGAGTGTATCTTTTCCCCGACATCCTCACCAACATTTATTATTATTTGTATTCTTCTTGTATGTGTTCATACCTTTGTGATACCATCTGCCATGAGGCCCTCATCAGAGATAAGAAGAGGCTGACAACATGCTCTTCAGCCTCCATAACTGTGAGCTAAATAAAGCTCTTTTCTTTACTAAGGACCTAGTCTCAGGTATTTTGTTATAGAAACAGAAAACAGATGAATACACCAAATTAGGGGAAAATGTTATTTCCAACCCATGTACCCCTTTCACATACAACACTAACCAAACATTTTCCCAACTTTAGTACTTGCGTTAGATCAATAGTATATCAAAGGAAGTCCTATAAAATGTTTCAAATATATTACGATGATCAGATTTTGATGCATTTTGACTTTTTCTCATTTGAGTGGCTTGTGCTTTTAAACATATTTTAATTTTATATGAAAAGCAATTTAATGATCTCTTATATTGTGCAGGGTTTGGACAAACAACAAATGTTAAAATGAAGGTTGAGAAATAAACCATGTTTAAGGTGTGAAAAATGGACTATGAACTCAATTTTTTTAAAAAATGTTCATATTCGATTTAAAAATGGTAACAGAAGATTACTTTGTTAAATTTTTTGAAAGCAATCAGATAAATAGTCACTATATTTTCTCTTTTAGACAATGGTTTTGAGGAATGACGACCTAGATATCCTCTAAGAATTTCAGTTCTATGGATGTGGTTGGTAACATTTTTTGAGGCTTGTTTGAGGAATGTTTTTTAATTCATACCCTTGCATTTAAAGGTCAATATGCCAAAGGCCTTGTTCCTTTTGCCAACAGCCTACTCTGGGTCTGAGTTAAGCCATGGAGAACTGTGATCGAGAATAACGTAAGACCCGTGACCGTCAGAGGCCCTGTGGTTAACCATGCTCAGCAAACTGAGTGGCAGAGTCTGAGCCCTGCTCCACAGAGGCCACTAGGGCTCACTCGTGACAGAATCTTCATCCAGTCGCAGGCAGGGACGTTGGGATGACAGTCGCTTGGGAAGAGTCGTAGCAGAGATGCCAGCAGGGAGTCAGAGGATCAGCATCTGAACCCTGAAGTCCCCAGGGCAGATGGCCTGCGTTCTGACGTGTGTGTGTGTTGTGTGTGTGTGCATGTGTGTGCGTGCTGTTCTCCTGTCTTCTGCCCAACAGATAGACACAAACAGGACGTACACCATTGAAAACTTCTTTCTGTTTCAAGTGATAAGCTTGTTTCAAGTAGTCCCTGAATGGGTTGTCTTTGGGACAGGGACTGGAGGGAAACCTGGCTAGCGAACTAGGTTGGAGTTACCTGAGCGTGTCAGATGAGGAGTGCTGAGAGGTGTTACCCTGAGTACCCTGAGTAGCCATAAAGAGCTCGTGTGTGTGTGTGTGTGTGTGTGTGTGTGTGCATGCTGGGGTGTGTACAATGTTCTGCATGTACCGTGTGTATATGTTAGGTGTGTGTTGAGTGTGTATGTGTATTGTGTATATGTTGTGTGTATATTGGTTATGTATGTGCATTGGGAATGTGTGTGCTGTGCATGTGTGTGTTTGGATGCATGTGCTGGATATGTATTGAATGTGTTGTTGGTGTGTGTCGAGTGGGTGTATGTGCTGGGTATGTGTGTGTATTGGGCATGTGTTCACTGGGTGTGTTGGTGGGGTTTATATTCTGGGCATGTGTGTACTGGATGGGTGCATGTATGTGTTGAGTGTGTATTGTACGTGTGCTGGTGTGTGGTACACATGCCCCTATGTTGGGGTGGCTGTGACAGGAGCAGACCTGTCCTGGAAGGCCCCTGGTGTTGTGTGGAGGAGGTGCTGTTGGAGATAGTCCTCGGCACGACAGGACAGTGGGCAGCAGCTGTGGACTCAGGAAGTACTGGTGGAAACAGAGAGAGGAGGGACACGGGAAAGGAACCGACGTCAGTTCTGGGCACTGACTAGATGTGGGGATCTGAGGAGGACGGGAGTGACTGTGAGATTTCCTCCCACCTGGTGGTACCTCTAACCCAGGCAGCCGGCTCAGGAGCAGAGCGGGGAGAAGCCAAATTTTGGGTTTGGCTGAGTTCGAGGCACAGAACTTTTGCCCAAAGGAACTGGAAACTCAAGACTTCAATTCTGTTTAATTAAAATACCAAAGAAATACTAGTTGAAATGTTGTCTAAGAGAGTGGGACTCAGGGGAGAAACGCTTCGCTGGGGCAGGGAGGAGTGTCCATATGGAGGTCCCTGGTGTGGTTTCTCTGGGATCTGTGCAAACCCTCCAGGACCCTGGACCAAACCCTGAGGAACTGCACATGCCGGTCATTCTCACCCTCACACTCACACCGCTGCTGGTGGCCACTTCTTTTCTGGGCCTGCAGAGGGTGGCTGAGGAGGGCGGTACACACAGGGTCCTGTGCCACTTTGTCCTATGGCAGAGAATTCCACGGACAGCCTGTTGTGTCTGCTCTTTTCTGCTCCAAATAAATACTAGATCCATAAGTAGTAATTGGCAGCAAAGGAGAAAGAGATGATTTCCAACTCCACAGCACACCCCCTACTACTGAAAACTGGTCAAGAAAGTGGCTTCTCTGTTGTTATTTTCTTTTTCCACCACTAATGTGTAATTTTCATGCACCAGCTTGAAGTCCCTTCCAGGAAAACAAAATGAGATGAAATCAGCAAGGATGTGTAATGACATGCATGGCTAAGCATGTGCCAAAGCGTAAGCTCATCTCCTCTGAGGCCGCTGCTTGCAAAGAAAAGCAGTGTGTGTTTAAGTGAACCCAGCTCGGCTGGCAGGAAAAGCATTCCAGCTTTTAGTCTCCTCCTCATAGTTGAAATCTACTTTTGAAACCACACTTACTTTATTATTTTTACACATCAGTAATGTACCTCTCGTTATGTGTGTGTGTGCGTGTGTAAGTGTGTGTGTGCATTGTTCCGTATCTCCTTCCTCCAAGGGTACTCAAACTCTTCACAGCTGCAGACACCAGAAGCCCAGTCCTGCCAAGCCTGCTGAGATTTGGACAACAAATAACAGCCCCAAAGAGGCAGCCTCCTGTGGGCTGTGGCACTGATCGCTAGCCTGTGATGTTATTCCTCTCTGCCTAGCACGGGGTCATGGAGCGCTGGTTCCCAGCCCCCACCACCTCTGCCATCTAAAAATTAGCAGGAAAGGCAATGTCCTAGTATCTGACAAATTGCACTGACTCACACCCTAATTAATCCCGTAAATGATTTTACTGTTCTCTGCTTCAAATCTTGCATGTCCCAACCAGCTTGAAGTTACTCGGGATGTCTGCATTTGAAGGTAAATAGCGAAGATTTCTTTCTTGGAATGCTAAGACATCCTTCCTGCCCTGCTGGGGGGAAAAAAAAAAGGTATAATTTTGGCACTACCTGAAAAAGTCGCTGCATGCGACATGTCTGTCTCTCTGCAGGCTGCTCGGCAGGCATATGGTCGGGTCTGCTCCATGTCCCGTGGGCTCCTTCCCTCGTGTTTGCTCAGACTCCAGATCACGTTTGTCAAAGCTGTCCTGGGTGTTGAGTAGAAAGCTTGCCAAAGTTGTTCCTTCCTGATTGTCACAGAGCCAAGAGCACTTCCGTGCCCTGGAGGCTGCTGCCCACTCTTTCTGCATGTGCCTCACCTTTGCCATGGGGCGTGAGTGCTTGCCATTCACCTGCCAGGGCACCCGGCACACACCACCATGGAAGGGCCTGCCGTCTGAGGCCAGGTGTTCTTTGCCTTGGATCCTGGGGTGGTGGGCACACGCTCCTCTTCTGTTTACTCCTTCCTGAAACTATCAACACACAACAGGACTTCATCACAAAATACAGGCACATGCTGCCTGATGTCATTTTGGTCAACAAAAGACTTTGTATATGTGGGCCCATAAGATTATAGGGGCCTTGAACCATTCCTATCTTCCAGTGACATTGTAGCCTTCACAACATCAAAACAGCACATTCCTCACTTGGTCATGGAGACACTGGTATCAACAAATCCCTGTGCCACTAGCTGAGTAGCATACACACATGCAATCAGACACTGCGTGGTGCTCAAGAATGCTAAGAAAGGACAGCATAGTTGGCAGTGGGTATTTATGGTTATTGTGGAGTACTCTTACTTAGAAAAAAAGGTTTACTATAAACCGGTCTGTAGTGGGACTCTGGTTGCTACCCTGTCCATCTCGTGTTTATCACTTGTCTTGATTGCATCACGAGGCCACGTGGAGTATGGACCCAGACCATGTAGGTGTGTTGCACAATTCAAAATCGCTTAGCACTGTTTACTGATGTGTATGAGTATATGCTTGGGGACGTGCTCAGACTGGGCAAAGCCACCAGAGGACAGACTGGTCGTTTGCTGAAATGCTGGAGCAGGACCCTGGAGTCTGCCTGCTCTGCCCAGGTCACACTTTGGATGTGAGATCATGGAAGTTTTGGGGATGCTGGGAGGCCCTGGATGTCCAGGGCACAGAAAGGGGCATTAGGGAGAGACCCATGGCTGATTGCCAACCTGCCCGAGAGCACTGCAACCTTGTCACTATTTCCATGGCCTCACTGGGAGGGGACATGGGAGATCTCAGTCCCAGCTCTCACCAGGCCTCTGGTTTCTTTGCTCTCTAACCCACTTCCATTCAGAAGATGTTTGCTGAGCAACTGAGATGAGCCCGGCGCTCTGCAAAGGACAGTGGAGAGGTGAGTGACAGTGTCCTCAGCCCTCACACACCGGGAGGGTGGGGTCTCACACTCCCTCCCTCCCTCATATGCTGGGCTGGTACTGAGTGCAGACCAAATGCCAGTGTCCTTGGGTCACAGCTGCCCTGGAAGTGGAGGCAGGACCCTAGTGGGCAGCAGGTGTGGTTTCACTGAGCAGAAACCCAGAGAGAGGGCAGGCAGACCAGGGAGCAAGTCCTGGAGGGCAGCACTTCTGGAACCTTCTGGAGCACTAAGAACAGTGGGTAAATTAACAGCGATAGGAATCACAGCTCAGAGCCCACTGAGATTGGTCAACCAGAGTGACAAGGGCACCTGAGGCGGGTACCCCAGAAGCAGAACCTGAGGCCGGAGCTTTATTAAGGAGGTGATCTTGGGGAGACTAGCTCACGATAAGCCTGTTTCAGTTCATTTTGTTTCCATAGCAGAATACCTAAGACTAGATAACTTAGAGAAAAAAAAAAAAAAATCAGTGTATTTAGGCCCACAGTTCTGAATTCTGGGAAGTCCAAGATAGGTGGCCTCTTCTGGTTGGCTTCTGGCGAGAGCCTGTGCTGCTTCAGCTCAGGGCGGAGGGCACACATGTTGAGACAGAGCAAGCCATCCACGGAGAGAGCTTGCTGGATAACAAAGCCACGCCCCAGCCGCCCATTAATCCAGGAATGGATTCGTCCACTCAGAATGGCTCCACTTGCTGACACTGCCACAATGGACCCACTATGAATCAAAGGGGACACACCATAGCAGAAACGCCGGGACACCTGATGACTTTTCGGCAAAAGCAAAGGGAAGAGGAGAGTGGAAGGAATGATGTGGGACTGGTTTCCTGCAAGGGTGGTGGGGAGCCAGGGAAGCCGAGGGTACAGAGTGTCTCAGGAGTGGCTCAGCCGTCAGAGAAGACAGCATTCCCAGGAAAGGGGTGGTTACCAGTTCCGCGGGTTCTCACGCTCTCCATCGAAGAATCAGAGGCACAACTGCAGGGGCACAAGACTGTTGGGATTTCTTGCTCCAGCAAGGAAGACACAGCATTGGCCAAGAGTGTCACGCTGGCTCCCAAGACAAAGGACAGAGCTAGTTTTGTTCCTAGGAAAGGTTGACAGGGGTGAACTAGAGTTTAGGAATGTTAATTGACTTTCGATATATTTCAAAAGTGTTTTTCTTTTCTTGGGCGAGCACTGTTAGCTAGTCATCTTGGTACCACGTATGCCATCTCTCGTATTGATGCTGCATCCTGTATTGCGATCCCTGCCTTGGGGTAAGGATGAGCTGTTGTAGCTGTTCAGAGAACACCTAGGTGGGGGTGGAAAGCACAACCATGCCAGTGACACGGTCAGGGTCCTGGGAACTTGCTGTTTCATTGAGTCCTCAGCTGCTTTATCTTCTATGTTGCTGTCCTTGGAGAGTCACGCAAGGGTCTCCTGGCCTTAACCATCTACCTGGTGTGTGAGTTAGCTTTTCATCACTTTGACCAAAATAACTGACAAGAACAACTTAGGATCCACTTAGACTTGCCTCATGGTTTTAGAGGGTTCAGCCAATGGTTGGTTGGCTTCAAGGCAAAAACATCATGGTGGAAAAGTGTGGCAAAGGAAATCTGCTCCTCTCATGGTAGCTGGGAAGTGGGAGGAGAGGATGAGGGAAAGAGAGGAAAAGAACAGGCAGGGGAGAAGATAAGCCCTCCCATGATGTTACCCCAGTGATCTACTTTCTCCACTAGGTCCCACCTCCCAGTGTCCGCTCAGCTATCAATGGATTAATCCACTTAATGTATCAATCCTCTGATGAGGTCAGAGTCCTCATGATCCCCTTATTGCCTAGAAGCCCACCACTGAATCTTACTGCATGGAGAAGTCATGCTTTCAACACTTGAGCCTTTCAGGGGACATTCCAGATCCAAACCAGAACACCTGGTTTCTCAGGTCAATAAGACTTGGTGGTGAGTGAGACGGTTAGCAAGCCAGTCATGGAGAGAGCTTGATTGTCTAACAGAAAATGAGACTTTGGTAGTGAGCAAGAGGGTAGGGAAGGGCACATATCATGTTCTTAATAGCTAACAAGCCATGAGGTAAGGTTCCTAAAGTGGATTTGTCCTTTCTGAAGTGTGGCCAGGGGTTGGGGGCCTGACTCCCGCATTCCCCCTCAGTTTATACTCTTTAATCCTAAGGGATGCTGGTTTTCATGGGGGTCCCTGACTTTTCTCAGAATAAGGCAAGTTGTGTGCTTTTGCCAGATGTATCCCGTGGAAGCAATTGAATGACACCATGTGCCCCTCACAGTGCCAAGAAAGCCCTGCGTGCACGTGATTTTGCCTCAAGGACATGGGCATAGCATTCCTGTTCTAACTCCATTGATGAGAAGGTCAGGCGGGTGACCAAGTCGATACAGCAAATAAGTGGATGAAACTTATTCTTTAATTCTTCAGTTTTATTAGTGATCCCTAACAACGTCTCTTTAGGGAAATATTGCTGCCGTGAAAATATCACAGGAGCCTTTGTCTAGTTGGTTTGTTGCTCTTCCTGCTCTTTAAACTAGTAAACAGTGGCTTGCCTCAGATCTGCAGCTTGTCCTCGGAGCTGAGCTATTCGGTCTTCCTACAGCAAAGCATACAGTTTACTAAAGCAAAGGTAAGGGCATGCACTCAGCACCTTCCACAACAGGAAGTCATGCGTGCCATGGTCTCTTGTATGCCCTTGAAGAGGCATCTTTACGTACCTAAATGGCCCCCAGTGCTGCCTGGCCAGCCCAGGTACGCACATGGAGGCCTCCAACATGAGGTCTCTGCTGTGAATCATTTCCTGAGCTGTGTGTGCAATGCACCTGGACATCCTTGAGAGACAGCAGCCTGACAGTATGGTTCACTTTTAAAAATTGGTTCTTTTAAGTAATACATGACAGTAGAATCCATTTTGATATAATTATACAAACATGGAATATAACTTATTCTAATTCAGACCCCAGGACCTCTCCTTTCACTTCCCCTTTTCCACCCCCAACTTTCTTTCCCTTATTGATCTTTCTGCCATTTACCCATAGTTATTTATTTTTTAAATAGAATTTTTTGTGGATGTACACTGCTGCTTGCCGCCTGCCGCCAACCAGCGGGACAAAGGACACGTACTCTTCAGAAGTTCATGAAGCAGCTTTCTTTTTATTCGGATAACACCCTCAATATATAAGCAGTCTCATGCATATGCAATTGTAACCAGATATGTCCATCCAGTCCTATTAAAGGTCAAGCGATCACAGCTCAAGCACACATGTAAGATATATCTGTCCACGCGCTAGGCGGCTGAGCTAATTATCATTCAGCCAATGGTAAACGCCTCCTGTTTTTCTCAAGGCGCACTCAGCACGCCATTTGACTCTCTGCCAGTCGCCATCTTTGGCTGCATGTGGCGTAACCCTGGGCCACGGGTCTCGCCCGCCACAGTACACAATGTGAGATTCAATCTGGTATAAGCATAGACGTACACATGAACGTTATGTCAGATTCATTCCATGTCTTTCCTATCCCCCTCCCTTCCCTTGATTCCCCTTTGTCTAATTCAATGAACTTCAATTGTCCACCCCGCCCCCTTATTGTGGGTTAGCTTCCATATATCGGAGAAAACATTTGACCTTTGGTCTTTTGGAATTGGCTTATTTCACTGAGCATGAGAGTCTCCAGATCCTTCCATTTACTGGCCATTGTCATAAAATCATTCTTTATGGTAAAGTAATACTCCATTGTGTATATACACCACATTTTCTTTATCCATTCGTATGTCGAAGGGCACCTAGGTTGGCTCCATAACTTAACAATTGTGAAGTGTGTTACACTTATTATTAATGAAGTTGCATAGAATAAGGTGGGATGACTTTCATATGGCACAACAGATGTGTCAAAATAAGACTGTTAGAGAAATACATACATAATCAAAGTCTTGTGTTTGTTTGATGCACTACCTCCTGGCCAAATCAACACACTCTGATTTCTTTATTCTGCCAAAAGACACAATGTGAAATGTGGCATTGGGAAGTGGCATGGTCACTGAGTGACTGGCTTGTCCAGAGCAGCTCCAGTGTGTGCCTGTTGTTCCAACTTGGATGATGTAGCCCATGGTTACCTCTCTTTGGGTTCCGATTGTTTTTCTCATGCTAACTAATTTCAGGGGAGGGACACCAACTTCCTGCTCAAAGTCTTCAAGTCACTCCCAATCCCAAGCTTGGAAAATAACAGGCCAGGTAAGTTTTCCAAAGTGAGAACATCCATAGCCTTCATTTTGGGCTAATTATGCGACTGTGGCAGGAAACTTAAAGTATTCCATCTGTGGACGTGTAAAAGAACAAAGCCAGCTCTCCAGAAATAAACAGGCTAAATTCATGGACGTTATTTCATGAATGAGCAGGATAGTTAGAGGCTTCACTGACTGATTTCAGAGGCCCAAAGGTGTGTCTGAGCTAAAGACCACAAATCAGACCATTGGTAAATAAGACCATCTGCCAGTGAAGCTGAATGGTTCCTTCCCAAGGTGAAGGGGTGGGAAATGTCTTCCTTTTGTACTATTGCATGGTTGGTTTTGGGTGTAGATTTTAGGTTTGAGGGAAAACCCAGGGATTCCTGATTCCATCCTCATCTAAGTTTCACAGAAATTCATTCTCAGGTTCCATTACAGGCGGTTTATGTGTCACCACAATGTCACATTACTGCCTCTGGGTTCCCCATTCCACAGTGAGAGCTTCTACACAAATTCCCTATTCAAATACATTTTAAGCTCTAGAGGATGCCTTGCCTTTGGTGGTCCTCCCCACCAACAAATCGAATGACTGCAGCATGTGCTACGTGCCTCCCGCCTCCGAGGAAATTTCAGAAGGACTCCATCTGGTGTTCTGCGCCTTTATGTTTGTTCTTTTTATGAATAAGTTCTGCGATGCTGTTGGGAGTTAGGCTTTCTGATCATGTGATTCATCTGACTTGACAATCACCCGTTCTTTCTGGATTGATGAAATCTAAGTATTTCCAGGTTCCCCTTAAGCTAAATCATAGCCCAAGATTCTTCCTCCTTGTGTGACTCCGCCTGGCTCCCAGGTTTCTGTGGCCTCCCTGGACAGGCTGTGAGTGTTTTAGTCAGCTTTTTTGCTGCTGTGACTAAATGACCCAACCAGCATAACTGTAGAGGAGGAGGAGTTTGAGAGCTCATAGTTTCAGAGGTCTCAATCCATAGACAGTTGGCTCCATCTCAGGGCCCCATATGACACAGGAACATCAGGGCAGAAGAATGTGGCAAAGGGAAGCAGCTCACATGGTGATCAGGAAGTAGATAGAGAGACTCCACTCTTCAGATACAAATTATATACCCCATAACCACATCCCCAATTAACCACTTCCTCCAGCCACACCCCACTTGCCTCCAGGTACCACTCAATTAACCCCATTAGGTATTAATTCATTGATTAGGTTAAGAGTCTCACAACCCTATCATTTCTCCTCTGAACCTTCTTATGTGGTCTCATACATGAGCTTTTGGGGGATACCTCATATCCAAACCACAACAGAAATCCACATAGAAACTAGCTCCAGAGAACATGAATCAGCAGAATAGACCTGAGGGCTGCCCATGTATAAATAAGCGTAATTTCTTTTGCAACAGGCAGGCCACGTGTTTTGTAGAGCACTTTGTCTTCCTGAGAAGTAGAATTTTTGTTATTGCATCATGAATTGGATATTTCATGTGCCCATCTCTATAGATTATCAATTCTGGCTGTTTGGTTAGAATCTCCTGGGAACTTTTAAGAGTTCTAGTGCCTGAACTTTACCCAAAATGAGCATCTCTGGGCATTGGTTACTGACGTTAGTCAGCTTTTCATCCCTGTGACAAAATACCTGAAAGAATTATCTTAAAGGAGAAAAGGGTTGTTTTGGCTCATTGTTTCAGAGGTTTCAGTCCTTGGTGACTGGGTGCCATCACTTTGGGATTTTGTCCAGGCAGAATGTCATGGCAGGGAACATGTGGCAGAGCAGAGTTGCTTGCCTCATGGTGGCAGGTAAGCAAAGAAACAAGAGGTTGTGGGTAGGAAGGGGCTGGGACAATATATACCTTCCAGGGCATGCCATGATCTATTTCCTGCAGTTCAACTTACCTCCTATAGTTTCCTACACCTCCCAGTAATCCATCCAGTTATGAACCCATCAATGGATTAATCCTCACTATCCAATCACTATCCAATCACTTCCCTAAAGTCCCACCTCTACATATATTGCTGCTTTGGGGAACACACTTTCAACACATGAGCCTTTAAGAGGCATTCCAGGTCCACAGTGTAACAGTACATTTTTAAAAAATTTCCCCAGGTTTCTCCAATGAGCAGCCATACTTGAAAATCAGGTTCTAGGACAGCACTTCTCAAACTTTGATTTGTGCTCAAATCGCCTGTGGATCTTCCTAAGATGTACATTCTGACTCAGTAGATTGGGGAGGGGCTTGAGCTTCTATATGCCTGGCATGCTCTCAAGTGATGCTGGGAACACACTCTGAGTAGGAAAGGTGAGTGTGTAGTGTAGCTTGGTACCAGCTGCTTGTTTTTGTAAAGAATTTTATTGAGACACAACCATACCCTACCCATGCTGCAAAGTCAGGAATGAGCAGTAGCAACAGATTTTGTGGTCAGAAAGTCTAAAATATTTACCATCTTGACTTTTCATAGAAAAAGTTTGCAGGCCCTGGTTTATAACATGCTAATACTGGCATATGTTGGAAACAAAAACCTGGGCAGGTAGGCTGCGTCACTGCAAGAGGATGTGAGTCAGAGGGTCTCCCCCTGCCGGACAGAAGCAGCCACCTGCCTGTCCCCATGAGAGGTAGCACTGCTCATTCACCACATTTCCTAATGGGCAGCAACATTATTGACTTGGCCATGGCAATGGATGTCCATCTTTGAGAGCCTCCTATTGCCTGTCAAAAGCATTGTAGGAATCTTCAGAAGTCAGAAAAGCTTAAAATAAAGTAAAGCTCTGTGTCACTATAATGGACAGAGGGTCAGGGTAGATCTTGAAGTCCCAGGGATTATCAGCATTTCCTACCTCCTTTGGAAATGTTCAGACTTGATTTAAATTTTTTGGTAGTGAACATTATTTTTTTTATGTGTCTAGAATATACCAGAAACAAAGAGGGGAGGATGGTTTATCTAAATGCCTCTGAAAGTTCTTTGACAACTGTTTTAAGTTGTTCAGTCTATGTCTCTGAAATTCATATTAGTTGTCATTTAAATATTTTTACCATTTAAAAATCATACAAATAATGTATGTTTGCTGAGAAGACATATGTGTACACAGTCCTTATAGTCTAAACATCCAGAAATTACCACCATCATGCTTCAGTGTATTGCCTTTCAAATTATTTCCATAAATACATCTTGTGCATGCCAAGAGTGGGCCTTATCTCTAGCCTCATCTTGAAAGTAGGGAAAATAATACCTGTCTCAAAGGTTGTTGTCAGGGTTAAATGAGATCCTGTTTGTAAAGGGCTGAGCACATGTCAATAGCTCTATATATTCTATGTTTTGGACATAGGATTCTATTGTTTCATCAACTGCTCCCAGAAGGTTGTAGAACCAGACATAAAATTTGTACACACCACTTCCATCATCCTTAACTGGAGAGAATATGGTTCTGAGGCCACCCCTAATTCCAAGGAACACAGGAAAACATAGTGCAACTGCATAGGCTGACCCAGCACAAATCCAGGACTGCAGAGGAGAGGTGGAGCTTGTTGGAGAGCTGATCTCTTATCCATTTTTCCATGGGAAGTATTTATCTTTTGGTTTTTGACACATGGGCTCTTTATACATCAATGAGAATAATCTTATGACTTATGTCTATTACAAATTATTCCTTGGTATAAATTTTCACTTTGAATTTGTTTATGGGACTTTCTGTTGTAAAAATAACTATGGGCCAGGCACAGTGGTGCAAACCTATAATCCCAGTGACTTGGGAGGTTGAGGCAGGAGGATTTCAAGTTGGAGACCAGCCTCAGTAACTTAAAGAGATACCACTTAAAAACAGAAAAATAAGAAGAATTGGACATTGTGGCTCAGTGGTAAAGAGTCCCTGGGCTCAAGTCCTAATACTGCAAAAATAAATAAATAAATAAATAAATAAACAAATAAGTAAAACTTTGGAATGTGTATGCACACATACAAAATAGGATGAACTGAAAAACAAATATTACTCAGAATTCTAGAAGTTCAGAGTACAGATGACAACCTTGAGTTCTTGATGTGTGTGCTTCTTACACACTTGGGTTTGCACTGAATAATTTGTATATAGTTTCATATCCTCTTTTTTAAAAATACATTGTGAGAACTTTCCTGTGTCACTGGACTTTATTGAAAAGTATCATTTCAATCACTGCTTAATATTCTATGATATGTTCAAAGTTTTAAGCATTTTTTCTAAGTGTAGACATTTGAATTGTTCTCAATATTTTCACTGTTACCCGTAACGTCTCAGTAAGCATCTTTCGTCACGAATGTTTAACCATGGCTTGCTGCGTGCCGGGCAGCCCAGTGTGAAAAGGAAGACAGATGTGAGCAAAGCAGATGTGGCCTCCCTCCTCATCCTGAGATTTTGTTTGGGTTCTGCTGGTTTTCTAGGGGAATCACTTGTGTCAAAGATGCAGAGAAAGAGGCTGAGGTCAGGGACCTAAGAGAGCATCGCCAACGACAGAGCCGGAACGGGAATCAGTCAACTCCTGCTTCTGAGGGGGCCAAAGAGTCCATGAGGGCTCTGCTGACTCTAGAATGAGTTTCACTGAACTACGCTCTGACGTGCGGGGCCGGCTCCTGCTGCAGGCTGGTGTTTCTTTAAGGTTTGGTCCAAACTTCCCTTGAGGAATAATATAAAAAATAAGCCCGGTATATGTGCCTCTCAGGCCAGAGTGGACTTTCGTGTCCACCATGGAGTCTTCAGTAGAGTGCTTGATACAGTGAAATATATATGCTGTCACTTCTGCCCTTCATGTTTGTGGGGTTTCAGATGAGAGCACAAATGGAAGTCCACACCTCATAGGCCCAAATATTTTATCAAGCTGTTAAAATGGGTTCTTATCCTCCTCCCTTTGCAAACTGACTTACATAATGACTTCAAAAGCAGGTTCAAATTTAGAATTTCTTGCCAGGCCTTGTGGCACATGCCTGTAATCCCAGCGGCTCAGGAGGCTGAGGCAGGAGGATCTCGAGTTCAAAACCAGCCTCAGCAAAAGCCAGTCACTAAGCAACTCAGTGAGACCCTATTTTTACAAAATAGGGCTGGGGATGTGGCTCAGTTGTCGAGTGTCCCTGAGTTCAATCCCTGAGATACACACACACACACACACACACAAATTTAGAATTTTGGAACACTTTGAGGTTAACAGCATAGGTAAGATGTAGGGTGAAAGAAGACAGCTCTCGGCCTGTAGTCTGCTCACCTCTCCTCCACCACCTCAGTGGCCTCTTGTACATAGATGTACATAGACATGAACTCACCGCCTCATGCCCACACTCCATGCATAGCCCCTCAACCGCCACCTGTCTCACCCCTTGGGTTCAGGGGTACAATCACCTGGAGGATGGACCCCAGGGAACAGACCCATGTGGGCCCTTACAGTGGGAACAGCTCAGTTTGGGCAGGAAATCTGGGTCCCAGTTACCTGAAATGTGGTCTAGAGAAAGACACATGGGCCCTGGTGTGGTCCAGATGGGGCCCTATAAAGCCTGGGGCCAGGCAGGGGCCCCTCGTGTGGGTCAGAGGTTCCCTCCCAACAGCTGCTGTTCATGAGCAGGCACTCCGAGCCAGGCTCTGTCCTCCTTGTCTCCATGTCTTGTCATTTCCACATCACAGAGGGTGCCAGGAGCTGGCTCAGCTCACAGCAAGTAAGGGCACAGCCAGGGTTCCACCCTAGCCATCTGACTCCATGACCCATGCTCCTCCCTGCAGGAGTTTATTGCTTCCCATAAAAGGACAGGAAGCACTGGATCAGATTATCTTCGGAACCCACTTCCTTCCCAGTGATGCTCTTCAGCTGTGTGAGCCGACGGGCCCCAGTGTCGCCAGCTCGGAAGAAGAAGGTGGTCCCGGGCTCCAGGCTCAAAGGCTGGCATCCTGTGACTGTAATTTCAGACCTGCTCACTCACATTAGACATGGTCTGGAGACAAATTGTGTCACTAAATATTCCCAGGCTGGCCTCATGGATCATTCATGCCCATGGGTGATGGTGTCATTGTCTGGATTTTTCTCTGGGTTACAACTCTAAGTGGGAGTGTTGAAATGGCTCCAGAGAAGGACCCTTCCCTTGTCCTCGTGGAGATCATGTGGTTCACTTCTGATCTTGGCAAATCACAAGCGTGAAATAAATATATTCCCTTGGAAATGCTCCTAATTCTAAGTTTTTCCAAGATGAAAAGTATTTTATCAAAATAATACTTAGAGGACATGAGGTTTTCGTTTTTGTTTTGGTTTTTTTTCCCCGGAGTTTCAATGTCCTAACTGTCCAGATAGTTTTTAAGCTCCTTCCTTCATCTCTGATTAGGTGCAGTAACAGATCATTAGAAAGATTTATTCTCTGCAGGCCAACTTGGGAGCTGTGATAAAGAACCCAGGAAAAAGATCACCCCATATGGCCCAGGTCAGCAGTAGGTCTCCCTACTGCTTGTGTGCTGCAGAGAAACACAGGATAATTTTTTTTCTAAATTAAATTTGTAAGCTATTTTATATCCCTGGAATTGCCTCTCCCCAGACAGAGTTAGCAGGCAAAGGGCTGAATGTGACCAATGGATGGTGGCACAGCTTTGAACAGTGAGGCTGCAGAGGCAAGTTTTAAATAAAGGCCAGAGTGGGAATGTTTTCAATATGCATGCTTGACTCATGGACTGACAGGAAGGCTCTGATTTACTGTTTTCCCTCACACAGTCGTGGAAGAGTTTATTTCACTGTTTTTGCTTGTTAACATCTTCAGCCCCATAACAACTAACATGGAGGTCTGTTCAGAAAGCCTGGTGAGACCAGAGGGGCTGCATGGGGACTCTGTGCACCTGCTGCATGGGTCTTCTGTGTCTGCTCTAAGCTGAGTTAGAGGCCAAGGTGCTTATTCTCTCAACCTCATTCTTGCTTTTCCCCTCTAACATACGATTCAATGACCATTTAGAGCCTCCCTCAGGATGCCATGAGGAGGATGCTCTGATACTTCAAGCTCTGAGTTCCTAAGTCAGGAGTTCCAGTCCTGTTTTTGCTGTGTCCAGCTTCCATCAGCTGGAGAGATCTGCTTCTCTGTGCCTCCGTTTCACTGGGTGTCAGTTGAAGGTAGCAGTGCTGGCCTCGCCTACCTGCAGAGTCAGGACCATTCCAACAGACATGATGGGCCAACAATGATGATAGGAAGGTAAGCAAGACACAGTCCCTCTCTCAATGAAAAATCAACATGTAAATGACTACGGCCTGGTGCACGGGTGAAAGGAAGAACACAGGGACGTCGAAGTACTTTGCATGACAGGTGATTATTGTTTGACAATTATGGAAAGGCTGTAGTTTAGCAGATTATAAAAATCCCCAAAAGCATTAGTCTGGGACTCTCAAATGCCTAATCAGCCTACGTTAGTACTGTCAGTGGAAGACATTTGCACCAGGCACCAAGAATAAAATCACAGTCTGATAGGAGCTCCTCAAATTGCAGACAAGGTACTCAGGCAGAAATTGCCTCTATGGGTTTGATTTTCAAAAAGCAAATCCATTTAGTCTGAATTTTCCCAAATTGTACTTCATACTCTTGAACAGTATGACATAAAAACATTGGACTGGGGTTCAAATAATTTTGGTAAATATTGTCCACTATGTGCCCCTTGACAATTCCTTATGCATTTTTACAGATTAAAGACCCTAAAAACTGAAAAGTCCTGCATTAAGTACATCTGCTTAATTTTAATTTTGCTTAAGTTCATTTGTGCAAGACTTTTTTGGAGTCCCATTTTATAATATCTGGTTGAGAAATATTCTACAAGTCACCTGTTTGAGAGATGCTGAATGGTAAATGTTAGGTCATGCATGCTGGGTATCAGAGCGATTAGATGAATGATGGTAAATATGTTGAAATGAATTGAGTTCTAAGTAGCAGGAAACACAATAAGCTAAAGCACACGATTTAGAAACTGTGTGTCAGAAAATCAAAGCACAAACCTATATGATTACTGTAGGATTATTTATGGTTGATGCAGAGTAAATCCATCCTGAATTCTACATCTACTTCCTTATTAACTCTCATGGATATTTCTCATTAGACCTAATAATTTTATTTTACTGCTAGATTTGACTCTGTTAACTCTGTACTTTTATGTGAGTCATGGTCCAATGACCTCCTTCAGGCTTCACTTTTCCTTCATTTAACCTGAATGAAGATAAAATCTAACATACTCCTACCCAAGATGTACTTAGCAAAACGTTAACTTGTGTGAAAATGTTAAATATAAGCATACCCATGGATTTTACTGCAAACAAACAGAAACCACAAAACAAAACACCTAATTTATAGCTACTGTGGGGAAGAGGGAAACTACCTGAAATACCAGCCAGCTTTGTGCTTAGTGCATGGTAGGCCCTTTGTAGATGGTGGCTCTCTTCTTCCCTCCAAACTATCACTAAAAATGCCTGTGGTGGCTGTATGTAAAGTAGATTTTGAAATGAAGCTACAACTAATTGCCCAAGGCTGTTGCAAGGTTGAGAAGGAAATTTTGTTTCATGTTTATTCATCTTGTACAGTCAAAAAAGAAAAACCTAAAATGGGTCTCTTGGCTTCTGGTGCCACTTCCTTTTTAACCAAGGACAGGAGACCGGGGGCGTGAGTGTGAGCTCATCAGAGAAAGCTGAAGTGGCTTTGTCCTTGTGGCTACGGCCCACACTGGAGGCTGGTGATAGCTTCGCCTCTGCTGTGGCCAAGGCTAATGTCATCCCAGAGTCTCACTTCCTTCATCCAGGTTTTCCTTTTACGTACGTGTTTATGTAACTCTTGGGGGGAAATTTCTCTGCCAAAAACCCAAAGGGAAGTGGTCTCTATTTCTGTACTTACAGTATCTCCATTCTATATTATTTCCACTATTGAGGGACTTGGGATCATCCATTCATCCATCCTTCTATCCATCTGTCTGTCCATCCATCCTTCCATCCTTCCATCTACCCATCCATCTATAAGCAACACCCAATATCACCATTTACTGAGCACCAACCATGGACTGAGCTAGAAGGTCCTTTCCCTCAGGGAACTTGGGGTCTAGAAGGAATGACTTAGCATCTAAGCCACTTGATGAAGGGCCCAACTCACATAGCTATTTATAGGCTACCATCAGGAACACTTTCCTAAGTTACCAGCAGTCTACATAAGACATGACTAAATCATAGCTCTCTTTAAAAATCTCAAAGTTCATTTTCAAGAAAGTAAATAAATAATGATTGACTACCTATTAACCACTGGTGGTCACTCAGATTTTTTGTCTCCACCTGCCAAGCAAAGTTTTAAGTTGCGAGTTAAAACTTAAACTCTAAGTTTGGAGTTCTCTAATACTGGAGATCTTCTAATACTTAAGAAACCATCTCTGATTTCAAAGACATTTGGGAGGCACCAAGAATAAAGTCACAGTCTGATAGGAGCTCCTCAAATTGCAGACACGTACTCAACACAAGTGCAAATGTTGTTCAGACTTGTGATTTAACATCAGATATGAGACATGGAAATCTAATGTAGTATTTTTTTTAAAAAGTCCAAAGCCTTTATGTAGGCATTTTCTGCAAGACAGCGAAAGTGTCCAGGCTTCCTGTCAATGCCCATGGGAAAGAACTCCTGAAGCATTCCCTGGAGGGTGTGGGAAGTACAGACCTTCTGGAAAAAGGAGAAAAGAAGAGAAACATGTGGGGATGAAAAAGAATGGTTGGGCACTTAACTTCTGGGCATTAAGGGCATTAGTTTGTACAATTATGTCATTTAATCCTCCCAAAGATTCTACAAAATAGGATGTATTCCCCAACTATGAGTCAGAGACTCAGAGAGGTTAAGTAATTGACCAAAATTCCCATTTAAGGATCTCTGCCTCCCAGCCTTCTCTTTGGAAGCTTGAATAAAGGAGCAACATTTGATGAACTAGGCAATCCAGCAATCATACCCCAATCGCTCAACATCTTTGAAGGCTGTAACCCTACTTTTTTGTAGCACCAATCATCTATCTTTAGCCTTGTGGTAAGGGAATAACAAGTGTTAGGTGATTGCCTTTTACCAACTGGTGACCTTGGATTAACTACTCCCAATTATTAGATCTCAGTTTACCAAAAGTTGGAATAATAATAACACTAATCTAAATAATAACTAATCTAAATAATCTAAATAAATAATTAAATAATAATTATTAAATACTATTTAATAATTATTATTATTAAATAATAATAAATATTACTAGAATAGGAGAAATAGAAACAGATTTTAGAGTGAGACACATATGTGTTTGAAGACAGTGTCCACCATTTATAAGCAATGAG
Organism: Sciurus carolinensis; assembly: GCF_902686445.1. NCBI lineage: Eukaryota > Metazoa > Chordata > Mammalia > Rodentia > Sciuridae > Sciurus > Sciurus carolinensis. The sequence goes on from NC_062219.1 coordinate 135,214,725, forward strand.
ACATTGGGGAAGTTACTAAAGTTCTTTAGGTTTCAATTTCCTCATCTGACAAATGGAAAACAATAGTATTTCCCTTGGATTATTGAATCAAGAATTAAATGAATACATGTGAACACTTAGAATAGTGTCTAGAAGACCATGAATTCTCAACAAACGTTAACTACCATTATTACCCATACTGACCAACTCAGAAGACTGTTGTCACTCTTGAAACTTAGTGGTGACATGTATACACAGGTGTTTTGTAAACTGTGAAGTTTACTCTCTATTGTTACTTATCATTAGCAGTGGTAGTAGTTGGGATTGTGACAAGTGCTTACTATTAACAATTTTCTTTCCAGTTATATGCACTAAGAAGGGTCAAATGACTCAGCTACATTTTGGCCTGTAATACATACATTTAACCCAAATGTCCCCGGTTCTCAAGAGCAGACACTGGGTGAGATAAGAGCAAGTTCACCCAGAGAGTCCACTACAGGTGAAATAAACATTTGAAGAAAACTTCAGATCTTCCCACAACACAGGTGCTTTTCTCCCCTAGCCAGTACTGGCACAACCAGCATTCATGAGTCAAGGACTCATGCCAATCTTTTCAGCTGGAAAAGTGTAGCCAAGGAACAGCATGAACATCAGGAACAGAACAATCCAGGTTGGTGTGTGAGTGAGACACCAGAGAAGCTCAAACACTGGAATTGTGCTGGTTTGCCCAGCTCTTCAAGAGCAGATTGTAGTGATTTGTAAAGAAATAAAGGGTTCATAAAACAGGGTGGTCCCTCTCCAGGTTGGGTATGATAAATCATGGCTTACCTGGCAACACTTCCTTCTCCCATACCCATGGAAGACATCACTAGCTGATGATACTCTGTGTTTCTGCTGCATCCAGAATCCTTCCCAACAAAGAAGACCAGGCAGGTGCTACTGAAAAATAGGAGTTTCCACACATGATGAAACCTAATATCCCCACCCCATATCAGCCTGGTACTCACCCAACAATCCCAAGGATGGTGATGATGGTGGACCCTATTGAATAGCTACTATCCTGCTCTTCTTCTCTTTTTTAATTTTTAAAATATGATTTTAATCACACCAATGAAACTTCACGTAAATAAGGAATTTTTAAAGCCCCAAAACAAAAAAAAATAGAATAAAATGGATCAAATTATATTATATTAAATTATATTAATGCTATGGAAAAAATAAAGCAGAAGGAAAATAAGGAAAGTCACAGAAGTTAAGAACAGATACCTTTGTTAGGAATAATACTTAAATTGGAAGAAATGCTTATATTAGAAATATATATTATGTTTAAAAAGGAGTTTGGTGTTTCTAAAGCTGATGTTAAAATGAGAAAAGTGCTCATGTCCAAAATGTTATATCTTAAAAGATGCTTATATTCTATTTATATTAGAAATCATACTTATAAAAAACATTCATTGCCTTGGATACTTACAGTAGAAAAAGAGGATAAAAATGAGGTGTGTATCTAATTTAAGAAAAGGGATAAAGAAAAAAATAAACTCAGAAAATTAGAAAGCTACTAGTAAAGAGAACAGCATAAATCAATAAATAGAGAAGAAATATTAACAAAAATAGATAAATGCCTTTTAAGATTCAGCAAGGTAAAGAAATAAGGCAAAATATTTTAAAATATTTTTAAATATTTTAAGCTCAATACAGATCAGCCCATATTTTAAAAATAAGATTATACTATCATCAATGTTATATAAATCTACTTAAAAAGTCAAAATGGAAAAATTCCTAAAAAAAAAATTATTGAAACTGACTCCAGAAGAAATAAAAAGGGAAAATAATCCTATAACCAATTGCATTGTTAGTTTCTCATTACTATAATGAAATACCTAAGGCTCAGAACTTTAAAAAGAAAAGAGGCCTATTAAGGACACAATTCTCAAAGTTAAGTGCCTGATATCAGCATCAGTTCATGGCGGATGGCATCACAATGGTAGGAGTGCTATGTAAGAGCATATATTGACAGAAAGGAAGCCAGAGTGAGGGAAGAGGTCGTATTTTCTCCCTTTTTATTTGTTCTAGTTAGTTATACGTGATAATTAAGTGCATTATGACACATCATACATAAATGGAGTATAACTTCTCATCTTCTGCCATGCTCTTCTTCTTTCTTGACAGCATCTACATTGCACTATGGAGGCTTAGAATGCCATGTGTTCCACTTTCCAGCCTCCTCTATGGTTATGATGATCACATGTCTAATTCCAACCAGTGGGACACAAGGGGATGTCTGCTGCATAACTTCTGGTGATGGTTTTCTCATGTGTGAGAAGAAACAGCACTTTTTGCAATTGGGACTGACTTATGTGAGGGTGTAGTATCTGAGCTGTTGCCATTGTTATGGTTAGGATATGAAGTATCTCCCGAAAGCTCCCATGTTTCTGCAGGAGTATTCAGAAGTGACAAGATTTAATATGAGAGCTGTAACCTAATCAGACTACCTGAGCTCAAACGAACGGTGGTAGTTGTAGGCAGGTGGGACATGACTGGAGGAAGTGGGTCACTGGGGGCATGCCCTTGAAGGATTATTCTTCCTGTAGGCCCCTTCTCTTTCCTGACTCTGCTTTCTGATTCCACCATGAGCTGAGCAGCTTTCCTCCTCTGGGCCACTTTCCCCACAATGTGCTACCTCACCTTGGGACAAGAGCAATGGAGTCAGTCATCGATGAACTGAAACCTCTAATACTGGGAACCAAAATAAACTTTTTCTCCTCTAAGTTGTTCTTGTCGATATATTGGTCACAATGATGCAAAAAACTGACGAAAAGAGCAATTGTCTTGTAGTATAATAATCAAAGTCTAAAGATGAAAGGCATTGCTCTATAGATGGTGGAGCAAAAAGGACACATCTCAATCTTTAATAACATTATTTGGTGCTAAAGTTACCATATTTGGAAACACCTAATTCTGGACTTCTCATTATATGAGAAAATAAGTCCTTAGTACTTTTTGGTTAAACCACTTTTAGTTGGTATTCTAATTCTTTGCAGCCAAAAGCCTATCTACTGATCTGGATTCTTTTTCCTATGTTTGTGGTATCTTTTACCTTAAATGGTAGAGCACACTTTCCGGTGCCAATTGCTCACTTTCCCAACTTCCTGTGCAATTCAGAACGGGCATATTACCTAAGTCCTGCCAATCAAACACACCCATGCCAAACCTTAAGTCAGAAACTAGTGGTATATAGAAACAGATGATGCAGAATCCATTCTAGTGAAGGAGGCAGGAGCTATGTCCACTTTACATGGGAAACAGTGGAAGAGACTATGGGCTGCAGTTGCAGGCAGGAACTGATAATTCCCCAAATCAGAAATGTGACAGGAGTTGGAAATGTCCAACAGTAGCCATGAAAGTAGGTGGCAGTATTATTGACAGTAGGTGGCAGAGAGGGGTTCCTGACAGCATAATATCTAAGCTTGAATCCCCACCATCTAAGAGTTTGGGGGTTCAATATCCTTTTAATCATTTCCCATTTTGTTTAAGCTAGCAAAATTGTTTTCTGTTTGTTTAGTCTGTATGTGTTACTATAGCAAAATTCCTGAGATTGGGTAACTTGTAAAGAACAGAAATTTATTTCTCAAAGTTCTAGAGGCTGCAAAGTCCAAACTCTGGTAGTGGCAAGTTCAATTGTCTGGTGAAGGCTGCATTCTCCAGAGTCAAGGAGTGCTGTGTCCTCACATGGCAGAAGAGCAGAAGAGCACACTAACTAAACATTGTGCCTCTTCTATAAGGACCTTAATCCCATCCACCAGTAAGAAACTCATGGCTTAGTCACCTCTAAAGCCCGCCTCTTAACATATTGACAACACTGAAATTTGGAGAGGACACATTCAAACCATAAGACTGTTGCTTACAACTCTGCATCCTGACTGAATCAAAACCCCAAATCCAAAGGTCATGATGGGTGATACTATCTGAAAGAAATCCACTGTTAGTAAACTTCTTCCTTGCTATCTCTTCTGGGTATATATACAGTTACGACTCTAAGACCTGGTATCTAAAATAATCAGAACAAATTTCCTTTTATGAATTTAGATTTTCCATGATTAGGGGAGTATAAAGTCAATTAAATGTTGTAATAATTCCCTAAAGTGCACACAGAACAATCTTTTCTACTTCTTGGGGGCTAATAAGAGCTTAGCTCATCTCTCCTTTCTGGTTGCTCAGAATGTCCAGAGTGACCCAGTTCCATAGTTAAGCACTTCCTTTTCAAGGTGCAGCAGTGAGCAGCCAACTCAGAATGTGTTCATCGTATGACTCATCCCTGCTTCTACAGACATCAACTTCACTGTAAGCTCCATGTGTCATTACCCTCTTCCTTTACACCAGCCTTATGCTGCAGAGGTTCTTGAGAACTTGGTGGGAACCAGTGGAGTAGGTTTGGGTAAGAGCTGTTCCTCTTCTGATTCTATTTTAAGTTCTTTGATGGATGAGGCTGTGTGAATGAAGCCTGAAGTCTCAGGTGATGTGAGACTCAAGCAGAACCAACCTCTCCTGTCCAGGTTCTTAAGCTCTTTAGGCTTTGATGGTAGACCAGATGCCTGCCACTGCCCCCTTGAGTTATTTGATGGTCTCTAGACTAAAACCACTGTTTTAAATTTTAGGTGTCTGCTACCTTTCTCATCCCTGTCCCCTATCTACTTCAGTTAATCAATAATAATAATAATAATATCCATCTTTAATAAGTGCATACAATCTTGTGTAATTAATCTAGGTGCATATAATCTAGGTGTAATTTATACATAATTTAATCCTATCTTCTCTGCAAAGTAAGTATTATTATTTTTGTCTTAGTCTTTTTTCTGTTGCTATAACCAAATGCCACAGACTGGTTAATTTATAAAATATAAAGATTTATCTAGCTCATGTTCTGGAGACTGGGAAAGTAAGAGCGTGGAACTAGCATTCGCTCAGCATCTGGAAGGGCCTTCATACTGATTCATGATTTGCTGGAGGTACTGCACGATGAGACAGAGCAAGTATGCCAGAGACTTAATTTTATAACCAAGGTGCTCCAGAGATAACCCATGAATCCATGAATCCTTGAGTGGATTGATCCATTTATAGTGGCAAAACTGTCAGGACTTAATTGCTTCTTAGCAGTCTCACTTTGTCCCACCTCTTAATACTTCCCAATGGAGATTAAATTTCAAATGAGTTTTGGTGGGGACATCAAAACCATAGCAACTTTCATGTCGTAGATGAAAAAACTGAGATGCAGAAAGGTTAGGGGGCTTCTAACTGAGATGCAGAAAAACTGCATGACAAGGAGGTAATCAGTGGTGTGCTAGGAAGTGTTAACCATCAGTCTTCCAGATCAAAAGCTCCAATGCCTACCACTTACCTATTTCCATGTGTCCCTACTCCCCCCATCACTGACTTCAAGCCACCAGTGTGAAGTCACTGGGAAGAGATGTGTGCAAATGGCTCTTACTCCATGATAAAAGTCAGTTCCTGCACCTAACTGGCTTCTGTGGTTTGCAGATGAATATATTAGGAGTCTAGCCCCAAACCTAATTTGCCTACTTGGGTGGAATTTTGTCTTTGTGATCCTCTGACAGTTTGATAAAAACACAGTGACAGTGCTGGACTGGGGATCTGGGGGTGTAACTCAGTGGTCGAGTGCTTACCTACCATGCTTAAGGCCCCAAGTTCCATCCCCACATCACCCCACCCACCACACACACACAGAGCAAAAATCACAGTGTCTTGAGTTTGCTAAGTGGTTGGTGGATAATCTACCCAAATCTTACTGTGACTCAGAGGTGCATCCTAGCTCTGGCTGTGCTCACCCAGTGTGGGACACCCGAGCTCCATGCAGCCCAGAGGAGCAAACATCAGGTTATGCTTAAACAGAGGAAGACTGAGCAGCCCCTGGCAACCCTTCAGTACAAAAGCAAAACCCTTTTACTGTGACTTAGAGTAATTAGGTAAGGATCTTCTTTCTCCCAAGAATGAGTAACCCTAAAGGTATGCAAAATATGTCTGACCAAACTCCAAGTTTAATGATATGATAGTCTTCCTGCCAGCTGTAGACCTTTTCATCATTCTCCTATGTCTGAGATGCTCTTGTTTAAACAAAAACAAAACCCTTCTTGTTTGAGCCCTGATCCAACTTACCACACTTACCCTCATCAAGAGGAATGTGTTGTAAAATGCCACAATTAGAGATGCTGAGTTCTTTCTCCAATGACTATGTGTCGAGCAATAAGTTAATATGCAGATTGTACTGTTTGAAGGGAGTCAGACTTTTTGTAATTTACAGTAAATCTCAAAAGGTTTCACACTTTTTTTTTTTTTTTTTTTGGTACCAGGATTGATCCCAGTTGCCTTAACTACTGAGCCACATCCTCAGGACTTTTTAAATTTTTTTTTAGAGACAGGGTCTTGTTGAGTTGCTTATGGCCCCACTGAGTTACTGAGGCTGGCTTTTAACTCGAGATCCTCCTGCCTCAGCCTCTAGAGCCACTGGGATTACAGGCATGTACCACTGCACCTGGTTTCTAAATCTTTTACCTCAATAAAATTGGAAATATCTTGCAGCTTAGTTATAGAATGGTATCAGAGGTATGCATAGATGGCTAGGGACCTCATTCATTCTTCCAATGCACTTTATTTTTGAAGTCCACCTGCCAAAATACAGGTTCAACGTTTTTTGCTTTTTAAAATTTTTCTAATCATATACATGATAGTAGAATGTATTTTGACATATTATACATATATAGAGTATAACTTCTCATCCTTCTGGTTGTACATGATGTGAATTACATTGGTCATGTAATCACACACAGGATGTATATATAGGATAGTAATGTCCGATTCATTCTATTTTTACCATTCCCATCACTTCTCTCTTCCCCCCACTCCACCCTGTGCAATCCAGTGAACCTTCCCTACCCCCACAACCCCTACCTATTGTGAGTCAGCATCTGCATATCAGAGGGAACATTTGGTGTTTGGCTTTTTGGGATTGACTTATTTCACTTAGCATGATAGTCTCCGGTTTCATCCATTTACTGGAAAATGCCATAATTTCATTCTTATGGCTAATATTCCATTGTGTATATATACCACATTTTCTTTATCCATTCATCTATTGAAGGCACCTCGGTTGGTTCCCTAGCTCGGTTATTACGAATTGAACTACTGTAAACATTGATGTGGCTGTGTCACCGTAGTATGCTGATTTAAAGTCCTTTCGGTATAAACTGGGGAGTGGAATAGCTGGGTCAAATGGTGGTTCTGTTTCAAATTTTCTGAGGAGTCTCCATACTGCTTTCCAGAGTGGTTGTACCAATTTGCAGTCCCACCAGCAATGTTTGAGTGAATCTTTTCCCCAACATCCTTGCCAACATTTATTGTTGCTTGTATTCTTGGTAATTGCCATTCTGATTAGAGTGAGAGGAATCTTAGAGTAGTTTTGATTTGCATTTCTCTAATTGCTAGAGATGATGATCATTTTTTCATCTATTTGTTGATTGATTGTATTTCTTCTTCTGTTAAGTGTCCAGTTTCTTAGCCCATTTATTGATTGGATTATTTGTTTTTTTTAATGTTAAGCTTTTTGAGTTATTTATTTATTCTGGAGGTTAGTGCTCTATTTGAAGAGCAGGTGGTAAAGATTTTCTCCCATTCTGTAGGCTCTCTCTTCACATTCTTAATTGTTTCCTTTGCTCTAAAGAATCTTTTTAGTTTGATACCATTCCATTTATTGATTCTTGATTTTACTTCTTGTGTTTTTGGGGTCTTGTTAGGGAAGTCAGTTCCTAAGCCTACATGATGTAAATTTCGTCCTACTTTTTCTTCTAGTAGTTGCAGGGTCTCTGTTATAGTGCCTAAGTCCTTGATCCACTTTGAGTTGAGTTTTGTGTAGGGTGAGAGATAGAGGTTGAATTTCATTTGGCTACATAGGGATTTCCAGTTTTCGGGCATCATTGATTGAAGAGGCCATCTTTTTTTCCAATGTATGTTTGGACAGCTTTGTCTAGAATGAGATTACTATATTTATAGGGGTTTGTCTCTGTATCTTCTATTTTGTACCATTGGTCTATGTGTCGGTTTTGGTGCCCATACCATGCTGTTTTTGTTACTATAGCTCTATAGTATAACTTAAAGTCTGGTACTGTGATGCCTCCTACTTCACTTTTCTTGCTAAGGATTGCTTTGGCTATTCTGGGTCTCTTATTTTTCCAAATGAATTTCATGACTGTTTTTCTATTTCTATAAAGAGTTATTGGGATTTTAATAGGAATTGAATTAAAGCTGTATAGTACTTTTTGTAATATGCACTTTTGTTGAATGTCTCTTAGGTGCCAGACACTCTGTATAGGCCTGGGGAAGTAAAACACAGGCCAACATCTGGGTTGAGGGATGCTATTCAGAGGTTGGTGAAGTTCTGCCTGAGACCCCAGCCCACACTGAGGGGGATTACCAGAACACAGCCACACCTGTTCATGTGTCCACAGTCTGTTGTTGCTTGAGTAGTTGGAACAGGGGCCATGTGTTCACAGCTACAGTCATGTGCTGTTTGATGACAGGGATCCATTCTGAGAAATGCATCTTCGGTGACATTGACATTGTGCAAACATCGTAGAGTTTACTTACACAAACTGTTTTACAATGAGCTTTTTATGTTTTGTAGGTAGGAGAACACTCTAAAATAATGATGAAAATATAGCATTGAAAATACACAAACCAGTAATTTAGTTGTTTGTTAAGTCAGGGATTATGAACAGAACATAATTGTATGTGCTACACTTTTATGTGACTGGCAGGTGTATTTCTACCAGCGTCCCCACACACTCGTGAGTCATGAGCTGTGCTCTGGTGTCAGGATGACCACAACAGCACCAGGTCATAGCAATTGTTCAGTTCTATTAGTCTTACGGGACCATCGCCACGTATGTGGTCCATCTTTGACTGGAATATCATTATTCAGGGCATGACTGCATTTATCTGGCCCCAGAGAGGAAAAGTTTGCCACCCACCACTCTAGGGAGAGACGATGCAGACCCAGACTAAGATGCCCGTGGGAATAAAGAGGAGGAGACAGAGTTGGATGAAATTTAGGAAGTGGAATCCACAGGGCAGGGAGGGGGCTGCAGAGGTGGGTAGGACAAGGACAGTTGAACCTGTTGCAGCCCAGAGGGCGGGACCTCCGCTTCCATCTGTCTCCTTCCCAACCCGGGGCCCTGAGTACGCGGCAATAGGACAAACTATGTATTTTTCAAACGTACCCTTCTATACATATTTATGTTTTCCCAGAACACCTGGGACAATATGTTTCAAATGTACATCTCTTTTTTTGAGTTAATTGTTTACCAGAATATTAACTGTTCTTTTTAAAGCTGCCCTAGGAATCAAAATGAGGACATCCCCTTAATAAATAGAGCAACATTTAACTTGGCAAGTTAAAACCTATAAAAATGTTTTTCATGATCATTATCATGATTATACTTGGCCAAAATAAAGTCCTATCAGATAATTTAATCTTCTAATACATAAAAAATGAGCAAAGCAGCAGCTAGGTGATTTGACAGTAAATCTTTGCTTTATCTCTTTATCTTAATTAGAGAATTAACGATAGGTTAAAGTTAGGTCAGTAAAGCTGTTAGGAGAAAGATGACAGCGGGTACTTGTTAACTGTCTCCCCTTTAAACCATTCCTCCGAAGTTCAGTGAGAATGTGCGAAGAACCCAAGCAAAACAATCTTTGTGAATTGTGTCCCTGGAAGTTCATTAATGCCAAATAACCTTAATGACTATACTATCCAATAAATATTATTGAGGCCTACTGGGTATAAGGCATTGCTATGCCCATGCCTTGCTCTGGGGTGGCAGAAGCCAAAAAGACCTGAGGGTGATGGTGTTTACCTATAAACCCAGTGATTTGGGAGGCTGAGTGGAGAGGACCACAAGTTTGAGGCCAGCCTCAGCAACTTAGCAAGCACCTATCTCACAAAAATAAAAGGAACTGGTGTGGTCACTCAGTGGTAGATCATCTCTGGACTCAATTTCCAAGACAAAATAAAAATTTTTAAAGAGAAAGGAACTTTAGCAACAGTAAATGTTAACCCTTTCCCAGACTCACAATCCAGTGAAGAGAGGACGAGTTCAATGTCCAAATAAGTCAAATGTGATCCCTTTTCAGTAGCACAGAATCATCCTGCCATTGGTAACCGATGTTTCACTTTGCTTCACACCTTCCCAGTTCTACCAGTGGTCCCAAGGCCCTCCTGCACCCCTGCGCTGCCTTGCTGTTGGAGTGGAAGCTGCTGCTAAACACCCAGTGTCCCGGCCTCGCCCACTCAAACCGACTGCCTCCTGCTTCCAGCCCCAGGAGAGTCCAAGGGTCTTTCCCAGGGCTTGTTACACTGATGCTGAAACTGCAAAGCCCCCGACAACCCAGCTGTGAAGCTGTAGACTAGAGTCTGACTCTGCCCCGCTTGAGCTTTTCCTGTGGACAGATTGAGACAATAGACCAGGGATGTTCAGAGAGAAGTTGAGAGAGTTGACAGATCCCTATTCCTGGTGTCCCTGCTCTTCCCAGTTTGGTTCTGAGAATACAAAATTGCCCATTTTTGCATAAGTGAGTCTGAGTTGGATTCCTGGTCTTTCAAAAAAGAAAGGAGAGAGAGGGAGAAAGAGAGAGAGAGAGAGAGAGAGAGAGGATGGAAGGAAGGAAGGAAGGAAGGAAGGAAGGAAGGAAGGAAGGGAGGGAGGAGCTGGAATTTTCAGCTGAAAACTTGAAGGCTGAAGAGGGCATCCACCAAAAGGCAAGAAAGGGCACACCTGGCAGCTAAGCAAGGGAAGGAGAGGTGTGGAGGGTGTGGAGGGTCAGGAGAGAAGGCCAGGCTGACATGATGGGACCTCTTACAGAGAAGGAGAAGAAAGAGAAACAACTCAAGAGGCAGACGGGAGAGCCCAGAACAGTTGCCACAGGCTTTGACCGCAGGTGGGTGCTCCTGGAGTCCAGTGCAGGCGTGCCATCTGTTTAGCCTCTCCTGGGGCAGAAGTCACGTTCGGCTGGGTTTCCTCACTCATTCCCCAACTCCCACTTCATGGCCTCTCTGTAATTAGGGCTCACTTACCTGTTCCTGATTTGCTGAGGTCAGTGACAAGATATTCAAGAGGAATGGGCTGTTTAACAAGCTCTACTCTGAAATATGGTATTTGGGTTGGGTTTCATTCGCCCAGGGCAGCTGCAAAAGATTTAAAAAATATACATGCTGGCTCTGGCCCTGGGAATAGAGAAGCTCAATGTGAAAATGCAGTTAGTTTTGTAGCACGTTCACAAATGAACGCAGGCAGTCGCTCAAAGAGAAGCTGTCTCAGGTATCTGGCAGGAAGGGATTTTCTTCTTTTTTCTGGAAGCAGAAGACCTTTAGTAAAAAGTACTGTGTAATTCTGAATGTTGTAGAATCCTACAAAAAACTACAACAAAAAATAGGAGTGGGGCTCAAGCCAGGACTTCCCTACTGTTTTTGCAACTTCCTATGAGTCTATAGTCACTTCAAAATAAAGGTTTTGGGCTGGGGAGATAGCTCAGTTGGTTGAGTGTTTGCCTCAGAAGCACAAGGTCCTGGGTTCAATCCCCAGCACTGCAGGAAAAAAAGAAAAATTACTCTCAAAATAAAGGTTTTGAAGTGGGGCAAGATCTGTGGCTAAATAAATCCGGGAAACGCTGGGTGCTCTATCCCACAAACCACAAGCTTATTCCAAAGATTCAGAAAAGTCTTGTAGCAAAATAACAAGATTCCTGTTTTGGGGTGACTTAAAACTCACTTCTATAATAGCTACATGCCATGTGATTGAATTGCTTGATTTCTCAAGGGAATCCGTCTTTTTTTTTTTTTTAATCGTTCGTTCTATATGACAGCAGAATGCATTTTGATTCATTGTACACAAATGGGGTACAACTTTCATTTCTCTGGTTGTGCACAATGTAGATTCATACCATTTGCATAATCATACATGTACATAGGGTAATGATGGTGGATCTCATTCCACCATCTTTCCTTCCCCCCGCCCCCTCTCTTCCCCTCGTTTCCTTCTACACAATCCAATGTTCCTCCAGAAACCAAAACGTAATGCAGGGAGACCACGGGTGGAAATCGGGATTCAAGCAAGAGTTCTTGGCTATCTCTGAGAAGGGTTTTGAGTCAGCCTGTCCTGTCCTGTGCTGGCCAAAGTGCATCCACAAAACACCTAGCACTCTTTGCCATTACAAATTCTGCCATTTGTGAAATTCCCAAATGCCATGGCCTGCTGTACCCCTGTGAGGTCACTGGGTTAAAGTGAGCCTGACCCAAGCTCAGGACAGGGAGACCAGAGCAGAGAGAGCAGCATTCCAGAAAAGTAACGGGAATCCAAATCAGACCAATGACTAACCTCTTACATAACGCTGAGCATTATGGCGGAACAGGGTAGCTCCTGACTTTAAGAAGCCTTACATCTAAATGAGTGGAAGTGAAGGGCTAGATTAACCCAGGACACAATTATCTGCATTATAAAGATGCATATGAATTCCCCATCAGAGACATAATATGCTGCAAGGATTCAAAAGGGAGAAATCATGATTGTCTGAAGCGGAACTATCACAAAAATCTCCTTAAAGGAAGTGTCATTGAGGTCTTAAAAAGGGATGTCCATCCTAACATCAGTTAAAAGTTACTACTAACTATAAGGGATGGAAACCATCGCTGACAGGGTTAACCTAACTAAGCATTCAAGATACTTAATTATCACATATGAAGTCTGGAGGTCAATGGATGAATCTCAAAAATACATTAAGAGATGAAAATACACCCAAAACATTGCATTCTACATATCTCCAATTATATGATATTCTAGAACAGGCAAAGCTATAGTAACAGCGTGACAGAGAGTAGTGGTAGCCAGGGCCTGAGAGAGGCAGAGGATTGACTGTTGTAGGGTAAGGAGAATTTTCCACCACCCTCTCAAGGCAGGTTTGCTCAGCTGAACTGATAATAGACAGATGAAGAGGAGAAAGGGCATAGAAAGTCATTGATGTGCCTGAGGGTGTCACAGGAAGGCGATTACCCACTAACCCAGTGAGATTCAGAAATGTATATGCCCTTCCTGGTAGAAGTGGGAAATGGGAGAATGTAAGCATGTTTGAAGAAAGTAAATAACTTTCAGGAGAGCTGAGTGGGCCCAAAGAACAGATGCATGTTTGTGAACGATTCTCTTTGGAAGTTGTGTGGACTAAAGAACAGACCATGGATGGTGACCAAGTGTGTCTTGATAGGACATTCCTTAGCCTCCTGTCCTGCAGCAGGAGTTGAATTTTAATGAAATCTCAAGTAGAGGATCAAAGACAATTGTGTCCCTTTGGGTGATCTTTGGGAGAAAAAGGAATTTTAGAGAAAAGCCCCACCCCCATGTCTTGGGGAGGGGAAGAAACAAGAGGAAATCAAAGAGATTTTACTTCTAAGCCAGCTTCCAATTTTCTTTAATTCAAATGATGTCAGCATCATATTTTGGAGTATCATATTTTTTTCTTCTTCTTTTTTTTTTTTTTTTTTGGCACTGGGGATTGAACTCAGGTTCACTATATCACAAAGCTGTATCCTCAGTCCTTTTGTTGTTGTTGTTGTTGCTGTTTTTGTTTTGTTTTGAGACAGAGTCTTGCTAAGTTGCCAAGGCTGGTACCAAACTTGGTTCCTCCTGCCTCAGCCTTCTGAGCAGCTGGGATTACAGGCGTCTGTTACCACACCCTGCTTTGGCATGGAGAGGGAGGTGATCAGGGTTTTCTGAATCCACTGCCACGCTGTCATTATGACTCAGCGCCAGGGTGTGGAATTCACCTGAAAGGAGCAACTGCTCATCTTGGTTGGGAATCTTCCCATGGCTCACACCGTCCCTACCTGGGGTGAGTAAGCAGGAGGTTTAAACTCCTGAGCATCAGCCCCACATGAGCTGTTTCAGCCGAGGGATGATTCTTCTCCAGTGCCTAGGTTCTTGGTGCTGCTGAAACAAATTACTATAAACTGGGATGCCTTGAAGTAGCCGAGAGTTGTTCTCCCATAGTTCCAGAGGCTAAAAGTCTGACCTCAAGGTGTCAGCAGGCCTCGCTCCCTCTGGAGGCTGCAGAGAAGGCCTAGCTCCTGCTTCTGGAGTTGGCTGAGCTTCCTTGGTTCTCCTCAGCTTGCCACAGGGTCGCCTGGATCTCTGCTTCTATCTCCACGTGGCTTCTTCTCTCTGTGTCTCTGCCTGTGTCTCTTCCCTTCTTGTGAGAACATAGGGCACATGGGACTGAGGACCACTCCAGTAAAACCTCCTCACTCGATGAACTCTTCAAAGACCCTATTTCCAAATAAGGCTGCCCTGACAGGTACCAGAGGATAGGACTTCAGCCTACTTTTTTTAGGAATCTTAATTCAACCCACAACAATGATTTTGCTCTCTCTGTCCCAGACTAAGCCAACATTTCACAATGACTGTTCATAATCACAAAACTTTATCACAAAACACACATCAAATGCCGACCACCTGATTATCTAAACCACTGATTCTTAACCGAGGGGATGCTTTCCCCCTCAGGGTGCATTTGGCAAAATCTGGAGGTTTTTTGATCGTCGTGATTGAAGGCTCTCCTCTAGAGGGTGGCAGCAAGGATATTGCTCACCCTCCAACGATGCACAGAACCTTCCCCAAACACAGGAACATGTAGTCCATAACGTCAGTAGTACCGAGGTGGACAAAGCCTGATCTAAAAAGAACATCTGACATTGATGAGGACTTCATCATATCTTATTGGAGTATATCTCTCAACCCATTGTTAATTTCATTAGCCGATTTAATCTCCTTCTGGTCTTACCTTAAATTAGGCATCTGAATCATTACTGTGATGATAATGGCTTCTCCAGTGCCAGGAAGTTTTTTTTTTTGGGGGGGGGGAGGGGGATGAGTAAGAACTTGACATAAGAGGAAATGAGAAGCTTTTATTTATTTGTTTGTTTGCTTATTTATTTGTTTTGGATACTGGGGATTGAACCCAGAGGTGCTTAACCACTGAGACACATCCCAAGCCCTTTTTAAATTTTTTTATTTCCAGACAAGATCTCACTAGGTCGCTTAGGGCCTCACCAAGTTGCTGAGGCTGACCTTGAATTTGTGATTCTCCTGCCTCAGCCTCCTGAACTGCCACATGTCCCACCATGCCCAGCCGAGAAGCATTTATTTAAAATTGTGAATATCAACCATTGATTTCTGTCAATACCTACAGCAAACAAACTAACAGGGCTGGGAGCAGAAACAAAGACAAAATGCCATTCCATGTTGTGTAGTTTGGGAAATGCTGCTTCATCTGGAATCCTGCGGCATTCTATGCTTTTGGGGATTGAACTTGCCTTTTCACTACAGTATCACCTGTACCCAGAATGGTGACCCAGGAGGTGCACACCAAAGGCTTGTTGAGTGAAATAACTAGTGTCTCAGGGAGGAGTTCTGAGGAAAATTCTTGACCCTGAGGACCCCGTACTGTTCAAAACCCTTCAGAACGACTTGACTCCATTTCTTCCAGGAAATGGAAACAGGGTTTCTGAGTATGAATTGCTGTGGGGCAGATTATAGAGTAGAAGCGTGTGCATGTGTGTGAACTGTATAAAATACTACTCAGGTCACATTTAAATGTATACAAATAATTGCATAATGCTCACCCTATAAACTTCCTAAGGCAATAGTGAAGAGGATGTAAGTTACATATGAGAAGCCGGAGCTGATGGGGCAGGAAGTGCTACCCTGCCCTCATCCTGTACTGCCCAGGTGACCCAGCTAAATGTCTACCCCACCCTAATCTTGCTTAACCTTGGGGATGGGGAGCCCAAAGCCCAGAACTCCCTCTTCAGGTGGTTGGGCTGAAACTGGTCAGATCCAAGGTGGCTGCCAGAGTATTCACCAGACAACCTCCAGCCTCATTATAATTCCATCTGCACACTAAATGACACCTCCCAGTTCCGTGACCATTGACCATCACCACAAGATGTCCAGAAAGAACCATAAAAGGAGCCAAAAGAGATGGTGCCCAAATTCCCAGAAAATCTGTACTCAGGGGCAGAAAAGACATGAATATTCTTCCCCTTTTTGAGCCTATACCTCCCCGTCATTTCTTTTACCATCTATCTATAACCTCCCAGTCCCTGGTGGGTTGAGAGATGGATTTGTGTTACCTCCCACTTCTATTCTCGACCAAGAATAAAATTCTCCTTCACTGCACAGTCAGCGCTCAGTCTCGATATTAGTTCCCACAATTCCAAGAGGGAAAAATGACCCAGCTTTGGGGGTCAAAAATTAATAACAATAGTGCCTAGAAGAAAATATCTACACCAGCAAGAAGGACGATTTGTGAGGACAGGCCCTGTGGTGCAGACCAGGTGGCTCAGGGGCCACAACTGACTGACTATGGAACAGAAGTTCATGTTCCTGGCCATGGTCTTCCTTCCCACCTCCTGTCCTGGTGGAGCCTCTCCCCCTGTGCTCTCTTCCCTGGGAGACTCCCTCCCTGCCTGTCTCCTTTGCGATCTCTTACACATACAGGTGGAAGGAGAAAGTAAGGGCCATACAAGAGACTTGGGGAACCCAGAGGTCTTTGCCTGTTTTCAGTAGTTCTTAGCTGGCCGTGGGTAGATCTATCTGCAACCAACTGAGGTAAAGAACTCTCCTACTGGGCCATGCAAGGCTTTTAGCTTTGGGGTTTTGTAAAGCACGGATGGGATAAGGCCAGGGCAACAACCCTGGGAAGACAGCCCTGGTCCCCATGCCCTTCCAGGTGCCCTGTTGATCCCAGGAGCGCCTGTGCTCACACTCAGCAAGACCAGCTCTCCCCCCATGCGGGAGCATCTTGTTCTAAAGTCCCTGACCAAGATTGGCCTCCCCTGGGAGTCCAGGAGGACTCCGCCCTAGGGACATGACTGGCAAATGGCCCTGGCAGGAATAGCCACTTCTCTCTCAGTCCTCTTTACTGCAGCCTCCTCCTTAGCTCTGCCTCAGGACCTGGTTGGCTGAGAGGTCCAGACCCTGGCCCTCAGCATGCCTTAGACCCAGCTGGGTTCCAGGGGCAGAACAGCTGAGGCATAGCATATTGTTGCTACAGATATTAATAATAGCAATAATTGTGACCCTGATTACATGCATAAACCCATGTGAAAGTTCATATGTGGAGCTTGGTCCTCAGCATGGGAATGCCAGGAGGTGGTGGAAACCTTAAGAGGTGTATTTTAATTAGATTGTGATGTGCTTCCCTCAAAAGCAATTAACATGGTTCTTGTGGGACCCCAGTTCATTCCCTAGAGAGTGGGTTGTTATAAAAGGGCAAGATTGGCCCCCTTTCCTGCTCTGAGACTTACTGTCTCACTATGTAATCGTGTGATCTCTCCTTGCTGTCTCATATATGCTCCTACCATGATGTGACACAGCCGAGGGACCCTCACCAGAGCTGAGCATGTATCAGTGCCATGCTCTTGCATCTCCAAAACTGTGAGCTGAGTAAACTCTTTTCTTTAAGCATTATCTATCCTCAGGTATTTTGTTATAGCAAAAGAAATGGGTTAATACACCATATCACTCCTCAAGACCCTCTGAGACAGGTGATGGCACCACCATTTTACAGAAGAAACTGAGGCACACATCAGCCTTTTTTGACACAGTAATTGAGTAGTAAAAAGAAGATAGTAATAAATGTAAGACCAGGTGGAGGTAACCCAAGGACAGGTAGGCCAGATGTAATTTAAAAAATAATTTTATTGGGAAGACTCTCAGGCGAGGTTCACTGGTCCTCTGGGGTGAGGGTGCGGCTGGAGGGCTGGAAAGTCGCTTCAGTGGAGCGGCATTTTTGTAGTACGGGATGGGTGGCGGTGAGGGTTTAGTGCCCTCCTGGAGTTGACTGGAGACCCTGCAGGGACTTTTGTCCTTTTAGGATTGGCTGGAGACTCTGCTGATTGACAGGCAGTTGGGAGACGCCATCAGGGTTTATCTGTCAGCGCCTGATTGGTTGTTCCCCGCACATGCGCGGGCTGCCTGATGCCCTGCCTCCGTCCAGCCTCCTCAGACTGCCTTAACAATGAAAGATAATTAATAAAAATAGACTAAATACATTTCTGTGGGTTTGTTTGAAAAGTTCAGCCTCCATTTATGTGATACTATCTCTAGGGAACAATACTTATTTCCTAGCAAGTACTTCCTAAGAAACTTTGAATCAAAGTCAACCCCAGGTCTTTATACTCTTACTATGACTGTGATTTGGGGGCTCATAGACCCACTGCCCTTCAGATCCCCCCACAGGGCCATTACTTCCTCCCTCATGTCCTCCCTGTAGCTCCCCCACCCCCACAGTTTCATAAGGAACAAAGTTCTGAACTTTCTCACTCAGATACAGCTTTCAACAGGCATATCTTTCTTAATGGAAGAAATTGCCATAAAGAATATTCCTAAGTTTGCCAAAATGATGAAGTAAGAATGACTTTTCTTTTTTTAAAATAATAAATTCTGGAATCAGCAGCCCTACCTAGGAAGTTGTTAGTAAAAGGAACGACCATTTCAAGAGGGAAGCGATGGCAAGATTCCAGGAGAGTGGAGGTGAAAGAAAACAGATTGAAAAATGCATCCAGAACAAGTGGGCTGAGGAGTCTTGAGCTGGGAGTGCCCAAGATGGTGAGGTCATTTTACATGAATGAGTCAAGTTATAACCCCTAGGCGGGGTTATAATATCTCATGTTAGAAAGTGTGATTTATTGTCTCTAAAGGAATGGATAGAAAGATCCATTGCATCCTGCATTGGAGAGACTTGGTCTTCTTATGTTACAGGAGGACTTGGACCACTCACCATTCTTTGGGCCATTTCAGCTTAGATTCTGTGAGTTGGAAGGGTTTGCCAAGGAGCAACATAGAACTGAGCCACAGATGAAGGAGTTTTAATCATGTTGTAAGAATGCACTATTTATATATTACGGCTGTCAGGTCAAACAGAACTCCAGAGGACGAACGATTTAGTGGAACCATGAAAAAGCAACTGAACCAGCTGCAGGACTGGGATGCATTGAGCAGAGGCCCTGTCAGCTCTTGCAAGAACAGTTGCTTGGACAGGGAGCAGGGTGGCTCTGTTCAGGTGGTGGTACCCAGTGCTGGCCAGAGTTGACTTGTGAGTGTGTTTGGGTACATATGTGCAAGGGGGTGCTTTCTCATAGTTAATCACAATGGCACCTGTTTTGAACATGTGCTCAGCTCCTGGAGATGCCTGTGGAGCAAGTGTGGTCTGTAGATGGCTTTCCCAGGTCTGAGCTCCTGGGGCTCCAGTTGTACCAAACTAGGGTACGGCTGGCCACTGGCGACTAAGCGGGAAAGAATGTCTCAAGCTGGATGTGCCTCTCTGGGCAGTTGCAGAGAGAAATATGGTTGGCTCTCCATATCAGCAGGTTCAACATCTGTGAATTTAACCAATCACAGATTGAAGATGTAATGAATTCTTTAATGATCAAATTTGTACTGAACATGTACAGAGTTTTCCCCTTGTCATTATTATCCCAAACAATATAGTATAACAATGATTTATGTAGCATTTACTTTGGATCAGGCATTATAAACAGTCCAGGGATGATTTAAACTACACGGGGGAACGTGCGTAGGTTCTATGCAGACACTACATTTTATATAAGGGACTTGAGCATTCACAAAGTTTGTTATCTGTGAGGGATCCTGGAACCAATCCTCATGAATACTGAGGGACAACTGTATACAACTTTAATCCAACAAGAAAAAGTACAGAACAATGCACATAGTATAGGACTTTTATGTAAGAAAGGGAACAAATAAGAACATGTATTTGGCTGGGGATAGAGCTCAGTTGGTAGAGTGCTTGCCTAGCATGCACAAGGTCCCGGGTTCAATAACCAGCGACCCCCTCTAAAAAAAGAACATGTATTTGTGTTTGCTTGTACTTAGATGGAAGGGCATATAAGAAGCTAATAAAAATCATTATCTGGAAGAGGAAAAGGTGGGAGCGATACTTCTCAGTTTACAACTTCTTAAAAATTTAGAGTTTGAACCATGTGACTTATTATTTTAAAAATTAAATGATAAACAGATGAAAAAGCAAAAGGTTTGCTCCATTCGATGTTTGCCGCATATGGGGAGAGAGGTGAAGGGATCAGGGGTCCCAGCGCTTACCTAAAGTCACATGCTTCGAATCCAGAGCTACCACTGATACTGATACCTGCCCTCCTCACACCTCTCCTTGGGGTAAGAGGCTTTGTATTTACTCCCAGGCCCATTTGGATGGACTAAAGATAAATGAATTCCCTGATCTTTTCTTACCATTTAGCAACTTCCAGAAAGTGGATGTATAGGAATGGGAAAAACAAACATCGCTTCCTGCTTAATAGATCCAACCTTGGGGTTTTATGAAGGGCTCCTCCTGTGTAGACATTAGGAGCTAGGCTTCTCCCACTCAGTGGGGTAACCGCCTCCCATCCCGCAGCCCACAGGATACAGGTGCTTCCTGCCCTGGCGCCTTCCACTGGTGACAGTAGAAGAGAGAGCTCCCGGGAGCAAAGAGGCCAGGGAAGACTGGCCCCTTGAGGCCGCCCCAGAGATAATGCTCCCAAAATGGATTTCCAGCTTCTATCCAGATGGGTGCTGCAGTCCCTTGTGTTTTAAAATGACCGGCATTTTTGCTTGAAAGTTGCCTGAGAAATGGTTTAGATCATGGTCCTCAAATGCTGTAGCCTCATTACAGAGAATCCTCTGGGGTCTTGTTACAATGTAGATTCTGAGTCCTGGATCGGCCTGTGCCTGAGAGGCTGCATTCTACCACTGTCCCAGGCTGAGACCGCACTGGCTGGCCGCCTTCAATTTATGGGTGAAGAAGAGGAAGTCCCAAGAGATATGGAGGCACCAGCTCCTGCCTGTCTGCTGAGAGGAAACATTCCTACTGAATAAGCAGGCCTTGAACTTGAGCAATCTGGGACCACTTTCATTCATTTTTGTTTTACTAGGTTCTAAGCTCTAGGTAGACAGGAGCAAGAAGCCCTGGTGTGCTATTGTGCCACAGGGTGACTCTAGAGAACAATAGTGCACTGTACATTTCAAAAAACTGGAAGAAAGGACTTTGAGTATTTTCACCATAGAAATAATAAACAATTGAGGAGATAGATATGTTTAACTGATTTATACATTACACAATGTATACACGTATGAAAACACCACAGGGTACCCCAAAAATATTCACAATTTTTATTTTTTATGAATCAAAAGTAAATTTGGGGGACTGGACATGTATTTAAGTGGTTGAGCTAGCACATGCAAGACTGGTCCCCAGTACCACCAAAAATAAAATAGCAAATAAATGAATGAATAAATTTAGGGTTGGGGACATATTTCAGTGGTAGAGAACTTGCCTAGCATGAACAAGGCCCTGGAATTGAACACCAGAATTGTGAAAAAAAATAATAAAATTTAAAAACAAAACAAGTTAGGTCACAATTTTAATAACACTTTTATATTTCTAGTTTTAAATATATCAGGATAGTGCACAAACACATGCTCGCACACACATTTCAACCCTAACATTTCTGTTCCAAATCCAGAACACTTGTTTTTTTTCAGGACTGCAGATTAAACTCAGAGTCTCACACACACAAGGCAAGAGCTCTACCGCTGAGCTCTATCTACAGCCCTTTATTAATATTCTTTTAAATTTTATTTTGAAACATAGTCTTCCTAAGTTCATCAGGCTGGCCTCAAACGGGATCCTCCTGCCTCAGTCTCCTAAGTAGAATTATAGATGTGTGCCATGGTGCCTGCCTTCCCTGACTCTTGATGGTGCTGTTTATCAAGATCTATGCCCATGTTCTGCGTTGACTGCTGGCCACAGTGTCTATGGAAGCTAAGTCATAATTTGCAGATTTGGAACAGAAACCCTATTCATCTGAACTTCTCAAAAGCACTTTAGAGAACATTAAGACTTGGATAGGTTTGGGCATCACCTGAGCATAGCCCTTTTATTTTACAGGTTAGATACACAGGGAGAGAGAGAATTTTACCAGAATATTTACTAGTAGATGGCAAACCCTGGTCTCCAGAAGGATCTTTTGACCAGAACCTGTGAAATACATATCACATTTCCTAGTAAGACTGTAGCTCTCTTTCATTCGTATCAAAAATCAAATCATTGAGAACACTTTTTGCTCATATAGCAAATATGTCATAGACCAACAACCACCAGAAGCTTTTACCATATGTTGTGCTGGGAAGAACATTAGCTAGGCAGTGATTCACTTAACAGCTTTGGGACTTTGCGGGTAAACTTAAGTCTCATCTGTACCATGCAAACGAAAGGCTTGTTATGAGACTCCAATGCGACTGTGTACATAAAAGCACTTAGCATAGTTCCTGAGACAGCTTAAGTGTTAAATGAATATCAGCAGCTATTATTGTGCTGTTGGTGGTGCTGCTATTCTTGTTATTATGTGGATTAATCCACTTCCCATGCATATGTCCTGCCCTCTCCCCTATTGACCAATTCCTTAGGAGGAGCCTCCTGTCCCCACTCTGAATTTCTGTGTCTCCACATCTATTACCAAGCATGCTGAAAGTCATTTACTCTCTTGGACTCCACGATTTGAAAGTTTTTGTCTACCAAATGATATTTATTGAGAAATACTTCTATTTCCTAACTCTGGTGGAATGAAAATGACCACAACTTCTTTCTGCAAAGTCAAGAGTCATATGTTTTCTCTCATATGTGGAAGCCAAAGAGGAAATAAAAAGCAAAAGGAGATGATCTCATGAAAATTGAAGGGAGACCAGTAGAGGAAAGGGATCTTGGGGAGGGAGGAGGGGAGGGAAAGGAGAAATACTGGGAAATGATATTGACCAAATTATATTGTTTTATTGAGTGCATTTACAAATGTGTGACAATGAATCCCACCATTGTATATAATGAACCCACAAAAATATGGAAAAAATTCTCCATTCCTTGAATCTGTGACTTCATTTGATAGTAGAATATGATAGAAGTGATGTGCAACTTCCAACCAAGACCTCAAAAGACCTATTGGCTTCCACTGGTAGTCTCTTAGAATGTTGCTGTTACATGTAAGAAGTCTGAGTGATTATTCTAGAAAAACAATGAACAGCCCCAGCTCACGAACAGCTGTGGAGTGAGGCCATCTTAGATCAGACCTTGTGGACACCCCAGAGGACTTCAGCTACATGAGTGACCCCACACAAGATGAGTAAAAACCACCCAACTGAGCCAAGACCAAACAGCAGAATCTTCAGCAAATAAATGATGGTCGCTTTATGCTACTTAATTTTGATGTGGTGTGATACGGAGCACTAATAGATAAGGGAGAAATTGTTTATAGAAGTGAGATACCAAAATAACAAAAAACTGTAAGCCCATGACATCATCTTTTAGAATACTTCAGCTGAGTCTGGAAAAGTGAGGAGGTTGTAAGGAATGGTTGGAGCAATGGCAAACAGACTGTTCATAGAGTTTGGAAAACCAGTGAGGAACTGAGCATGGTAGCACAAGCCCGTGTAATCCCAGCAGCTCAGGAGCCTGAGGGAAGAGACCCATAAGTCCAAAGCCAGACTCAGCAATAGCAAGGCCCTAAGCAACTCAGTGAGACCCTGTCTCTAAATAAAATACAAAATAGGGCACAATCCCCTGTACCACCCTCCCCCCAAAAAGACACAGAAAAACAATGAAGAGACTCTCATAACTTCAGATCAATATCCCTGATGAACATAGATGCAAACATTTTCAATAAAATTCTTTATTGAAAACTCACATACAAAAAATATTAGAAAGATAGTGCACCACGATCAAGTGGGGTTCATCCCAGGGTTCAGGGTTGTTTGAACATACGGAAATCAATGAACGTAATTCATCATATCAATAGACTTAAAAGCAAGAATCATATGATCAACTCAATAGATGCAGAAAAAGCATTTGACAAAAAACAGTACCCCTTCCTATTCAAAACACTAGAAAAACTAGGGATAAGTAGGAACTACCTCAACATTGTAAAAGCCATATATACTAAACCCAAGGCCAACATAATTCTAAACAGAGAAAAATTGAAAATATTCCCTCTAAAAACTGGAACAAGAATGCCCTCTTTCACCACTTTTATTCAACATTGTCCTTGAAACACTAGCCAGAACAATTAGGCAGAAGAAAGAAATTAAAAGTATATGAATAAGTAAAGAAGAACACAAACTATCACTATTTGTTGATATGATTCTATATTTGGAAGATCCAAAATATTTCACCAAAAATCTAGAACTAATTAATGAATTAAACAAATAGCAGGATGTAAATTCAATACCCATGAATCAAATGCATTCCTATACATCAGTAATGAACCCACTGAAAGAGAAATAAAGAACACTACCCCATTCACAATTGCCTCAAAAACAAAAAATTAAATACTTTGGAATCAGTCTAACAAAGGAGGTGAAAGACCTGTACAATAAAAACTATAGAACAACAAAAAAAGAAATTGAAGAAGACCTTAGAGGATGCAAAGACCTCCCATGCCACTGGATAGGCAGAATTAATATTGTCAAAATGACCATACTACCAAAAGCACTATACAAATTTAATGCAATTCCTTTTAAAATCCCAATGAAGCAATCATGAAATTCATTTGGAAAAATAAGAGACCCAGAATAGCCAAAGCAATCCTTAGCAAGAAAATTAAAGCAGGAGTTATCACAATATCAGACATCAAACTATACTACAGAACTATAGTAATAAAAACAGCATGGTTCTGGCACCAAAACAGACACATAGACCATGGTACAAAATAGAAGACACAGAGACAAACTCACAGAAATACAGGTATCTCATGCTAGACAAAGGTGCCAAAAACATTCACTGGAGAAAAGGTAGCCTCTTCAACAAATGATGCTGGGAAAAATGGAAAGCCACATGTAACAAAATGAAATTAAACCCTAATCTCTCACCCTTCACGAAACTCAACTCAAAGTGGATCAAAGACTTAGAAACTAGAACAGAGACCCTGTGACTACTAGAAGAAAAAGCAGGCCCAAATCTTTATCATGTCAGACTAGGACCTGAATTCCTTAACAAGACCCCTAAAGTGCAAGAAGTTAAATCAAGAATCAATAAATGGAATGGACTCAAACTAAAAAGCTTCTTTTCAGCAAAAAAAACAATCAACAATGTGAAGAGAGAGCCTATAGATTGGGAGAAAATTGTTACAACATGCACCGCAGATAAAGCATTAATCTCTAGGATATATAATGAACTCAAAAAATTTAACACCAAAAACCAAATAATCCAATCAGTAAATGGGCTAAGGAACTGAACAGACACTTCACAGAAGATAGACAATTGATCAACAAATATATGAAAAATGTTCAACATCTCTAGCAATTAGAGAAATGCAAATCAAAACTACACTGAGATTCCTCTCACTCCAGGCAGAATGGCAATTATCGAGAATACAAGCAACAATAAATGTTGGTGAGGATGTGGGAAAAAAGTACACTCATACATTGCTGGTGGGGCTGCAAATTGATGCAACCATATGGAAAGCAGTATGGAGATTCCCCAGAAAACTTGGAATGAAACCACCATTTGACCCAGTTTTCCCACTCCTTGGCTTATCCCCGAAGGACTTAAAATCAACATACTACAGCAACACAGCCACATCAATGTGTATAGCAGCACAATTCACAATAGTTAAATTATGGAACCAACCTAGATGCCCTTCAGCAGATGAATGGATGAAGAAAATGTGGTGTTTATATATATGATGGAAGATTACTCACTTTTAAAGAAGAATGAAATTATGGCATTTGCTGGGAAATGGATGGAGTTAGAGAATATCAATCTAAGTGAAACAAGTCAGACCCAGAAAACCAAAGGCTGAATGTTTTCTCTGATATGTGGAAGATAATTCACTATAAGTGGGAGGGGTAGGGAAGAATAGAGTTACTTTATAATAGGTAGAGGGAAGTGAAGGGAGGGGAAGGAGTATGGGGGAAGGAATGATAGTAGAGTGAAATAGACATTTTTACCTCATGTACATGCATGCCTGCATGACGGATGTGATCCTGCATCAGAAAAATGAGAGATTACACTCTATTTATATATGATCTATCAAAATGTATAAATGCATTCTACTGTGATTTACAACTAATTAAAACAAATAAAATAATTTAAAATAAGATAAGAAATAAGAAATAAATAAAGTTGAGAAAAAGGCAACAGTACATGTTATGTAGTGGTGGAACAAGTGGAAAAAATGTCATCTGTGGCAACTTATAATTTGAAAAATGTATTTAAGAATTTGTAGCCCTGGTTAAGGACCTCTCTACATCGAATGTTGAGGGTCAGTTGAATATTCTTAGCAGCATATGATTCGATACTTCAAAGAAGAGACAAACTAAGAAGAAACTTTTGGCTTTGCAAGCAGATTTAGAGGAAATATGGAGGGCTCAGGACTTAATGGGTGGGAAAGTAAAATTCAACTCAACAAAAGGGCATTGTCCCAGAGTGGCCTGACTTGGCTGAGTAAAAAGAGATTTGTATCAACACAAATGTACACTGTGGCTTTTGGAGCATGGAATGAGCCCTATCGGATTCATGGGAAACCTACAGAGTCTTTAAGAGAGTTGTCCTGGTAAAGTTGTACCAACTCAGACTAAAATAAACAAACAAACAAAAAAAAGTTCCATCCAAAACTCCAGACTTCCAAATTCTTGTGCGCAGAAAGCAGATTGAGAAAGATGCTAAACTGCAACCACAGACTTTTTTATGAAAAATGGGATCCTGGGATGGGTAAGCCTATTTTTGCAAGGGGAAATGATGTAAATCATCACAGTCAATGGGTTTAATGGGGCAAATTAGAAATACCACAAATTCTTTGCGGCTTCTTCCATCAGGAGATGAAGTTTATTCCCCACCCCTTGAATATGACCCAGACTTCCCACTTGCTTTAATAAATAGGACATGCCAGAAGTAACAGTTATACAGGTTCTGAGCAAGGTCATGAGAGATCTCGTGGCTTCCGTGCCTCCTCTTTTGGAATGCTGCTGCCGCCACAGCATTAACACACCTGGACCCACACGGCCACGTGGAGGAGAACCAAGGATCCTTGGCTGACACCACAGCAGTTGCTCAGATGTGTGAGGGAGGCCATCAAGGACCATCAGGCCTCAGGAACCCACAGACAGCTGCGACTGCAAGAGTGACTCCGGGCAAGACCCTCAGAGGACTCTCCCCGCAGACTTTAGCCCAAACTGCTGAATCACAGGATTGTGGACAAATGGTTATTTTAAACCTGAAGTTGTAGGAAGTCTTGTGACATGACAATAGGTCATTTTGATCTGTTTTAGTCATTTCATTGCTGCAACCAAAAGACCTGACAAAAATTTCAGAGGAGGAAAAGTTCATTTTGAGATTCACAGTTTCAGTCCATAGACAGTTAGCTCCTCTCTTCAGGGCTTGTGGTGAGGCAGAACATCATGGCAGCAGAGTGTGGTAGAGGGAAGTGACTCAGAAAATGATGATTAGGAAGTGGGGGTGGGGAGAGAGAGAGAGAGAGAGAAGACAAAATATAAAACCCAAAGGCATGTCTCCATCAACTCAGCTCCTCCAGCCACACCCTACCTGCCTAGCATCACCACCCAGTTAATCCCTAGCAGAAGATTAATGCACTGATTAGGTTAAGCTCTCACAACCCAATTTTTTCACCTCTAAATCTTCTTGCATTGTCTCACACACGAGCTTTTGGGGAACACCTCATATCTCAACCATAACAAGACCCATGAAAAAAGACTTGCTAACACAGGTGATCTTTTTCCAAAAATGCGAGAGATGTGACATTGCCTTACATAATTTCACTTAGCCAACCCCTTGGCCTCTTATCTCTATGGATGCTGCAACTCAGGGGAACCTCAGAGGGAATCATCACCTTCATTCAGTTTCCTAACCCATGAGTGCGTAAGGCATGCAGAGATCTGGAGGCGGGGAATATATCCTGATTCTCAAACTTTGCTGCATGTTAGAAGTAAACATCTAAAGTCAAACTCCTGAAATTTTAGTGTAGGAGCAAATCTCCCAGGGACCTTCTTAAAATGAGGATTCTCATGGAGCATTCTGGGCTCTGATACTGCCTTTTCAGTAGGTTCCTGGGTGATGTCCACACTGGTGGTCCACCTGTAGCACCTGGAACGGTGATGAGCAGGTAGGGTGTGAAGCCAGGAGCCAGCGGGGCTCAACCTGAGCTGCACGTTGGAATCGCCTGTGGAGCTTCACAAACAGCTGACGCCTTGGTGCCCTACCTAGAATTTCTTTCTTAATTAGTGTGGAGTGTAGCTTGGGGTCATGTTTCTAAATGTTCCCTTGGTGATTCCAACGTGCTGCCCTGGCTGAGGACTCCTGCTCTGCACAGAGTGGTGCTGGCACTTTGGGACGGGAGCTCCATTCGCTCTGTAAATACTCCCGGCTCACAATGGAGGGGCTGGATTCAACCTGTTGGGACAGTTGGAACAAACTAGAAGTTTGCCAGGGAAGGTGCAGGCTTAAGACCAAATGATGCACTCCTGGTAACTGAAGCAGAGCACAGGGTTGGACAGGGTTGTTGGTCCTGGATAATCCTTAGCCTCTCTCAGCCTCACCTTCTTCACCTGTAAATAAAATCTTCAATCTACCTTTGTACGAGGAAACACATTCCAAGGGTCTGGCGCAGGTGAGAGCCTCAGTAAATGGGAGTCTTATCCACAAATAGGGCATCAGTAGACCTAAACAACCAGGGAAATGGAGAGCAGTTGACAGCTAGAATTATTGTTTGCCAATATGAAATCCCCAGATTGGAAGATCTGGATTCCTAGATCCCTTCTGGGAAATGCCAGACCCTCACTGTTATCTGTGTTGTAATATATTAGTATTGCTTAGTTCTGTCCCTGCCATGAAGTTGAGGATCTAAGTGGCTTAATTTTAAAGATTCTAACTGCAATAAATAAATAAATAAATGTTTTTGAATTCAATTTCCTTTTTGGAATGCACTTCTTCCAAGTTTTGAGGTAAAAGAACCTCATTCAAAAACAAAACAAAAATATAACTTTATTATGTAACAAGGTCATGGCAGAAATTCCACATCACCTCACCTGGAAGCTAGGGAGATGGTAGATTTATTTGTTCACAATAAAAAGGCAACTTTGTAAATAATTCTTGTGAGGTTTGTGTTTGTCCTATTGCTCATGAAACATGTAATGTTTGTCTCTAGGTCAAGACAAACAATTCTAGCACCCAGGGCCTTACAGACACTAGTTTGCTTTTGGTTTTGTTTTTGTTTTGTGCGAAGATTGGAAAGAGGAGGGTACTATGGTGGTGTCTGCTGAGTGGTGGTGACCATCTGAGAGACAGAGATAGAGACAGGGACTAGGTGTGTTAGTCAGCTTTTCATCACTATGACAAATATCTGAAACAATCAACTTATAAAGAGAAAAGGTTTATTTGTGCTCACAGTTTTGGAGGTTTCAGTCCATGGTTGATTGGCCTCTTTGCTTTTGGGCCCATGGTGGGCAGCACATCAGGGCAGGGAGCACATGATAGAGCAAACACCACTCACCTCATGTCAGAGAAGTGAAAAAGAGGAGAGGGCTGGGGTCCCCCATCCCCTTCAAGGGCACATGCCCAATGAGTTAACTTCCTCCAACTGGGCTTCACCTCCTGAAGGTGGCTCTCAGCATTTAGTATATCTAAGACTCACCTGGGGAAATTGTTACTAAGCAAATAATCCTGGGGCTTGATACCAGGCCAGGGGGTGGTTTGGAGTCTGAAAATCTTGATTTTTAACAAGCTCCCAGCTCAGCACAGTGTTTTGTGCCAATGGTCATTGAACTCTGCTTTAAGACAGGCTGCACAGAGGTATCCAGTGATAACAGCTCTAGGGGGTTTGTGCGTGACCTTTCATGCTTATCTGTTTATTTATGCTATGTGACAGGGAACACAAATGTGTACATACACACAAACACAGTGCTACATACATATGGTTTACATGATTCTCCCTGTCTGCTCATGGAGCCATAAGCCAAGCCCCCATCTAGACAAAACCAACACTTCATTCATTCAACTGTCGAAGGTACCTTGGTTGGTTCCATAGTTTAGCTATTGTGAGTTGAAGTGCAATAAACATTGATGTGGCTGCATCACTGCAGTTTGCTGATGTTAAGTCCTTTGAGTATAAACTGAGGAGTGGAACAGCTGGGCCAAATGGTGGTTCCATTCCAAGTTTTCTCAGGAATCTCCATACTGCTTTCCATAGTGGTTGCACCAATTTACAGCCCCACCAGCAATGTATGAATGCCCCTCAGCAAATGAATGGATAAATAAAATGTGGTATATATACACAATGGAATGTTACTCAGCCTTAAAGAAGAAGTAAATTAGGGCATTTGCAGGTACATGGATGGAGTTGGTGAATATCATGCTAAATGAAATAAGCCATGCCTGAAAAACCAAAGGCTGAAGGTTTTCTCTGATATGTGGATGCTAATTTCACAATAAGGAGGTGGATGGTTAGGAAAGAATAGAAGTACTTTGGATTAGAGGGGAAGAGAAAGAGGAATAGAAAAGGGAGTAGAATCAATTGGGCATTACTATCCTTTGTGCACACATGATTACACAACCAATGTAATTCTACATCATGTACGCCAGAAGAATGAGAAGTTATATTTCATATATGCATAATATATCGCAATACATTCTACTATCATGTATAACTAATTAGAACAACTTTTAAAATTGTTTAAAAACCCAGCACTTCACTACACAAATTAAAAGAAGATCTAGCGCCTTCTCCTAGACTGCCTTCTCTCCTCTGTCTGACAAAACCTGCCCAGAGTCACATAAAGCCACCCCTCATTGCCAGTGACATGCTGGAAGTTCTGGCTGGTCTTTATCTGCAGCTTGCAACAGATTAGGCTTCCCGCTGCTGGGCAAATCACCTTTATCCCATCCCCTGGGTAAATATTTTATGGTGAGCAAATACTTTGATGGGTGTTCTGTGTGCCTTACTAGTCAGAATATTGGAATTAGTTTCCTAATAGGAACCAGCACACAGGTCCCAGAGCAAAGGTCTTGGGGTCAAAAATATCCAAACTGAATCCACTGCTTCCTTTAATCAGCTGTATGCCTTTGGACAAGTCAATGAACCTCAGGACCTCAATTTTCTCACCCATTCAATGGATAAGCAATGCTTCTACTTACAAAATGTCATGAGGAGGGCTGGAGATGTATCTCAGCAGTACTTAGCTAGCATGTGCAAGGCCCTGGGTTCAATCCCCAGTATTGAAAAAAAGTCACAAGGGCACCTGTTTATGGCACCTGGCTAGATTGCTAGCCAGATATTATTTTCCTTGGCTCTGAGTGGTGTTAGGACTGCAGGGGCCACAGTAAGCCAATAAAAGAGATGGGACCCTGCTTAATGGAACTCACCATCTGGTAGTACCTGCCATTATCATTATTACTTCCAGGCATCCTACTATCCAAAGGCTGTAGATTGACTATGTGATGGAAGTAGGCGAGGAGGCCCAGCTGCGTAAAAGGCAAGACATTTGGGCACCTCGTCTAGGAATCAGGAGACAAATGTGCAAACCTTATTAGAATTGATCACAATCTGTGTGGATTCATTCAGATTTCCACACATCTGACTCTAGCCAAATGGCTAAGTATAAATCCATCTGATACCCACCAGAGTAGTCAATTCTTCAAGCATTGAAGGAATATTGGAGGGGCAGCTCTTGGTGGTCTCCCACCACCAACCTCAAATCCAGACCCCCAAAGCGGACCACCAGTGAACTGAGATTCAGCAATCACTTAATGTGTGGTATAGGATATCCCCTGGGGCTGAGTGATTTGTTTTATTGCATAAATTTTCAGCTCTTAAATATGTATTCAAGAAGTTGTGTCCAGAGAAAACTCAAGAGATAATAAGGACTCCAGAAAAAAAAATGGAAAATGTTTTTGGAGTAGTCAAAGTCAGGAAAAATAATTTTGAAATCTATTTTGAACAAGATTTGGTTACTTCAACTTTGTATGTGTGTGAATGACTAATTGTAAGCCAGTCACAAGAGATGGAAAAACTGAAAGTCGATTCCAAATACAGTACATTTATTTTATTTATTTATTTATTTATTTTGGTACTGAGGATTTAAACCAGGGGTACTTTACCACTAAGTTATTCCCCCAGCCCTTTTTATTTTTATTTTTAGACTGAGTCACACTAAGTTGTTTAGAGCCTCATTACGTTGCTGAGGCTGACCTTGAACTTGCAATCGTCCTGCCTCATCCTGGGGAGACCCTATGTCTGGATCCAGCCCTGTTAGGTTGAGGTTCCAGATGACCTGTATCAATAAGGTCTCAATAGATCAGGTTGGGGCACTCACTGTCTTAGTAAACCAGTGTTTTCGTATTTTATGAATTAAAAACACATTTATTGAGCACCTATTCTATGGTATATTCTAGGAATGCAAAAATGAGTTAGGCTTACCCTGTATTCACAGAGATTTTGGAAGAGCAAAGAGAGAACTGGAGGTCAGTGTGATGTTATGGGACCTATTAAAAACCAGCCCCGCTGCACGACCCAGGCAGGGCTGCAGGAAAACAGAACAGAGGTCACCGCTAGCCAGACTGCCATCAGTCTACCAGGGGAGGAGACCGGGAGGTGTCCACATTGTCGGCCAGTAAAGGCTCTGTGGTTCTGTGAGGGGTGACACTGGGCCCTTCCCTGGCAGCTCTCTTGCTTTAGACCAGGGACATTTTTGTTTTTAAGGACCAGATGGTAAACATTTTGTCTTTTGCAGGCCCCTAGGTCCCTGTTGCTGCTACTACACCATTGCAGCCCAAAGGCAGCCTCAGAGGGAGGTGGCGAAGAACGTGGCTGTATCACAGTAGAGCAGAGTTTACCAAAGCAGGTGGTAACCAGAGTGCAGTTTCTGGACCTTTGTGCTAGAGCGAGGTCATGGGTGACCAAAGAGAGTCACCGTCCACTGCTCCAGGCCTGTTTATTTGTTGATGCAGATGCTATTGGATGACATCATCTTAGTAAAGAGAATGAACAGGATTCCATCTCTCTCTCTCTCTCTCTCTCTCTCTCTCTCGTTAATGCATAGCTGATTGAGGCTAAGCTTCCATTCTGATGTCAACATAGGCTATAGTGTGTGACCTTGGGCGAGGCTCCGAAATCCTGTCATCTGTAAAACGGAGGTACAATCGCCATTGCCTTCTGGTCCTGGGTGAGTCTCAGCATGGTGTTCCTCCCCTGCCTCCTGCTTGCTCACTGACACCCTGCGCACTTGCCCCCTCCTCAAGAAACCAGTCGAAACGTGTTCCCAGGGCAGGAGACCAAATCTCCAATTGCCCTTGAGTTGGAAGGACCTTTATAAACATCAAGAGACTATTTTCCAAAACCCATTTTAAAAAGCCGAGGCGCAATAAGAGCACATTGTGCGTCTCCGTGTTTGTCTTGAGGAAATGTTTTCCCACTGGCGTTGGAACCCTTCAGGGTTTTGTTCCTTCTTTTATTTCTTCTTGCGTCCTTGGCAACAGCTCCGCATACCGACTTTCACCCTTTCCTGGCTCTCGCGGGCAAGACTTCCAAGATTGAGTTCATTGTACTCGGGAGTTGGCCAAGCAACCAAATAGCTTCTGTCTCCTGTGTTTCCAAATCCTCACAGCAAAGAGAACTGCATTTTTCCAGGACTGGGGACAGCATGCCAAAGGGGTGACATCACAGTCCAGCTCAGTTTCCTGTTTCTTTCCTCCTGACAGCGTCATGAATCGTATCAGCTTTATCATTTTCTCCGAGCTCATTTCCCTGTTGCACAAATGTTGGGAGTGACAGGAGGTGGGAGTCAAAACACCAAGTCCCGGGTTGCTTTTTCTTTGCAAAAATGGAACACATGTTCTGCAGTCTCTAAAGAAAGCATCCCATCTGGCTTAATTTGGAGTTTTCTGGCTGAGCACTTGGCTTCTAGGTCAGACAGTGGTGATCTCATCTGAGAAGCTGGACGCTCACTGTGCCCAAGGCAGGCCCGGTCCCAGCCAAGGTAGCAGAGCCCTGTGTGTGTCTACTCTTGGAACACGCAAACTGCGCGCTCTAGGGGAACATTTCCCTACAAGTAAACCCAGCTGAGTGTTTTAAGACTTTTCTCAAGTAGACAGCAACCTGTGATCACAGTTAGAGGCTTTCCAGTGCAGCTTTTCCCATGATTCTGTCCCTCTGCATCTCACTATCCCTGTCCTCAGTTAGGAAAGGAACTAAAAATTTAGACACATGAATTTAAAACTAAAACATCAATGACTTGTACACACAAAGAAAGTATATGGTGGGTCAGAGGCAGGAGCAATTCAGACACTCTGGAAGGGGTTCTTATCTGCTTACACACACATATTGCAAAATTGATTGAGCCCTTACTATATGACAGGCTCAGCTCTCAGAGTCTTGCATTAACTCACTTTATCTTCATAACAACCATGTGAGGTGCATACAGTGGTTGTTACATTTTACAGATGAGGAAACTGAGGCATTGGGAGGCATCTTGCCGGAGGTCAGATAAATACACATCTCGGAGCCTGGTGAAGATTCTGAACAACTGTGATTATGGGTGTATCAGGTGATAGAAGAATATAATATTATAAGTAAGCCTATTAGTTATTAAAAGGCATGCATGTATTTCAGAAATACCATGAATATTTTATAATGATAGAACTGGGCATGAGATCTGACGTATATGTTTATTAGAGCCACACGGATGTAATGTGAAATGCACAACTCTATACCTGTACAATCTAACCATGCAGGTGTGCAAATAATATTATCATTTAACTCCCCAGATGCTCTGTGTGCCTGACTTGATGCACATGTCTCTGGCTGGTTCCAGAACAGTCCTCTGACACTACCACGGTAATAACTCCACACACTGGTGTCTGGGCTGTGATGCTACTTTGACTGAGTAATAATGTTGACTGTTTCCTGAAAGGTGGTTGGGCCGGGCTTGTCCACTGGCTTCTCTGCATCTTCTGTGGTTAACAGTTATTTTGAAAGAGGTTGTAATCACTGAACACAGATTCTTCCCGCACTTGTCTCACTGCGGGGAGGAGGCCTTCATTGGCCGGTGAGGCCTGTAGAGGTCAGACAGTAGCGACTTTAATCAAAGTGCTGTGGGGTCCCCCCCACCAATTGGTAATTAACCCCTCGAGACCTGAGCTTCATCTTCCCGCTTCACCCGCCTCTGCTGCAGCTGTTCTACATCCTCTCGGGGAGACAAGCTGTGTTTAATTTTTATTTTAAATGAAAACCTTCAGATCATAAGTGATCCTTTTACCTCTTGGCTGTGTTTTGGATTCCTTTATTTTTTTGTTGTAGTAAAATACACATAACATAAAATTTATCATCTTAACCATTTCTTTGTCTGATCTTAATTTATTCTGATGCATGCTGGGGGGAGATCCTACTATAATTACTTGTTAAGTGCTATGGGTATGTAGTGTTGACCTCTGACTTACATTAAGCAAAATCTCATTCCAGACTCTGTGAATTTTTTTTTTTTTTTTTACTTTTCTACCATTTTTTGGTTTCGATTTTATTTCTTTTTTTTTTTAAACTTTTAGTTGACTTGTAATAATCATAATCATACATATTTTGGGGATGCAGTGTGATATTTCAATACTTGTATACAATGCATAATGAACAGATCCAGGTAATTCGCATATCCATCACCACCTCACCTCAAATAGTCATCATTTCCTTCTCTTGGGAACATTTCAAGATCCCTGCTAGATCTTTTAAACCATACCACTAAGCATTGTCCACCATAGTTACCTGAGTAGTGTAAGACTTTAGAAGTTATTCCCCCGTCCAGCTGTGCTCCTGAATCTTACCCACTAAGCATCCTCTCCCACACCCCCTCAAACCTTCCCAGGCTCTGCTAATCAGTTTTCTACTCTCTGCTTTCATGATCAACTTTGTCAACTTCTACATATAAGCGAGCATGCAGGACATTTGTCTTTCTGTCCCTGGCTTATTTTTCTTAACATAGGGTCCTCCAGGCTCCTCTGTGTCACACAGATGACAGGACTTTATTCTTTTTATGGCTGAATAGTATTCTATTCAGAATGTGTACATACATTTTATCTATTCATTCATCCAATGATTGACACTGAGGGTGACTTAACTGTTTGTAAGTGTGCAGCCTTCTCCAGAACTCTCTTACCTTCCAAATAGAACCTCTGTATCCACATTCTCCCTTCCTCAGCCCCTGGAAACCAGCCACCATTTTGCTTTTTGTCTCTATGAATTCGACTGTTCTAGGTAACTCATATAAGAGGTATCATTTAGTATTTGTCCTTTCTTGAGTGGCTGATTAACATAATGTCTTCAAGTTTCACTTAACATAATGTCTTCAAGTTTCATATATATTCTATCATGTGTCAAAATTTCCTTCCTTTTAAAGGCCAAATAATGTTCCATTGTATGTATATACTATATTTAGTCTGTTCATTCATCTGCCAGTGGACACTCAAGTTACTTCCACCTCTTAGCTACTGCAAATAATGCTGCTATGAACATAGATGTACAAATATCCATTTGAGTACCTGCTTCCAGTTCCTTTGGGCATATACCCAGAAATGGAATTGCTGGATCACACAAACATTCCGTTTTAAATTTTCTGAGAAACCACCATAATGTTGCATTTGTTTTTAAAAAAGTTTCAGTAGGATGGGCAGGTACCTTTGCAGGTTCCTATGAATAAATCTAAAAGAAACATTATAATGAACTTGGTTATCATGACAAATTTGAAGTAATTCAACAATGGGACTGAAGTTTTGCCTTTTCTTTCTCATTTATCTGCTTATTTGAGAAGTTTTACAAGTCTCCCTCTCTTTAAGGGTTCAAAGTAGACTCTGTTAGGAATAGAATAGAGTCAGTATATAATATAAAATAAGACTTTGATAGTAATTCCAAGTCCAAACCCAGTCTTCCAGGTCATGATGAAAGCACAATTGTGTGTGTGTGTGTGTGTGTGTGTGTGTGTGTGTGTGTGTAGGGAGTGGGTACTTGGGACCTAATCCAGAAGTGTTCTACCACTGAGTTACATCCCTGCCCCTTTTTAATTTAATTTTTTATTGGTTCTTTTTAGTTATACATAACACTAGGATTCATTTTTACATAATTATAAAAAGGGTGGAATGTAATTTGTTCTAATTCAGTCTCTAGTACTTCCCCTTCCCCTCCTCGTCTCCCTCTCCCTGTTCCCTTTCCTCTCTATTCTACTGATCTTCTGTTAATTACTTAGTTTTTTAAAAATTAGTGTCTGGTGGATGTACCCACTAGTGAGATTCACTCTGGTATATTTATATATGTACATAGGAAAGTTAGGTCAGATTCATCCCACTGTCTTTCCCTATCCCATCATTTTTACCTTCCGATCATTCTGTTTCATCTGCTCCACTAATCTTTCTTCCATTATTTATCCCTTCCCCCCTACTTATTTTGGATTAGCTTCTTCATATTGAAGAAAATATTTGACCTTTGGTTTTTTGGGATTGGCTTATTTCACTTAACACGATAGTCTCCAGTTCCATCCATTTACTCACAAATACCATTAAGCCATTCTTCTTTAGGGCTGAGTAATACTCCATTGTGATTATACACCACATTTTCTTTATCCATTCATCCGTTGAAGGGCCTCTAGGTTGGTTCCATAGCTTGGCTGCTATAAACATTGATGTCACTTTGTCACAATCTTTTGGATATAAACCCAGGAGTGGGATAGCTCAGTCATATGTTGTTTCCATTCCTTGTTTTTTTTGAGGAATCTCATACTGCTTTCCAGAGTGGTTGTACTAATTTGCGGTCCCATCAGCAATATATCAGTGTACTTTTTCCCCATATCCTTTACACATTCATTATTTATATTCTTGATCATTGCTATTCTAAGTAGAAGGAGATAAAATCTCAATGAAATTTGCATTTCCCTAACTGCTTAGACATGTCAAGCATTTTTTCATATTTGTTACTGTATTTATTCTTTTGAGAAGTGTCTGTTTAGTTCTTTTGCCCATTTATTGATCAGGGTATTTGTTTTTATGGTGTTAAGTTTTTTGAGTTCTTTATATATCCTGAATATTAATGCCCTGAGGTGCAGGTGGCAAAGATTTTCTCCCATTCTGCAGGCTCTCTTTTTATGTTCTTAATTGTTTCCTTTGCTGTGCAGAAGAACTTGATAGCATCCCACTTATTGATTTTTTAATTGTATTTCTTGTGCTTTAGGAGTCTTGTTAAGGAAGTCAGTTGCTCTGCTGACACGTTGGAGTGTTGGGCCTACCTTTTCTTCTAGCAGTTTTGTAGTTTCTGGTTTAATTCCTGGGTCTTTGATTAAATTTGAGTTGAGTTTTGTTCAGGGTGAGATACAGGGGTTAAATGTGATTCTACTGCATATGGATTTACTTGGCCCTTTTTAATTTTTTTATTTTGAGACAGGTCTTGCTTCATTGCCAAAGCTGACCTTGAACTTGTAATCCTCCCGACCTCAGCCTCCCGTGTAGCTGGGATTACAGATGTGCACCACCATGCCTAGCTGAGGGCACAATTTTTAAGGAAGGAGGAGAGAACATATTTATTTAACTGTTTACTAGCATCATTTATAATATTCAACTTATAACCCTTTATCTATTTAGAAACATGGTATACAGACCATTTGTCCATACTTGAGCCCAGGGTCCAACAAATATTAGGAGTGCAGCTGGGTCGCAGTTACTCTTGTTCATGATTGTTTTGGTCACTACTGCCAGGTAACTATTGCTCCCAAACACACTGGCATGATAAAATTATTTTATTATACTCGTGGATTCTGTAGGACAGAAGTTTGGACAAGGCACAGCTTGCGTCTGCTCAATAATGTCCAGGGTCCCCATTGGGAAGACTGTGCTGGGAGTGAGTCTACAGTCAGGTTGTGTGTTAGATGGGAGTTTCCAGGGAGATAGGACGGAGAGGACATAACTGTAGATGCATGCACAGCAATGGAGTTAGTTGGAGGATTGGCTCATAGGACTACGGCTGCTGAGAAGGCCCATAATAGGTCATCTGCAGGCTGGAGACCTTGGATGCTGGAAGCAAGGCTGTCTAATTCCTAAAGTCCCAGAACCAGGGAAGCTGATGCTGTCACTCTCAGTTAGAGGCTGAAAGTCTGAGTCCCTGGGGACAGAGCTACTGGTCCTGAAGCCCAAAGACCCACAACCCTGGAATTCTGATGCCCCAAGTAGGAGATGCAGGTGTTCCAGCTCTCAGAGGGAGATGTCACTTTGCCTCCTCTATTTATTCCCTCCAGGCCCCTAACCAATCAGATGGCACCCGCCCACACTGAGGGCAGATCTTCCCCACCAAGTCCACTCAGTCTCACATTCTGATCTCCTCTGGAAACACCCTCACAGGCACCCTGGAATTAATGTGTTACCAGCTTTCTTAGGTATTTCTTAATCGAGTCAAACTGACATCTAAAATTAACCCTCACAGGCTGGGATCAAATGGAGGTGTGCACACTCATGCTTGGGGTGGGCCTGGCTGTCAGCTGGACCCGGGACATGAGTGCAGTACCCATGCCCCACTTCCTCAAAGGAGGGCAGCTGCAGAGAAGTTGGACTTCTTACAGGGGTGTCAAGACTCCAGATGTGAGTATCTCAGGGAATGAAGCAGCAGCTGCTTCACCTTTTCTGTATTCCATGGATTACAACCAACTCACAAGTCCGTACAGATTCAAGAAGAGGAGGTGGAACCCACCTCTCAA
This sequence comes from Sciurus carolinensis, assembly GCF_902686445.1. Classification (NCBI taxonomy): domain Eukaryota; kingdom Metazoa; phylum Chordata; class Mammalia; order Rodentia; family Sciuridae; genus Sciurus; species Sciurus carolinensis. The sequence goes on from NC_062219.1 coordinate 135,254,603, forward strand.
AGGGGAAAGCATCAAAAAACTTGGAGATCATGTTTTAAAATCACCACATAGGTTAAAATATTGTTAACCATCTGGTGTTGGATTGACTTGCAGGGGTATATCTAATGACCATTTAAAGAGCATTTCATGGCAACTTTAATTCTCCTGAATAAAAAATTCTATCATACGTGATAAACTACTACATTTCTTAGTGGGATTCTATGAGGTTTCCCCCATATTTGACAAAGTTTAAGTAATAAAATGCGAAATGTTAGCTCTTGAATAAGTGCTTTCCCTTTTTTTCTTCAGTTACTAATTTAGAAATAAAATTATAACAACTTATGACATTGTCAGTCCTGAATTTGTGAAATTGAATTTTTTTTCTAAAATAGCAATCATGAAAAGTTATTTTGATCAACCAAAAGACCAAAATTTTAACAAAATTATAGGAAAGACTGAATTATATCGACCTCTCTATGGAAAACATTATGAAAGTGTTCCCATAAAAAATGTGCTCTGAAAAGGTGCAGGTGATCCAGGCTGTCACATTGTCTTATGAACCTTTTTCATGCTACCTCTGCTCACAAAGTAGTAAAGTAGTCATTAATCTCAAAGAAGGAAAGACCCACACAAGCAGCAGCAGTCCAGGAAAACTTTAGGGGTGGAGTCGAAGGAGAGCGGAGACTGGGGGCAGGGCTGGCTCCTGGTCCACCCCAGTTGGCAGTTACACTTGACTTCAGTCTGATGGGCTCAGCCTGCGTGCTGATTGGTCAATACCTGCCATAGCAGTTGGTAAATGTTTTGCATATTATCCCCATCTGTTAGGGAGCATGATATTAGCAAAAGCACCAAGAGGGAGTCATGCCGATCCACACATTGAAAGGTAAGAAAATTGGACTGGCTTGAGTCTAGCTGTGGTGATTATGGGAAGTACAGACCTTTAACTATGTAAAACCAATTGTCAAGGACATTGATTGCTAAGCAAAGGCATTTGGTATCTTATCCTGCAAGTAGGGGAGTAATGAACCCTTTCAGTAAAAGTGACTTAAAATTTTTATTATATTTTAAGGAGACTTCTATAAAAGTTAAATGAAAAGAAACTAGGAAGACTTATTATGTTTTAGGAGGTGAAATATCAAATGTGTAGGAAAATAGGAATTTGAGTTTGTTTATGTATCACTTCCTTAACTCAAGTTTGGTATCGTTGGCTTATAATGGCTAATATGTTGAAGATTTCTGGTGATCCTCTTAAAATGCTCTGGTCCTATCTCTTTTTGCCACTGCTGCAATTCTAGTCAACCGGCTTCAAGCTGGAGTACCTGAGATTGTCTTTTCTCCCTTCCCATTACTGCCTTCCCTGAAGCAGTGTGGGGGTATCTGGATGTCTGAGGTAACTCACAGTGTTCTTACTCACATAGGGTTGTTAATATACTATGGAGCAACCATCAAGCACTGGAGTTGGGAGATCCCTTTTTTCCCCTTCCCATGGTCTTGAGATTCATTCAGAGAACTTTCAAAAGATCCTGTGGGATCAAGCAGTTACTGTAATTTGGATGTGGAAAGTCCTCCAAAGACCCACGTGTTAAAAGTTTGGTTCTCAGCGTGGTGGTATTAAAAGATACTGGACCTTTAAGAGGCGAGGCCTAGAGGGCCTGGTGGGAGGTCTTAGACCATGGAAAGCTTGCCTTTGAAGGAAACTGTGGGACCTTGGTTGACATGAGATGAACAGTTTCCTGTGCCATGTGCTTCTGCCATGATGTGGTGCCTCATCACAGACCCAAAGCATTGGAGTCAATTGACCATGAACTGATACATCCAATATTGTGAGTTAAAATAAAACTTTTCTCTTTATAAATTGATTATATCTGGTGTTTGGTGTAGTAATGGAAAGTTGACCAACACCAGCAGTTACCAATAGATACGACTACTTAAGATTTTCCTCCCCAGCCTCCTACCTCATTTCCCTGGCCCTCCCTTCTTTGACCACATTCCCAAACAGACCATCCACACATAAGCCTTGGCCCCATGCTCTGCTTTGGGAGAATTCCACTTCCTTTCTTGAATTCACCGTGTTGAAACTTATATAATGTCCTGCCTCTATTAAGAGCCTCGAATCCTCATGACTCACTTTACATTCAGTTGATAAGATCTCTTTTTGACCTTTTAATTTTTAAATGATTTGTAGAATTAACATAGTCTCATATGCTCAGTAATGGCTTTCAGTCTGTAGGGAGGTAATTTAAAATACTGGAAAGAGCAAAGAGTTCAGTCATAAGATCTAGATTTGAGCTTGGTGAGTGACCAAGGGAAAATCATGCATGGTCTTCAAACTCTTATTATCTCCATCTGTAAAACAGAGAAGTTAATGGTTAGCACCTTCACAGGGTTCTTGGGACTGTCAAACAAGAGCATGCATATGGTGAGGATTTGCTAATTTGATCATCAGCTTTCTTTCTCTATTTCTCTTGGTTTATGTGACACTAATTTTTGTTTGGATGGATGTCCATCTTTCCCCAGCACATCCCAGGTTTCACTACCCTGCTCCAGGGTGGGTCCTGAGTGACTTCATCTAAAAAGACTACCGTTTTTCTGGCCACAATGATTGGGAAAATCAGAGAAATTATTTAGGAGATCTAGGAATGAACTCCCTCACCCTTCAGAGAGAGCAATCAAATGAGATAGCACTTAGCATCCAGAAGCTGCTGGGACCCCTTGTGGCCCTATGGAGTACTAGACAAAAGATGAAGCAGAAGCCCGGCCTGTGGCACACGCTTGTAATCCCAGCCAGAAACTCAGGAGGCTGAGACAGAAGGATCACGAGTTCAAAGCCAGCCTCAGAAATTGAGTAAGGTCCTAAACATAGTGAGACTGTCTCAAAATAAAAAATAGAAAAGGGCTGGGGATGTGGCTCAGTGGTGAAGCGCCCCTAGGTTCGATCCCTGGTACCAAAAAATAAAAATACAAAAAAGAAGAAGAAGAAATAATGAGGGAAGACAAGGAGAAATGCCCAACTTCTGAATTAAGCCACACACGTAGCTCATCTGACCACAAATCTTTTCAGATAAGTGAGTCAGTAAATATTTTGTTGAAGCCAATTTGAGTCAGACTTTTTTTCCCCTGGTATAGAACAAACTCTCAACTGATAAGATTTGCAAACAAACTTTGTAACTTATAGATGAATATAAAACATTCATTTGCATTATTTTTATTTTTACCAATTAGCAAGAATACCTGTGGCCCGTGGAACAGGTTGAGAAAAAATTTTAAACTTTTTTTTTTAACTTGTTTTTTGGTACCTGGGATGCTTAACCACTGAGCCACATCCTCCAGCCCTTTGTATTTTTAATTTTGAGACAAGGTCTCACCAAGTTGCTTACAGCCTCACTAAGTTGCTGAGCTGGCCTTGAACTTGAGATTCTTCTGCTTCAGCCTCCTGAGTCATTGGGATTACAGTTTAAGTTTTTATTTTAATTTAGTTCCTTCTTTAGGAAAAAAAAAAATTAGATCCCTGCCTTACAGTACTTTTAGGAATAGATCCTAAGTAGAATAGTAGAATAATTATATATGTACAAAAAATACACATGTACAAAGAAATATATAGAGATAGATAGATAGATATATCATTGTGTGTGTGTGTGTGTGTGTGTGTGTGTGTGTGTGTATCTTTATCACAAGTTACCTAGGAAAAGACTGTCAAATTAGGCTAAATAAAAATATAGGACTCATATGGTGGCCAAAAAATATCCTCAACCTATTGCAACATAAACAAAATAAAGATGTAAACAACAGGCTAGGAGCAGTGCCACAGGCCTTTAACAACAGCTACTCTGGAGCCTGAGGCAAGAAGATTGCAAGTTAAAGGTCAGCCTTAGCAACTTAGCAACACCCTGTCTCAAAATTTAAAAAAAGAAAATTAAAGAAGGTCCGATGATGTAGTTCACTAGTAGAGCACCCCTGAGTTCAATCCCCAGTATGAAAGAAACAGAGAGAGAGAGGACAAACATACTGGGAGAAATGGTTACATAACAGATCAAGGTTGGTATTCTCTATATACAAAGAGTTCTTGTAAGTCAATAAAAAAGGACAAATCTCAATAGAAAAATAGGTAAAATGTTTGATCATGAAATTCAAAGAAGATATAGAAGATGCTAAACTTAAATTCAAAGTCAAGGGCTATCAGGCTAAAAAAAAAATATTAATATGGGCCTGGAGGTGAGCTTGGTGATACAGCATATACCTAGCATGAGTGAGGCCCTGGGTTTGATCCCCAGCGAAGGAAGGAAGGAAGGAAGGAAAGAAAGAAAGAAAGAAGGAAAGGAAAGGAAAGGAAAGGAAAGGAAAGGAAAGGAAAGGAAAGGAAAGGAAAGGAAAGGAAAAAGGAAAGGAAAAAGGAAAGGAAAAAGGAAAGGAAAAAGGAAAGGAAAAAGGAAAGGAAAAAGGAAAGGAAAAAGGAAAGGAAAAAGGAAAGGAAAAAGGAAAGGAAAAAGGAGAGGAGAGGAGAGGAGAGGAGAGGAAAGGTGGGAAGGAGGGAGAGAGGGAGGGAAGGAAGGGTGAGTTTACTCAGAATTATAACTTACATGTTTTTAAGTGATTAAGTGCCAGTGCTATAAAAATTATTTCACAGAGGTATATGTATAAGAATGATCTTTTTAGAGTTAAAAGAAAACAGATATCAACTATAGAAAGTTGATAAAATACTTATGATCCATTCTTATCTGGAAATACTTTGAGGCCATCAAAAAAGATCAAATGGACCTTTGGACCTTTAAGTGTTACCATGGGAAACAGTGTGATAAAGTGTTTAAGGTTTTCAAATGATGTATAGAATAATCTCATTTATATTAAAATACATACTCACATGTGCATTTAAATTCTGGAAGTAAGTGCCAACTAGTAACAGTGGTCATCTCTCAGACGTAGGATTATAGAGATCATTTATATTGTATTTATATTGTATTTACAAAATTTATGTCATATGAAAATATTTCATTTTAAAATAAACAATTAAGTGATCTATAAATCAGAGGGACTTCCAGGTTGGCGGTTGAAAGCAATCCCTCATCCCAGGCTGCTGAGTGCCAAGGAAGCCCCTGGCAGGTGGCAGTGCTGTCACATGTGGTAAGGAAGGAAGGGTGGGAAGAGGGTAGGGCTTTCCAGGGAAGAATGAGAGAAGAAAATATCTCCCTGTCCAGGAAGTTAGGAATGGGGAGGTTTCACAGGGAAACCTGTTCAAAAGGAATGGCAGGGATTTAGTTTCTTCTGTTCATTTCCCTCACTTAAGCTCCTGCCAAAGGTGTTCAGAACTGGCTCCTTGAAGACCCTGAGCAGTGGGCACTGCTGCTTTGTCAGCTTCTGGCTGGGAGGGCCAGTGGCCTTCTCCTTCCCCTCCACTGCCCAGCAAGGGGTTCCTGGGCCTGTCTTCCACCCTCTCCAGCCCTTGTGACTGGCCTTTGATCTGAGTTGCCGACACATCAGCCCTGTTGTGAATGGAGTCTGATATGACCCTAGATCTGACGCTTTGCAGGGCTGACATCTCCCCACCCCCAGAAACTGGAGTTTGGACTCTAGATAACCAGTCACCAGAGGCATCACACAAATACCTCCGCGAGAGGCTCCCTTGATCCCTGTCTTGTGATCAACCTAGAGGAGTTTCAAGAGCATTCTCTTGTTGAATCTTAGTCCTGTCCAACTGCAAAGGAGTTTCTGATTATCGAGGAGGAAAAACTAAAAGTTAGAGCAGTTGCATGACTTCCCCTCAGTCCATAACAGATTTGCATTAGCACCACCGTGAGGACCCCATCCTGTCCCCGGCGGTCTCCTGACTTCATGCCGTGTGACTTCCTTGCTGCCACACCACATCTGTGATGGCCACGTTTCCAGGTGCAGGATTCCAGAGCCTCAGGGATTTATAAAGAGTGAGCTCTGATACCTTCAGTAAAGAGAGAATGAAACACGAAGCAGTGCCGTGTGAAGATGTGAAGATTTTTACTGTGGTACCTAACATTGTCACTACAGTAGCACCTCAGTGTCACATGCTCAAACAGCACAGTCATTCCTTCATCAGATGTTTATTAAACACACAATAGGCTAAGTCCTAGAGCAGAAAAAGAAGACCACATGGCACTAGAAAGCACCATGTAAACAGGCAAAAGTTTCAAGCTGTATGCCCTTATCCAGCCCACTGGGCCCTGCCCAGGGGACCCCTGTCCAGGGGATCCCTGCCCCTAGGTCTTGGTAACCCTTGTACAGAGAATTATCACATCGTTGCAGAACACTCAATTTGTTGAAGACCCTCTGGCCACATTCAGTTGCTATCCACGCTTGGGTGCAAACCTGTGACTGGTGGCCCCGGGTGCTGATCTCCCGCAGTCCTAGACACAGTCAGGAAATCTAAGGAACTACCACCACTTATATCTCATCTGCCTCTGGATTCTCAGCATCCTTAAGACACTCACTGCACGCTAAGCCAGAGAGGACAAGATGCATCCTCACCTACAGGCCAAGACCCAAATCCAACCCCTGGGACAATGGTGGATAGTCCTGCTGACTCAGCAAAACCCCAGCTAGTGAATCTTGGTCACAGAGCAAGCATGGCTGTAGATTAACAGTTCTCACACCAACATCCTGTGAAGAGTGGGACTGAGAACGGGCTTTCCTAGTGTCAGAATGGCCACCAGTGCCTCTCCTGAAGCATCTGGGGAAGTCCCAAGGCAGGCTGCCCTCGGTGGTCTGACCAGTAACACTGTTGAGAGCAGATGGCTGTGTGTCTTAGCATGCAACAGACTGTGTGCCGGGGTCAAGGACAGGGGGACACATCCTGGCTGGTGTCTTCCATTGTTTTCTGCAGTCTCTGACGTCACCTCAAAATTCTGACGGGTACAACTCTGTCTCTAACATGGACTCACATGACAGAGGGCAGGTTCCAGCTGGTTTTTTAGAAACCTGGGTGACAGGTTAAAACCAACAATGTTGAAGGAAGTTTAACATTCAGGTGATGGGAAAATGATACTGAACTTAAAATATGAAAATTGAATCAGAGTGGATCATAAATCCCAACATAAAACTTTAAGAAGGAATCTCAAGGGAGCATTTTCGTAACCTTCGCTAAGGCATAAACACCAAAAGTATGACCCATAAATGAACAGCTGGTGAATTGGAATTCATCAAAGTTAAAACTTTTGGCTCTGAAAAATGAAAGAGAAGCTAGATACTGATAGAAGTTATTGTACATCCCATGTCTGATGAGGGGCTTGTACTCAGAATACGAAATCTCAAAGTTCTAGAGTAGTAAACACCCAATTAAAAATGAGCAAAAGATTAAAACAAGACACTTCACCGAAGATGTATAATGGCAAGTAGGCACGTGAGAATATACCCCAAATTATTTGTCACTTGACGAAATATAAATTTAAGCCACAAATACCACTATTTCACATCTATTGAGTAGAATGGCTAAAATTTTAAAAAATAAGTAAAAACACACAGCCAAGTGCAATTGAGAATGCAGAGTAAGTGGAACTCCTACATACCATTAAGAATGCAAAATGATTCCGTCTCTACAGAAAATCATTTGGTAGGTTTTATTAAAACCTCACCATCCTGTTCATAGGTTGGGAAATGAAAACATGCCCACATGAAAATCTTCTGCAGGAATGTTTTAGTGACTCTCCATTCATACAACAAGCCAAATGTCTTTCACTGTGTTCAGGGATAAACAGTGGTGTCTCTGTGCAGTGGAATACTACTCAGCAATAAAAAGGATTGAACCACTGGTACATGCAACAACAAGGGGAACTCTCAAAGGCACTATGCTTAGCGAAATGACCGTGACTCAACAGCTTACGTATTGTATGATTCTATTATGTGACATTCTGGAAAAGGCAAAGATACAAGGTATGGAAAGCATATCAATGGTTGTCAGGGGAAGAAGTGGGGGAGAGTGTGATCACAAAGGGAAAATGCAAGGAGCTTTCTGGGGTGACTTAACTGTTCTCTTCCTGACTGTGATGATGACAGCCATCCCCTGCTATCCATAGGAGATACATCCCAAGGCCCCCAGTGGATGCCTAAAACTGTGGATAGTACCAAACTCCATATATATACTATATTTTCCCCTAAATATACATACCTGTGATAAATCTTAATTTATAAATCAAGCACAATTGGAGATGAACAACAAGAACTAATAATAAAATGGAACAATTATAACTACATACTATAATAAAACTGCCAGCATAACTAACTACTCTTGTGCTTTGAGGCCATTATTAAGTGAAATAAGAATTATTTGAACAAGAGCACTGTGATACCACCACAGTAAGTGACTACTGAATAACTAATGAGCAGGTAGTGTATATTGCATGGATACACTGGACTGAGAGATAACTCACATCCAGGGTGGAATGGAGCAGACCACAGGAGATTTTATCACACTACTCAGAACAGCATGAGATTTAAAATTTATGATTTGTTTATTTCTAGAATTTTCCATTTAATATTTTCTGGACTATGATTGACTGCATTTAATTGAAATCATGAACAGCATGTATAAAGAAGAACCACTGTATGTGATTTTATATATGCTAAAACTCAGATAACTACATACCAGAAAAGAGTCAATTTCACTCCATTTGAATTTTAAAAACTTTTAAAGCTGTTGAGAAGAGTTTTTTATTATAGGACTTCAACAAGACTGCACACATATTTCCATGGGGAAGCAACAGTCAAGCATCCTACTTCCCTCCCTTTCCCCAGAAGTTCAAGCCAACAATTAATATGCTGAGACTGCACTAGAGAGGCAGGAAGTCATAAGCCAGAGTTTCTTCAGAATAAATGGTAACCCAAAATGTGCTATTATAGCCAGGGCTTGGGGGTCACAGTATATGATGACCATAAAGTCCAGGATCTCATCAGTTGGAGCTGTGTGCCTGCCCCACCCTCAAAGTGTAGAGGGGCAGAGCGCCACCTAAGGGCTGGGCTGGGTACTGTGGATCTCAGCAGGCAAACCCCACACTCAGTCATCAGAAAAATCGGCTCATAGGACCCAGAGGAGGCTTCTGAACCTCTTGTCAACTGGGATGAGTAACAGGAATTTTCCACCCCAGGTGCCCCAACCAGCACCTCTGAAAATGAAGTGAAAAATGAGCATGATTTATACTTTGTCAAAAATTATAGAAATGTAGACATTTGTCAAAACTTACATTACTGCACATCAAAACAAGTGAATTGCACTCTATAAACATTTAAAAATTAATTGAAAAAACTTTAAGGAAAAACCTATAAAGATAAACTTTAAGCAACTAGCTCATGCCTTTTCATTTTTCTGGCCACATATTAAGGTGATAGGTGTCAGGAATATATACCAGGAAGTTGTTTCTTCTGAGATTTGATTTATTCCCACAAACAATGGGGCCCTGACAGAAAATTAAATTCTGCAGAGAGGTTAAAAATGGAGGAGGTGGGAGGGCAGTCTGACCAGTTGGGAGTCTCAGCATTACTTGTTTTTTTAATATATCACACAACTCTCCTGTCATGTTTGCAGTCTGTTTAAAGAAAAAAGTCCTAACAATGATAAGCCAAGTAAAATGCACAGCAGTAGTCACAGAGGATATCAACCCTCCCCGGGACTGGCAGATCCCTGGATGGTCATGATAGCCCTGGGAAAGTCAACTGAGCTGGTGTTCCAAGAAGTTTGAGTGTGAGTGAATTTTCTCAAAAGTCCCAGGGTGCTCCAGGGTGGTCATTCCCTGGGCAGGCAATCACAGGTGGACATTTGGGGCACTCTGGTTGGTATTACCCAACCCAGTTTGGCAACTCATCCCACAAAAAACCCAAAGTCCGAGAGATGAATGCTGGGATGAGAAAGGAGGGCTTTATTCAGTGGCCAAAGAATGGAGAAGAGGGAGCTTTGCTCACACATCAGCTTGTCAGTCCCAGGGAGGCTGAGGCATCACAGATGTAGGAGAGGAATAAGGAGAGAGAGAGACAGGCTAACAGATGGAGCAGATGTTCATGTCTTTTCTGGGAACAGGCAGAGATCTTCCAGGAACTCGGGTGCCACCTCTTTTTACTCCTTTCATGGTCTGGTGTTTCCAGTCCTGGTGGCTAGAAGGTGTCTTTAGCCTTGAATGGGGAGGAGAGAGGTTAAGCAAGTCTAGGTCAAGTGAGCCCTGCATTATAGTTTGGGACAAAACATTCTTAAATGTTCCGCCGCAGGTCTGCACACAGCTGGGTAGATTCTGGCAAAAGGTCAAAGAATCTAAGGAGATAGTCACAATACGAAGACAGAGATGCCAGGCCTCTTCACCCTTCCAGTCACCCACGGGATAGCCACAGGCCCACGTGAAGAGTCGGTGTGTTCTGCAAAAGTGGCCTTCAGGTCCCTGGAGAGTAACCTAGACCACATTCCCATCATAACCTGCCCACCAGAGATGTTACCTACAGCAAACCAGTGGGGGCCAGTAATGTAGCTCCCCGCGGTATGACCTCCAAAATTAGTGATTTTAAAGTAAACTAGGAGCAAGAAAAGCTGGAGGGTTTGCTTTAAGGTTTTTCCCTAGTAGCAGTGTGAGGGAGTTCTCTACAGTGACAAACCTAGGAGAACAAGGTCCCATGGTGTAAGTAGCACCTTCGGTCTTTGTTGATTGTTATAAAGTGGTCAGACACTGTAAAAAATCCAATGTGCATGTTCACACTCTGAGACTTCTTGGGTTATTATGAGAAGTCAGCATTTTTCTGGTTTGCTTCATCCTCAGGGTCCCCAAGATTGCTTTGTACTTTTAAAAAAAATTTTTGATACTAGAGATTGAATCACTACTGAGCCACGTCCTTCACTCCTTTTTTTGTTATTTATTTTGAGTCAGGGTCTCAGCTAAGTTGCTCAGAGCCTTGCTAAGTTACTGAGGCTGGCCTCAAACTTGCAATCCTCTTGCTTCAGCCTCCCAAGACACTGAGATTACAAGTGCATGCTGCCATAGCTGGCTTCTTTGTCCTTTACCAGCTCATTCAAGGTCAGCACTGAATTTCCTGAATTTATTGGGCAATCATTCCCCATTCAAGTGCCAAGAAGTTGGTGTCTCAGAGTAATTTCCCTCTACCTGTCTCATCATCCATGAATCCTATGGTGGTCATTCTGGAAAATGACCTCAGAAACAGGGTTTCCTGCTGCAAACCCAGTTCATCCCTAGGCATGCCGGACTGTGACACTTCTTAGCACTGGCTGCAAACAGTATGATCTGTGGCCACCATTGAGCTCCAGTGGAATGTCCCACAGGGCAGGAGCCATGCCTCTGATGAGGTTCTTCACCCAGGACCACTCCAAGTCGGGAGAAAGTTCAAGTTCTTAGGCGGTGAGGCCGCTGCTGTCCTTTTCCCAGGATCTGACCCATCTGCTCTCACCATTTAGCAAAGCAAGAAGGACATGGTCGTGTTTAGAAACCCACAGTCTTCTCTGGTGGAAATATCTAGAACAAAAGGAGATTGGCAGAGTGCCAGAGTTGCCTTAAATGCACATTTTTAAATCACTTATACAAACGTCAGCAGAACCAGGCCTCACTCTGCGATGTAGATGAAAAAGCACTTGCACTGCACTTTCATAAACAGAAAAAGGCCCTGGGAACAACTGACCAGTGTCACACTGTAAGGCTTTCTGTTTCTATATTAAGCAACACTTCCCCTTCTTCCTTTAAGTGACCAGGGGAACTGCAGGAGGGGAGTACCCCTAACTTGTTTAGAACATGTCCTTTTCTAGGCAGATGCTACAGTTTGGATCTGGAATGGCCCCCAAGTCCCATGTGTTAAAGGCTTGGTCCCCAGCCCATGGCATGACTGGGAGGTGGTGGTGCCTTTAAGAGGTGAGGTCTAGTGGGAGGTCTTCATTCACTGGAGTCGTGGCCTCAAAGGGGATGATGGGACACAGGTGAACCCAACTCCCCTGCCACAGGTACCCCCAAGAAAGGGGTCAATCAGTTATGGACTGAAGCTTCCAAAACTTTGCACCAAAATATACTCCTCTGTATAAGTGGTTTTATCCCAGGAATCTGTCACAGTGACGGGAAGCGGCAAACACAGCTGACCTCCGACTGCATTTTTCTGACTTTTCCTCTGCAGGCTCAAGCACCTTGCTTTCTGTCATGCCCCTTCATTTCCCTGGCGATACTTTCAACAACTTGGTTTCAGGTGATGCTTTGAAATCTCAAATCCAAAGACGCACCCCCTTTGAGAGAGGGTCAGGGCTTTCCTCCATCTCTGCCCATCATGCAGCCAGTGCTCCCAGACCCATGACCTCCTCCCCACCTCCACACGTCCCCGGCTTAGAACGGCTCCACTTAACAATATTTTGACATTCCGGCAGTGTGAAAGCCATAGGATTTAGTAGAAACCATACTTTGGATCTTTCCTGGGATAGCGATATGAACCCTGATCTCCTCTGGTGACACTGGGCAGTGGCAGCAAGCTGCAGCCACCCATCAGCCACAAGATCATGACGGGAGCCACTGATGCTCTTCAGTGGGCCGAGAGGCTAAGCCAGGGTGCCAGGAGGTCAGGGGTATCAAACGCACTTTCTTCTCGGGATATTTTCAATTTGCTACTGGTTTGTCCGGAAATGACCCCAGGGTAAGTGGAAGAGCGTCTGGGGTCATTTAGCTACAAAACTCCCCGTGATTTTGTTTTTCAGAAAATCATAAAGGACATAAAAGTATATTGCTAAATGTGGCATTTGCCCTACATTTCTCAAAAACACTTTTTATCAAGTTAAGGAAGTTTCCTTTTAGGTCTAGTTTGCTGTTTTTTAAAAAAATTTGTATCTGCAAGCATAGAGATATTCATGGTAAATGATATATATAAAGATTTTACTGATGAGCTCTCTTATCCCTGTCTCTTTCTATATTCAATTTGATATTATCTGTGTGTGTGTGTGTGTGTGTGTGTGTGTGTGTGTGTGTGGTGTTGGTGATGAACTCGGGGCCTTGGACATGCTAGGCAAGTGCTCTGCCTGAGTTGCATCCCCAGCCCTGTTATTATCTTACTTAGGTTTTTAAAACAAGATCACAAAAGAAAATTTTAGATATATAAAGAATAAATAGGTCTCCCCTAGAAATACTAGTGTCATCAACAGTAGGTATTCCTCCAGAACCTGCTAGGAAACCACCCAACCTGGACTACTGGATTCTAAAACATAACAAGCCATAAGGTGTTTTTGCAGATAAAAGATTATGGACAATATGTATAATCAGAAAAGTGAGAGATTACACTCCATTTATGTATGATCTATCAAAATGTATAAATGCATTCTGCTGTCATGTTCAATAAATTAGAATTTAAAAATCTTTTTAAAAAAGAGTATGGACATGAAGTAATGATTATGAAAATAGACAAAGATGTGTGAAAGAATAAATATGTAAGAACCAAATTTATTATTTGTTTATTTTTAGTAATGATCACAATTGCCAGCAGAATATAAGAGCTATGATAATTAATGAATAAATTATTTGTAGATGCAAACAATGTTGCCTTAACATGATTGTTCTTCTGTCTCTATATTCATAATTAGGTCTGGTGTATAATTTAATCCTGTGCATTTTTCTTATCTGGCTTAAATATTGACAACCTCCATAATAAATACCCTCCTATTCATGTAGTTGGCCAGACATTTTTATCTCTCATAGGGAAAAATTAAAATTTCATCCACCATAATAAGAAGTCAATAATTAAAATCTAAAATTGATTCATCACAAAAATAGCAATATAAGGATTATTTTTTAAAAAGGTAAATACCAGAAGAAACATCCAAAAGGATTGAAAGTGGTTGCCTCTAAGAATGAGGGTAATAAAAGAACTGCTTGACTTTGTGTTAATCCCTTTACTATTACTTTTCATTTTAAATCAAGAATACAAAATTTTCGCATTCTCTTAAAACTTTTTTTTTTATCAAGCATATACTATTTTGAACAAACGAAGGAAAAAATTGATCTCACAAAACTTAGAGACATTTATGGTACAGAATCTATTTTGAAATCTGTAACATCTTCTCTTAGGTTTAATTTCTCCCTTGCTTGGTCTGGATTTCTTTTCCTCCAGAGAATGCATTTAGAAGTCACGGGTTGTTCGTTTAAGCTTTGGTCAACTAGTATATTTTGCACTTCCCTGTCTCTGAACATGTGAGAACACTTCCCCCCTACCCTGTAGCATGCTAAAATATTGGCTTTCTACCAAGCAAATGTTGGAAGGCCTGTTTAACCTCCCATCAGAAAGCACACAACAGCTCCAGCTTTATATTCATCTTTAAATATCCTGTGAAAGACTCTTGGTCTGATGTCAGAATTCTGTAGAGGCCACATACTAGTTCTTTGTGGCATCTGGTTGATTTGAGATCCTATGGCTTTGCTTTGACAATGAGTTCAGAATTCAGTGATGGTGTTGGAGAGAATCCTTGAACGAGAACACAACCAGGACACACCCTAGACCCAATCTGGGGTGTCAAGGAAGGGCAGACCCTGGCCTGCTATCAGCTGTTTCATTTCAAGGCTGACTCTGGAGAGAATAGCGCTGTGAATCTGCCACTTGGAGAATAATCATTTTAAAACAGAATTCAGTTGGTGGATAGGAAGTTGAAACTGATTATGGCAAAGAAGTTCTCCGTTAAAATTTACTGTTTTTACTTGCATCAAAAACAGAGTCCCTTTTTCCTGTTAAAATAGTTTAAAATTTTCATTTTGTGGGATTTTTTTTTAAAAGTTGCTGTTTGCATGTTGTTTTACCTTGTGACTAAGCCTGAAGGAGTTCACATTTTCTCTAAATTAAAATTTGTGCATTTAATCAATACTTTCTGCTTATTGGAGAATATTGCTATTCCTGCCCCTATTATATCATCCTTGTTATTGTTGATAACATTTAAAACAGTTTAAAGTAGTAGTTTTTAATTTGGTAGGAAACATTTCACTGAGAATCCAGCCACAAGAGGAGTTTACCATCTTGGAACTGGAGAAAAGTCTAAAGAGTGGGATGTCAGAGTCCTGGGGTAAATTTGCTCCTTTCTGTTTCATTTTGATATTTTTTTTTCCTTGTTAAACTTTTCCAAGCGTTCCAAGCTAAACCTTTTAATTTGGGTCCTGGTTACAATGTTTGAAGGCTGTGACTAAATTAAGGGGGTGGATGCTAGATATTGGGAGGAGGGATGGAGAGGTTTAGGGACGACACTGACATTCAAGTTCAGATTACTGGAGAAAGGACAATTCTAATGGGTGCAGCCAACTATAATCAATTGGATGAAAGTGTGAGTGACTAGATTATGAAATGGAAAAAGAGGTGGCCAGGCAGTCTGCCTTATGTCAACTGACATAAAGGTAGTTGGGAGAGTATTGGCAACTGCGTGCATCTGTGATTGGTGCTGGTGGTGGTAGAAGAAAGGGATGTGACATTTGACTTGAGCCTGAAGGTTGGCACAGGGGAGGACAGGACTTTGAATATGTGCAAAGTTAACAGTAATGAAAAGGTGTTCTCTATCCAGGAACAGTGTTGTTCCATGCGGCTCTGCCTGGCATAGGATGCTGGGGAATGGGTGGGTGGCTTCACTTCCTAGAGACCTTGTAGGACAAAGGGATCCTGATTCAATCCTCCTGAGGGAGAGTTGGAAGAAATCTTCAAGTATGAGAGTGACATTATCAGGATCCCAGTAGACAGCATACAGAAGAGAGGCAAGAATGAGAAGATAGTACTGTTGGGTCTACAGTGAGAAGGCTTCAGGTGGGAGAAAAAGTGCCAATTTCCTGGATTAGGGCAAGTGACAGGCAAAGAGATAAAAAACTAATAAGACTTGATTATATGTGTACCAGAGTAGAAATGCCCAAGTTTCTAGTTTGGACAATTTGGTGAGTGGTCCTTAGGTTTCCTTGTGGTATGTAGGTACCATGTTTTATCATCATATGATGAAAAGGTTCTTACCAAGGTAGTGCCCACAGGTGTCACTACTAGAAGAGGTTTGACTGGAAGACTGGCATACATTGTTGTTCCACTCTCTCAGTCATACAAAGCATTGTTTTTGGCAAATGTTAGATATCCTAAAGGGGTAGAAACACTTAAAAATCCTGTACTTTTCAGGTAGAAACATGAAATTCTCTACCCCTGCCCCCCGACAGGGTCCCTTGGCAAGGTACGTTGGAAACAATCATATTAAAGGCGTACAGTGACTCAGAGTTCCCCATAGTTATTTGAGTTTAGAATTCCTTTTTTCACAGAACACATATTTGGGGATATTGCTGTGTAGAAGAGATCTAATAAATTGAATGCAGTCTCAGTGTTATGACATTGAGGGCGGCTAGGATTCCATTATTGAAGAATAGTAGTGTAGTGTTCTGGCAAAAAGTTTATTAGCCCCCTTGGGGTAGGAGGAAGATGTGAGGAGACATGGGAGGAAGTACAAAAATCAATGTCTTGGAAAGCAGGACAGCAGAGTCCTCTGAGCTGCAGGTGTAGCTCAGTGGTAGGGCATCTGCCTAGCACGCGTGAAGCCTTAGGTTCCATCCCCAGCTCTCCAGCACCAGGAGATAAAAACAAAGGGAGCCCCCCCTAGGCAGCAGAGGTCATGAATTTAAAGTGAGAACAACCAGCTACAGTTTGTACTGCTTTCTCCAACAATAGTCAGTTACCTGGATTCAGTTGCTGGAAAGACAGGGGCTGGGTTTAGCCAGGATAAGGTTTTTCAGGTGAGAATGAAGGCAGGGAAGGGGGTATGAGGGTGTTAGGAATAGGTTCCATCTTTGAAGGGGAGGGAGGAAGGAAGTATATGAGGGTGTGATGATCATGGAGAAGGACAAGCCTTTGGACCAGGAGCCCTTGAGCTATGAGAAGACAGCTGTGCTCTGGAGCACTGGAGTACAGAAATGGAAAGGAAAGGAGACGGGACCAGAGACTTCAGATGTTGAAGATGAGGCACGTATGGCAGTGATAATGGAGTGTAGCCACGGGGTAGAGGAGTGAGTGAGTCTAGTTAAGAGGTTATTAGAAGAGATCAAGGTGCTGTAGACACCCAGAACTGCAGTGCATGCAGAATGGAGAGGAAGGCAATTGAGCTTCAGAGGAGCTGAGAACACTAAAGAAAAGAAATGCTTTTGAAACAACAACCCTAGTCCTGCATTAAACTTAGAGATGTGGAATATCAGAGGAAAAGAACCTCGGCTTTAGGGAGCCACAGGAACAAGAGGTGCCCTCAGGGAACAGCGGGGCTCCAGTTAGAACCAGAAGGTAAAGGGAAGGTTCCAAGAGTTTCCAGAAGGCACAGTGGAGGGGTTTACGAATGTGGAAGGGGTGGGGACAGGTTGGATGAAGGGATACCCACTGTTCCTGGGGATGACAGTCCATCAGAGATGATGGAGCTGCAGGGTGAAGAAGACTAGTCCAGATGGTTAGCTCAAGTTGAGTCCAGTAAAATCCTGCAGAGGCCTCACTCTACTTTGGCTGAAACCAAGAAGACAATTTTGTACTTAGCCCTCCTTTACTGTAGATGATTCCTCTGATGCCTTACTTCCCATAGCAAGTGACTCTGGGTCCACTGGCTGGGTCCACTTAGCATCTGCACAAGCAAACTCAACAGTCACTGTAGAAGGGATTCCCCAGGAAGAAGCAGGGACAGCAACTAACTCGGGCTTGCCCTGCCCATAACATTGGTCGGAACTTGAGCTAGTATCACCATCCTCTACAGAGGTGCATTCTGGAAGGTGCTTCCATTTGACTCTTCTTCCCTTGCTGGCACCCAGATGTTCTCCCCTGCGGAGAGCAATTCAACTGAAGAGACAGGTGCTTTTCCTCCAGGCTAACCTTTCCCACCAGGGGACACATTTTCCTCTCAAACTCTCTCCCCACCCTTACGCCCCCTGCCCAATACACAAGAACTCTGGCTCAGGCTCTCCTGATGCTCTGGTTCTTACTTTTCTGTGTTTGGGCACCTGCACGGCTATCAATGCACCCTGTGGGCCAACCCTCTCCACGTGCAGGTCCCAAAACGGAGCCCTGAACTGCCCTGCAGTCACAAGTGGCTATTTCTATTTAAATTAATAGAAATAAAAAAGAAAACGCAGTATCTGGACGACTCTAGCTGCATTTCCGGTGTACAGCGATCTCACTTGATTGGTTACCATACCCGGTCAGCACATGGCAGAAAGTTCTTTTCATAAGGTGCTGGTTTAGGCCATTAATAAAGATGATATGTGGATTTCTTTCAAGTTCATGTGTTTTTTTCTTCTTTGCTGCAGAATTCATGGATTAGCCCAGGAACTCCAAGGTGTGAGAAAGGAACTGAACCCAAAGCAGCCTGGGCTGTGCTGAGCTCCAGGCATGGCGCAGTACAAGGGCACCATGCGGGAGGCCGGCAGGGCCATGCACCTGATCAAGAAGCGCGAGAAGCAGAAGGAGCAGATGGAGGTGCTGAAGCAGCGCATCGCCGAAGAGACCATCATGAAGTCGAAGGTGGACAAAAAGTTCTCGGCTCACTACGACGCTGTGGAGGCCGAGCTCAAGTCCAGCACTGTGGGCCTGGTGACCCTGAACGACATGAAGGCCAAGCAGGAGGCCCTGCTGAGGGAACGTGAAATGCAGCTGGCCAAGAAGGAACAGCTGGAAGAGCGCCGGCTGCAACTGGAGCTGCTGCGCGAGAAGGAGCGCAGGCTGGAGCGCAAGCGCAAGATCTCCAACCTGTCCTTCGCGGTCGACGACGGCGACGGCGACGACCGCAAGGAAGGCGGCAGGGCCGAGGCCAGCAAGAGCAAGAAGAACCTGGGCAAGAATCCCGACGTGGACACGAGCTTCCTGCCAGATCGTGACCGCGAGGAGGAGGAGAACCGGCTCCGAGAGGAGCTGCGCAAGGAGTGGGAGGCCAAGCGCGAGAAGGTGAAGAGCGAGGAGATGGAGATCACTTTCAGCTACTGGGACGGCTCGGGGCACCGGCGCACAGTGCGCATGAACAAGGGCAGCACGGTGCAGCAGTTCCTGAAAAAGGCGCTGCAGGGGCTGCGCAAGGACTTCCGCGAGCTGCGCTCGGCCGGCGTGGAGCAGCTCATGTACATCAAGGAGGACCTCATCCTGCCGCATTACCACACCTTCTACGACTTCATCATCGCCAAGGCCCGGGGCAAGAGCGGGCCGCTCTTCAACTTCGACGTGCACGACGACGTGAGGCTGCTCAGCGACGCCACCATGGAGAAGGACGAGTCGCACGCAGGCAAGGTGGTGTTGCGGAGCTGGTACGAGAAGAACAAGCACATCTTCCCGGCCAGCCGCTGGGAGCCCTACGATCCGGAGAAGAAATGGGACAAGTATACCATCCGGTGACAGGCACACCACAATCCCCTGGCATCCTTCTGCCCATGCCAGGAAGGACTCACCTGCAAAGGAAATACTCAGATTTCTAGACCCTGTAACTTCTAACATCACTTGACGAGCTTCATTTCTTACCTGAAATTTAATAAAGACAAGGGGTTTCCATTATTCGAATTTGGTCATTCTGTGACTGATGTTATTCTTTGGTTACTTGTTTGATTTTTTAGAGGTTTTTTTTTTTTTTTTTTTTTTTTTAAGTTGTTGCATGGCTTCATTGCATGGCCCTGTTATACATTATGTAGTAATATAAAGGGTACATTTTTGGCCAAGAAGCTATGAGGATAGACTTTGCAGCCAGAATGACTGGATTTGATTGTCCACTTCTGCTTCTTACTGTGTACTTTTGGGCAAGCTTGTTAAACTCCAGAACCTCGGTTTCCCCACCTGTAAAAGGAAATGACAATAGTGCCTACCTCCTAGCACTGATGTGAGGAGTAAAGCGACTATTTGTAAAACACTTAGAACTGAATAAATGTCTGCTATTCTTATGGTCTTGGTTACTTCATTGAAAGGTTTGCTATGACCCAGTTCTGAAATGTCTGAGGCCAAAAGTGGCCCATCACTATTCCCAGGATCAGTGTTTAGGAGATGGGAGGGGACTCACATAGCTGAGACAGCAGCTCCACCTCGGATTTTCCTTAGCTGGTTGGTTAGCCCTAGGGATTAGGAGGATGGAAATCGGGCACATGTCTAAAGGATAAGTATGTCAATTTCCTTTTTGCCAAACACACCAATATGGCTGACTCCACAAGGCACTGCTATAGATTGCCTTCGTTTAAAATTTTTATATTTCATTCATTGTTGACTCTGTGTTAATTTTGATTTTAAAAAAGATTATATTAAAATATTGTTCATCTGCTACTGAGTTTTTAAGTGTCCCTTCCCTTTAACCTTACAGCCCAAGGCAGGTACCTCTCTCAACTTACCTTAGTCCCAGCATGGACTCTAGGAGGGACACTTCTCAGAGTTTTTACCCCAAACCGTAAACAAGAACTTCCAACCAATATTGGCCTTCCAGGATAGCGGGTTCCAAAGTTAGGTTGGTCTCAGAATCATCAGGGAAGCTTTCAAACTTCTCAATCCCCTGGCACCCAGGGCCAGATCTCAGGAAACAGAATGTGGGTGTCATGGTGAGTTGAAGTTCCCCTGATGTGCGGTCAGGTTAGACAAACGCTTAACACCTTCTATCCCTCCCTGAGTTTCCATGCAGCAAGCACTCCTGGGTCCAGGCTCAGGACACACCCTTGATTCTAATTCGCTTTAGTGGAAACAGGTCCTTACTACTGGAGGTGAAATCCTTGGCCCACAATCAGCTCTTGGGAGTTGGTTAGAAAACAGAATCTCAGGTTCTACCACAGGTCTACTGAATCAGAACATGTGGGCCAACAGGACCCTGTGGTGATTCACATGCATACTCAGATCTGAGGAACCTCAGGCTAGCCAGATGTCTGCTCTTTGGCCTGCACTTGCAGCATGCCATCTTAGGACCTAGACTTGGGCATGCTAACCCTAGATTTGTAGGCCCAAGCCATGTTCTTCAACCCAGCTTTAATTTGGAAGTTGATATTCTAACCACAGTCTGATTCCTGCATCTACTTATTATTATTGCTGTTTATTTTGTTATATTTTGACAAATTACAGTCATATATATTCATGGGGTGAAAAATTGTATTTTTTTTATTATTTTTATTTAGCTTTTTTTTTAATTGTAAACAAATGGGATACATGTTGTTTCTCTGTACATGGCGTAAAGGCATACCATTTGTGTAATCATAAATTTACATAGGGTAATGTTGTTTGATTCATTCTGTTATTTTTTCCCTTCCCCCCACCCATCCCACCCCTCTTTTCCCTCTATACAGTCCTTCCTTCCTCCATTCTTGCCCCCCTCCCTAACCCTAACTCTAACCCTAACACTAACCCCTCCCACCCCCCATTATGTGTCATCATCCACTTATAAGCGATATCATTCATCCTTTGGTTTTTTGAGATTGGCTTATCTCACTTAGCATGATATTCTCTAATTTCATCCGTTTGCCTGCAAATGCCATAATTTTATCATTCTTTATGGCTGAGTAATATTCTATTGTATATATATATATATATATACCACAGTTTCTTTATCCATTCATCAATTGAAGGACATCTAGGTTGGTTCCACAATCTGGCTATTGTGAACTGAGCAGGTATGAACATTGATGTGGCTGTATCTCTGTAATATGCTGATTTTAACTCCTTTGGGTATAGGACAAGGAGTGGGATAGCTGGGTCAAATGGTGGTTCCATTCCAAGTTTTCTAAGGAGTCTTCACACTGCTTTCCAGAGTGGCTGCACTAATTTGCAGCCCCACCAGCAATGTATGAGTGTACCTTTCTCCCCACATCCTCGCCAACACCTGTTGCTGCTTGTATTCTTGATAATCACCATTCTAATTGGGGTGAGATGGAATCTTAGGGTGGTTTTGATTTGCATTTCTCTTATTACTAGAGATGTGAACATTTTTCCATATGTTTGTTGATTGCTTGTAGATCTTCTGTGAAGTGTCTATTCATTTCCTTAGTCCATTTTTCGATTGGATTATTTGCATTCTTGGTGTAGAGTTTTTTGAGTTCTTTATAGATTCTGGAGATTAGTGCTCTATCTGAAGTATGATTGGAAAAGATTTTCTCCCACTCTGTAGGCTCTTTCTTCGCATTGCTGATAGTTTCCTTTGCCAAGAGAAAGCTTTTTAGTTTGAATCTATCCCAGTTATTGATTCTTGCTTTTATTTCTTGTGCTATGGGAGTCCTGTTGAGGAAGTCTGGTCCTAAGCCAACATGTTGAAGCTCTGGACCTACTTTTTCTTCTATAAGATGCAAGGTCTCTGGTCTGATTCTGAGGTCCTAAATCCATTTTGAGTTTAGTTTCGTGCATGGTGAGAGATATGGGTTTAGTTTCATTCTGTTGCATATGGATTTCCAATTCTCCCAGCACCATTTGTTGAAGAGGCTATCTTTTCTCCATTGCATATTTTTGGCACCTTTGTCTAGTATGAGAAAATTGTATTTATTTGGGTTTGTGTCCGTGTCCTCTATTCTGTACCATTGATTCACCTTTCTATTTTGGTACCAATACCATGCCGTTTTTGTTACTATTGCTTTGTAGTAGTTGAAGATCTGGTATTGTGATACCCCCTGCTTCACTCTTTCTGCCAAGGATTGCTTTAGCTATTCTGGGTTTTTTATTCTTCCAGATGAATTTCATAATTGCTTGCTCTATTTCTGTAAGGTACATCATTGGGATTTTAATTGGAATTGCATTGAATCTGTATAGCACTTTTGGTAGTATGGCCATTTTGACAATATTAATTCTTCCTATCCAAGAGCATGGGAGATCTTTCCATCTTCTAAGGTTTTCTTTAATTTCTTTCTTTAGTGTTCTGTAGTTCTCATTGTAGCTTTTAATTTTTTAATTTTTTATTGTAAGTAAATGGGGTACATCTTTTTTCTCTGTACATGAAGTAGAGGCATACCATTTGTGTAATCATACATTTACATAGGGTAATGGTATTTGATTCATTCTGTTTTTTCCTTAGCTTTTGATTTTTTACAGACTGCATTTTGATTCATTGTACACAAATGGGGTCCATCATTTTGTTTCTATGGTTGTGCACAATGTCGAGTCACACCATTCGTGTAATCATACATGTACGTAGGGTAATGATGTCTGTCTCAGTCCACCATTTTTCATACCCCCCTCCCTCTCATTTCCTTCAACATATTCTAAAGTTCCCCCATTATTCTCTCATTCCCCACCCTCCCACCCCCATTATATATCATCCTCCACTTATCAGGAAAAACATTTGGCCTTTGGTTTTTTGGGCTTGGCTTATTTCACTTAGCATGATATTCTTCAATTCCATCCATTTATTTGCAAATGCCATAATATTATTCTTCTTTATGGCTGAATAGTATTCCATTGTGTATATATACCAGAGTTTCTTTATCCATTCATCTGTTGAAGGGCGTCTAGTTCGGTTCCATATTTTAACATTTTTTGTTATAAGAACATTAGAAATTTACCTTCTTAGTGATATTAAAATATACTCTACTCAATTATTAGCCATATTAAGCATGCTGTGCAACTGGTCCCCCCAAAATTGGACTTATACTTCCTATCTAACTGAGGCGTTACTACCTTTGATGCCCCCTCCCCATTCCCCTCACTCCTAGTCCCTTGCAATCAACCATCTTATTTTCTATTTTCTTCTCCTATGAGTTCCATTGTTCTAGATTCCACATGTAAGTGAGAACGCGTGGTATATTTCTTTCTGTTTTGTAGTTAAGTCATGAAATCACCACCCTCTGAAGTGATTTGGTAGCTCATGCAAGACTGAGTCTCCAGAAAGCAGGTGGTTATGAAAAATTGAACTTGCCTTTCTGCCTTGCCATGTGATCCTTTCTGCACATGTCCAATTCCCTTTCTGCTTCTCTACCACATTGTGACACAGCTAGGAGGGCCACCACCAGACCTGAGACAATACTGGCATGATGCTCTTGGATCTCCAAAGTTGTGAGCTTAAAAAACCTCTTTTGTTTATGCATTATCTGGCAACTGCTATTTTGTTTTAGCAAAACAAGATGCACTAAGACACACCAGCCTTCTGAAATTCTCCTAAGACCTCCCTACTGCCACAGCCATGGTAGGTACGTGCTCTCTCTCCCATGTGCAGCAGGAGACCACAAGACTGAACCCCTGGGTAGGAAGGGTTAAATACATGCTCAGACTTCCACATATGTCAGATTACTTGATAAACTGTATTTCATCTAATAATCACAGCAATACAAATTATTTGTATTATTTACCTGATTCAGAAATTGAGTTCAGTGGATCTAAACCACTGGGATTATGTTGCAACTGGAATGTTGTGGTATAATAAGAAAGATATTTGGTCTTTGTCCCAGGTTTCTGGCACAGAACTCCTAAAACCCTTGGAATTTCCTAAGCGTAGACATGTCTTTGTTGTTCATAATGAGCATCTGTCAATCACACCTGAGTTTATGCTAATTAGATGACTTAGGATAGGTCACTTATCCCAAGATGACCTTCAGGATGAAGCTGATCACCAGAAAAACCAAGTGATTAGAGGACTGGAAGCTTCAGCTTCATCCAAAAAACTCCAGGAAGGAGGAGGAGCCTGTAGAAAAACTCCTGAACAGCAAGATTTGGTGAACTTTTGGGTAGTGAACTCATCCACTGCAGGAGAGGTGGTGTACCCCAACTCCACAGAGCTAGATACCCTATGTTCAGGACCCTGCAGGAACTTGCAACAGTCATTCTGATTGGACCAATATTCACGTGTTTACAATATTATCATCATAAATATGCAGCATTGTTTATTATCAACAATCTTTTGTTTTTTTTCTGGAATTATTTTCCATTTTGATTAACTTTCTTTGTTCTTATTATTAAATCAACTTCATATTTCCTGTCAATTGTTTTCATCCCTTTTAAATAAAACCCTTAGCATTTTCAACCTAAAATAACAAACAGAGAGAAATCTTCTAAAGATAGCAGGTTTACTTGGAGTGAGTGACAGTAGTCTGGGATAGGTACTGCCATCGTGAACCATGCCACAGTCATACCCAGGGAGGCAAAGGAAAGAAAGGATTTGTAAAGGCAAGATGGAGAGAATTATATAAATTGTATTAAGACACAGACAACATTGGAAATGGAGGATTATCTCAGGAACTGAGGCAAATGATATTTTAGGACCTTCCCTTTGTGGCCTGAATCTGTTTAGTCAGGGTTTGACAAGGTGACTTGTTTTAACCAGCTTTCCATCACAGTGACAAAATACCTGAGAAAATCAAAGAAGGGAAAATTTATTTGGGGTCATGATTTCAGAAATATTAGTCCATGGTCACCTGGTCCCATTGATTTGAGCCTTTGACAAGGCAGTTCATTAAAGGGAGCATGTGGTAGAGCAGAATTGCTTACTTCATGGCAGCTGAGAGAGCAAGGGAGTTGCGGAAAACACATTCCCTTCCAGACACCCCCAGTGACCACTTCCTCCAACTAGGCTCACCTCTTAAAGTTCATACCACCTCGCAATGATGCCATCGAAATAAGACGCCATCACTGGATTACTCTACCGATAGACTCAGAGCTCCTCACGATCCAGCACTTCCCCAGAGCCCCCCCTGTGAACATGGCTGTACTGGGGACCAACATTTTAACTCTTGAGTCCAGAGTTGGCTGGACTAAGGATATTGCCCTTCCTTCTGGTCAGGTAGCCTCTGACAACCCATCAGGTTAGGTTCTGGTTGAGAAACTAGGAGTTGAGGAGAACAGAGTGCTCTGGCGTACTTTAAGATGTTTCCTTTTCCCCGGCATTGCCAGAAGCATGCAGGGCCTTTCCCTCCATACCCACCATGAGGACCTGGCCAAACTCTTAGAGGTAAAGCACAAATGTGCGGGCCCCTCACATAACTGGGTATCCTTGAAGTTTCTTAATGTGCAGACTTGTCTACACTGAACCTGCAGCAATTTGACAATTACAGTCCAGGTTTTCCTAGCCTGGCACTGTGGGTTTATGATTGGCTACCTCTGACTCTCTATCCATCTGTCTGTCTCTCTACTTTTTGGGCCAGCAGTTTATCAAATGGTTCTCCTCCTCTGATGGATCTAGGAGTTGTCGATTTTCAAGTCATTCAGTATTTTGCTTGTTGTTAGGATGGGCATGGTGACTTCTAACTTCTAAATCCTTACATACCAAACTGGAAAACAGAAGTCCCCCCACCTCAATATTTAGGAACATTGAGCATTCTAATAATCTCAGATTCTTGAAAAGAGATCTTCTGAAGTCTTCCGACTTAGTGCAGTCTGGGTTGGGTGTTCTTCACTGCATAGTTGATGTTCTAGAACTTTCCCCCACTATTGTCCTGAGAACCCCCACCCCTGGCATATTGAATCACGTGTTTCCTAGATCTTGGGTGTTCATATTGAATCACGTGTTTTCTATATCTTGGGTGTTCATATTGAATCACGTGCTTCCTAGATTTTGGGTGTTCATGGTTGATGGTATATACCTTCCCATTGCTCTATGATCAAGGATGTTTGAGAAGTGTTTTTAGAGCTTGAATAGCCAAACCCTACTTCCCTTTACTCTCCTACACATTAACATCATAAGATCATAATTGAAATTCCAGCAGAATAGAAATAATTTTCTTTCAAAATGTTAAAGGCATGGCTCCAGAATCTTGTCATTTCCTTTCTTGGTAGTTCTACTTAACATACTCAGCAGATGTTCAAGTGTAGGAGTAATCACGCTAAACCAAGGAAAACCACAAAGACAACACCCCCCCAACTCTCCACGAAGGAGTGGCCAGTTCTGCCTCCCTCTTCTTTTCACCCCTCACTTCCTCTGCACTTGTAAGCTGTCTGCTCTGTCTGCGTAGTGCCCCATCAAACAGGGCTTCTTCTCCAAGAGAGAGGCTTTGTTGAGTCATCCAATGTCTCATTCTTTTTCTCAGAAGTCTTCATCCAGATGTGAGTTCACCCACTATTATGGTTTAGATATTAGGTGTCCCCCACAGCTCATGTGTAAGATAATGCAAGAAGGTTTGGAGGTGAAATTATTTGGTTACACCAGCCATAACTGAATCAGCAAATTAATCTTCTGATGGGGATTAACTGAGTGGTAACTGAAGGCATTGGGGCTATGCCCTTGGAGTATATGTATTTTTTCTGGCAAGTGGAGTCTCTCTCTCTCTCTCTCTCTCTCTCTCTCTCTCTCTCTCTCTCTCTCTCTCTCTCTCTCTCTCTCTCTCTTTCTTCCACCATGATGTTCTGCCTCACCTCCAGCCCCAAGGAATGGAGCTGGCTGTCTATGGAGCTGGCTCTGAAACTTTGAGCTTCCAAATAACCTTTTCTTCCTCTAACATTTTTCTTGTCAGGTCTTTTAGTCCCAATGACAGAAAAACTGACTAAACCTCCTGCCTTCATGCATTTTCCAAGGCACTGTGTACTTGTCATGTGATCTGTATTGGGCTGTGCTTTTTCTGTTATCTCTGTGTTCCTTTACAAACCCCTTGAGCCCAGGAGCCAGGGCTTTCTGATTCCTGTCTCCCCAGAGTGCCTGGATCACAGAAACTGTTTACTTGGAGGAAGGCAAAATCTCCCAAAGATACCCTTACCACAAAAAGAACTGCTCGTGCCCAGATTCCACATGGCCCCAAACCTTTCTGAGCAGATTTCAAGACTGAGGTAGATAGGAGACATAGTTTTAGTGGCTCCCTTACAAATGAATCTAGCCGGAAAAATAGAGGTACCTCCTCAGGTGGTACTAATAATAGTCCATCAGAACCCCAGAAGCCAGCCCATCTCCCTCCCACCGTTCTCCTGACCCAGGACAACACCATGGGCTCACTCTGGTCACTGCACCACCTCTGAGACAAGGTCTGTGTTCTGACGGAGGCATTGCTTTCATAATCCACTCTTACTGGCTTGTGTATTATTGGCCAACTGCCCAATCCTTAGCTTGCAGAAACTTACAAAACACTAGGCATAATAGGAGCCAACATTCAAAATAGGGCAGGAACTATTTTAATTAATTCTATCCTCATGCAGATCCTATGAGACAGGTTATATTATTCCCACTCTACAAATGAGGAACAGAAAGGCCTAAGTAACTTCCAGAAAGTTACACAGCTAATAAGGACAGATGAGGAATCAAGTCCCTACAATTCACTGCCTCAATTTTTGTACCAAGCCTTCATTTAGATTGTGGTCCAGCCATTTTGATGACTATGGGTAATTCTCCAGACTGGACATACTGTTTTTTTTTTTCTTTCAGGCATACATTCCTCAATTTTCTTTTGAAGAATCACCATGTCACCTGTTATCTGGCACAACTTAGGAACAGACCGATCACCACTGAGAAGTCCAAATTTGAGAGTCTTTATTAAGCCGGCCGGCTGACTATCTCACACAATGCCCCCAAAAATGGCTATTGGGAGAACAGCCCCAACCACAGGGTTGTAGGGGTTCTTATACCCAAAATTACATTAATCATAAGTGTCTGTTGCTATGATCCAAAATTACACATTAACATCATAAGATCATCGACAGAGGGGGAAGTGGGTCAATATGACCCTCACCTAGGTACAAACTAAAGAATGGTTACTAACATCCACACAATCACTGTTCACATGGTACATTGTTTAGGAGCAATAGGGATCAAAAGAGAGCAATTCTTTACTACATAGGAGTTGCCATTGTATATTATTAAACATGTCACACCAAGTAACTGCTGATGGGCACAGAGGTGGGGTGTTCCCATGGGAGAAGCTTATTTCCTACATAACATGGAGTCTCAGAGCAAAATGGAGTCTGTTTAGTCATTTCCCTTAGAGTCTGGCCTGTAACATTCTCATGGAGTCAGTCCATCACATCACCCTAACTGTTGCTCTCTGTGACTCAGGAGGTAGGGCGGTTACTTCTACTGTGGCTCCAAGTGGCTAAGGAATGGTGTGCCATACCTCAGGCTGAGTAACCCACCTTATCCTCTTCCTGGCCACCGCCTCACATGCACCTTGTGTGCTGTGTGGTGCTAGGAGAGGGAGAGAGGGAGGGAGGACAGCAAGAGAAAGGACGCTCTCCATCGCCTCTTAGAAGGACACCAATTCCCTCATGGGACCCCACCCTCATCTAACCCTAAATTCCTAAAGGCCCTACCTCCAAATATAATCACACTGGGAGTTTGGGTTTCAACATGTAGTTTTGGGGGGAGACACAACTTAGTCAATAGCACTGATCAGTGGCTGTAGGGGTTTGGACCATACAGGAGAATCAATTTTAAGAGGAAGTGGTAAATTATCCTGGTGAGGCATATCAGTGGGTGAAAGGGCACTTGGGTACAGACTTAAGGTATTTTTACCTTCGAAAATTTCTGAATAAAATGGAAGAGTCTGGACAAGTAAAACTTAGCACCATTAGTTACTAACATCTCTGAGATGATCTGGCAGCTAAGCCTGGGGAGTCAGGGGTGGCCCTGAGCGGGAGGGCCTAGCATGGGCTAGTTCCTGGTTTGCCTCCAGGAGCCCTGTTCCCTGCAGCCTGCTCAGGAGGCCTTGCAGCCTTAGGTAAACACCATCATGGTCACACACGCTCTCAGAGAGTCCTGGAATGTAAAAGCAGAAGGGGCCCCGCAGAGCCTGTGCCTGGATTCTGAAATGCTGCTCTGTGGCATTTTCAAAGGTCTGTAAGGAAATAAAAGCAGTAAGAATAATAAGTTTTTCATAAAACAATTTTTTTTCTACTTTAAGGAATTCATTTGTCTAGAGATGTGCATTTTTCATTCTTTTTTTGGTATTTAACATTCTTTATAACAAAATTATAAATCATTGTAGATGCTAAATTTTTGTTAAAAAAATCTTTATTTGGCAATAATAAAAAATAATCACTGCGTGGAACTTCTAGACATTCTCAGAAGGTCTAGAAACCTCTGAGCCAGTCCAATTCTCTCATTTTTCCAAATAGGAACGAGTCCTATTGCAGAGACATGACTTGTCCAAGGTCATAGAGCTGATTAGCAAAAAAACAAAACAAACAAAAAACAGCATTGAACCAGACAGCCCTGATGCTCAGGTTTGTTCCCCTTCTCCCCTTCTGTGTTAGTCAGCTTTGGGTTGCTGTGACCCAACATACTCAACAAGAACAAGTTAGAGTAGGAAAAATTTATTCTGGCTCATGGTTTCAGAGGTTCAGTCCATGGTTGACTGACTCCATTGCTCTGGGCCCAAGATGAGGCAGAACATCGCGGTGGAAGCGTGTTGCAGAGGAAAGCAGCTCAGGACATAACAACCAGGAAGTGGAGAGAGCTGAAGACCAAGGAGCCAGGGATAATACAACCCTCAAGGGGACACTCTAGTCACACCCTACTTGACTACTGTTAACCACTCATGAATCCATTTCAATTATTAATTCATTAACTGGTTTAATCCACCTATTATGTTACAGCTCTCTTTATCTAATCATTTACCTCTGAACATTCCTGCACTGTGTCACACATGAGCTTTTCAGAGACACCTCATACCCAAACCATAATCATCCCACCTCAGGGACACTGGTGTGATATGAAGAAAACTGGATTTACCAGCAGTCTCACTGGGGGAGATTTCTGATGAGTCACAAAAATGTTTGAGGAGAGTCAAGGTCTCATGTTGATGTCAGATGCTAAGAGGACTCCATCAGTCGTAGTCCTGAGGTCCCAGCATCTAAGCAGCTCTATTCTTTCCTTCTCCTGACATTTCCATTCATTAATGGGTACTTCTGTGTCTCCTCCCTCTACCGACTGGAAAGCTTTTGATTCATTTTCAGTTGCTTTTCGTAATGGAGAAGATAATCCTCATGCACTAAGGACAAAGTAACACTCTTAGGGTCAGCAGATAAACTGCTCAAACTTGGTGTCTCCCCATAAAATCATGTGGGGCAAAATTCACTTACATATGAACTCTTGGAGCTCATCACAAAATCATCCATCTTTTCCCACAACCCTAATTGAGTTACTTCAGGAAATATTGATAAATTGACAGACCCTTAATTAGCCTGATAAAAGCAGGTGCCACTAAATTGATTTGAAAACATTACTGGGGGGTTGGCCTCAGGGTCTTCTTTGTGTTTTCCTTGATTCCTCAACATGAGAAACTGGATCCTCTATGTTCCTAATCAGAGGGTTGCAGTAGGGAAAGGCGTATCCTATGGAGTAATATGTTTGCCAAGTAAATGTCATAGTAAATGGTTATTTGGAAGGAAAAGAAAAACCATATGAGGTTTCTCATATTTAACTTGTGCTGGGAATTTATTTCTCTAGGAGAATCCATTAAGTCAAACTTAAAAAATAACATGTTTATGCATGTGCGTATGTGTGCATATATGTGCATTTGAATCCCCACCAGAAACTCAAACTGCTCCTTCATAGGCCTCAGGGATCACAGTGGTACAGTGTCTTTAATTAGGGTGGTGTTGAGTAGTAGTTATGACTAATGAGCTGGGGAAGCTGAAGTCACTTAGAAGCCAGCAGAATTTAATTCCCACTTTTGGGAACAAGCTTCCAAGAGGATCCTCAGTGATTCTTTCATCTTGGTTTCCCACCCTTATGCAATCAATAGAAGTTTGATAAAATGACTGTGTGTGGCATAGAAGACTTGGTCATAAAATGCAGGTACCTTGCTCCCTTAGATGGCTCACTTTGAGCAAAACTAGCCACCATGTTTGCAGATAATCAGAAAGTGGAAAGGGCCACTTGGCAAGGAATAATGAATTAAGGCCATCCACTCACAGCCAACACAAACTGAGAATCAGAGCCTCAAGCCCCATCAAGAGTTCAGATGACTACAGCCCGATCAAGAACTTGACTCGCCCCAGGAGAGATTGTAATGAAACTATTTGTGTTGATTGACATGGACTTCACACACATACTATACCCATTTAAAGTGTGTGGCTCAGGGGTGTTTAGTCTATTCATGCAGTTGTGCAAACATTATCACAGTCACTCCCAAAACAAACCCTGTGCCCATCACCAGACATTATCCCACTCCCACCCTCATCCCCAGCTCTAGAAAGCCACTAATTATTTTCTGTGTTCATAGATTTGCCTATTCTGAATATTTATATAATGAAATCAGACAATTTTTGGCCTTGTGTGTCTGATTTCTGTCACTTGCCATAATATTTTCAAGGTTTATCCATGAAGTAGCATGTATCAACATTTCATTCCCTTTTTTGGCCAAATAATATTCTAATATATGTGTATGCCACATTTTATTTATCCATCCATTTATTGGTTTGTAGAAATTTGGGTTGTTTCCATTTTTTTTATTTTTATCAACAGTGCTGTTAATGAATATTTTTGTATAAGTTTTTGTGTGAACATGGCTTCAATTCTCTTAGGTATGTCTAATTTCATTCCCAGCAGAAGTATATAAGGGTTTCAAATTCTTAACCTCTTCACCAAAACTTATTATTACCCATCATTTTTATTAGAGTCACTCTTGGGGTGACTAAGTGATATCTCCTGATTTCAATTTACATTTACATGATGGTTATTAATATTGAGCATTTATTTTGTATTTTTCACAATTTGTGTATCTTTCCTAAAGAAATGTCTATGCAAAGCCTTTGCCATTTTTTAACCAAGTTACCTGTGTTTTCATTGAGTCATAGGGGTTCTCAATACAAACACACACACACACACACACACACACACACACACACATATACTATATATACCATATCAGATATATATTTTACAAAAATATTTCCCACTCTGTACATTATATTTTTACTTTCTTGATGGCATTAGTGGGCACAACAGTTTTTAATTTTATTGTAGTTTAGTTCATCATTTTGTTTCCAGTATATTTTGTGTAAGAAATGATTGCCTAATTCAAGTTCATGAAGATTCACTCCTGTTTTCCTTTGTTTATACTTTCACTTCTTATACTTATGCCCTTGGTCCATTTTGAGTTGTTTTGTATATGGTGTAGGGTGAGGATACAGTTTCATTCTTCTGTCCAGACCTGAAAAACACAGAGCACCTTGACTGTTCTGTGACCCTACCAGTTGCACGTTTTACCCTACAGCCTTGAACCTACACCAGGTCCTTGAACCTACACCAGGTCCTTAAACATTTCCACTGGTAAAGGTGCTCAGGTTCTTGCATAAAACACTGAAAGAAACTGACCCTGACCCTGAGCCAAATTCCTTAAGCTCTGCTGTGAACACCATGCCCCTTTGTTGTAGACACACCTAGGTAAAGCATGCCTCCTGCTGTCTGTGATGGGAACAACAGCACTACTCCAAAAGCAAATTTCCACCAGGGATGCTTTGGAACCATCACCCTGATGTTTAGTGCTTCTTTTCTGGAACCCCACTGGCTCATCTCAGGATGGTTTCGGACAGTCCCTTTGGTGACTCTTCTGCCCCAGCTTTTGGGGAAACTCAGCCTCAGGTTTGACTGGAGAGAATAATCTTGAACACAGCCTTTAGTCCTCCATTGTTTTTGATGAGAAATCAGCTTGTAGGGACTGAGTCAACTCACCTTATTAGGGTTCCTTTGTGTATGCTGGGTCATTTTTCTCTTGCAGCTTTCAAGATTGTCTCTTTACTGCTGGCTTTCAATATTTTTGACTATGATGTTTGGGTGTGGCTTTCTGTTTCAATTCTACTTAGAATTAAGTGAGCTCCTTAGATGTGTAGACTATTTCAGTGATTTGGGAAGTTTTCAGCCATTACTTCTTTGAACATTTTTTTTTCCGTTCCTTTCTCTTTCTGGCACACTCGTAATGCATATGTTTTTGTGTTTAATGGTGTCCCATATTCCTCTGAAGCCCAGTCTCTTTTTTCTTTCCTCTTTGCTCTTCTAATCTGTATTGATCCATCTTCAAGTTTGCTTATTCTTTCTTCTGCCAGCGCCAATCTATTGTTGAGTCCCTCTAGTGAATTTTTCCACTTCAATTATAATGTTTCTCAACTCTAAAATTTTCATTTGGTTCCATTTTATCACTTCTGTCTCTTTTATTTTTTCTATTTGATGAAACATTATTTTCATACCTTTCTTTGATTCTTTAGACATTTTATTTACATATTTACTTATTGGTACTGGGAATTGAACCCAAGGACCCTCTACCACTGAACAACATCCTATCCCTTTGTATGTATGTATCTATCTATCTATCTATCATCTATCTATTATCTATCTATCTATCTCTCTGTGGACAGGGTCTCACCAAGTTGCCCAGGCTGGCCTTGAACTTTCAATCCTCCTGCCTCAGCCTCCCAGGAAGCTGGAATTACAGCCATGCACCACCATGCCCCACCTTTTTCAGTTCTTTGAACATATTTATAATTACTTCTTTGAAGTCTTTTTTCTGTTTTGCTTAACATTTGCAGACTTAAAAGGCAGTTCCTGTTGTCCGTGATTTTCCCCTCTTATGAGTCACACTTTCCTGTTTCTTTGCATGTCACTTAACTTTTGTTGTAAACTGGACATTTTTATATATTGTACCAACTCTGGATAGTGGTTTCCCCACACTGGGATGGTTGTTTGTGTAGTGGCTTGACTTGGCTACTCAACAACATCTGTTTTCCTTGCACATGTGCAGCCTTTGATGTTTACTCCAATTTTTTCCCCTCAATTTTATCCTTAAACCTGGTTATCAGTAAGCTCCTAATTTGCCAGAGGTTGTATTTAAGTCCCATGAGCCAGAAAGGTGTTCATCTTTTACCGTTGAATCTATGTATGACTTGGAAACTGCTTTCATGGTTCAGGGAGTTTGTGAGATTGCCCCATGATCTGTTAGAGACTAGGAGCTCAGAATTCCCCCACTGTTCTCTTCAAAGGAGTGAGCCTTGGACATGCACTGAGCTCCTGATCACCTGGTAGGGGTTTAGCAGGTCTCTGTGACTCTTCCCTTGATCTCTCCATTAAGCTTCTGGCTAATCTGCCTCATTAACATTACAATAAGTTGTAATTCTCCACTAACTGCTACCTGATTGCTCTATTATTTTCAATAATGACCTGGGGGCACAATTTGTTCCCTGGTGGGAATTGCTGAGACTGGTCTCAAACCTGCAATCCTCCTGCCTCAGCCCGCCTCAGCCTCCGGGGTAGCTGGGCTTACAGGCCTGCACCACAGTGAGCCTGGCTGTGTTACCAGTTTGATGCTAGCTCCAACTTATCCCTGGCAGAAACTTCACACTATGGATCTGGATGGGGAACTGATGCATCACCAGCTGCACCACTTGGATCCTCCCTACTAAACAGGAGTTCTGTGTGTGTAGGAGATAAAAACTGTGCCGCCGCCACCCAGGATAGATTATCTGCAGCCCAAAGCTGGGGGTGGGATTGGCCAATGCTACCAGTTGCCAAATCCACCTGGAATAGCTCTTCAGACTCAGGAAGCTGAAGGAAATAGAAACCACTAAGTTCAGCAGGACAGTTCTTCCCTAAGATGGTGCTTTGAAAGAATAGGGACTGGACTTTTCATCAGACTTACCAGATCCTTTCTGTGTTGGAAGGAAACAGGTACTGTGGGGAAACAGTCACTATTTCCTGCTGCCACCGCCCAGTGCAATGAGACAAGGAAATAATAGAAATTGCTATAGTTGTGTGTTATGTAGTAATAATAAGCTGCATTTGGTATTTACCTGGACTTGTAAAACTAAAATCATAAAAGGTGCCTGGTGACAAACTTGCTGTGTGGCAGGATGACACTCCTGAACAATGCCGATACGAACCTTTATCTGTGATTTGAGTGACGGCTCCTAGTCTAGTCGTGTTCTGGTCTTTATCAATGAAGACCAGAGCATGACTGGGCTGGAAATCACTACTGAAACCCCTGGACTTCGGAGCAAACTGTCAGCAGCACCGTGACCAGAGGACTCCACATTGCTCTGTCTCTTGACTGCCCCGGCTGCTGTCCACACTATTGCTGATTGCTGATCGACCTTTGTCACCGAGGCCAGATGACTGACCACCTCTCCCGTGACGACGACTGCCATCTAGCCTCTGGCTTATCGGACACCGGAGGACATCCGAAGACATCGGAGGCGCTGAGAGAGGCTACTGCTGAGAAGAATCCCCTCGGTCTTATTGATTGACTTCTTGGCTAAGAGATGTTGCATTGAGTAAGTCCATGGGGATTGGACTCTAGGTGAATAAGGAAGTGAATCTTCAAAGCGTTTGTGACTTGCTATTCATGTTAGGTTGAGTGTGCACTGCATGAGTAAAACCCACTTGTTGGAACCAAACTTGATTCCTCTCCTACTGCTCGAGGCACCCATGCAGTGCAGGACTCCTGCAGCAGGGAGCGGTGGGCAGGGCGCACTGAAGGTCAAATCCCCTGGGAATAGCTCTTCTACCCCAGGGAGCTGGGGACGATGGGGGCTGCCCAGTGGCTTCCAAGCCCTCTAGAGCAACTCTCCCAAAACACAGAGC
Organism: Sciurus carolinensis; assembly: GCF_902686445.1. Classification (NCBI taxonomy): domain Eukaryota; kingdom Metazoa; phylum Chordata; class Mammalia; order Rodentia; family Sciuridae; genus Sciurus; species Sciurus carolinensis. The sequence goes on from NC_062219.1 coordinate 135,290,934, forward strand.
TGTGGGAGGGTAAGTCAGCCCCCAGCTCAAGTGCCACCGCGTCCCACTGTTCTCACTTATCTATTCCTGTAGATTTGCTGAATATATGTTTTTTTCAATTTGTTGTAAGTACTTGGAGCAACCTCCAGAGATTCTGATTTACCAGTCAGATTTTGCCAATTTTACCCCATTTATTAGAAATCTCTCTGGAGGGTAGTTTTCCCCAAGCTTTTCTTACTGCCTCTGCTTCCAGATATGTTTTTTAAGTGGGGAAAAAAAAAAAAAAAAAACAAGATAAAAAGACAATATGCATTGTATGCCACCACTTATTAAAGAGAACAGAGGAAGAAGGAAACAGGAATGTTCTCCAATATGCTGTACTTAGAATGTCTCTGGGAGGACACACAAGATTCTAGAAACTATTGTTCAGTGCTGTGGAGGGGACAGGATGTCTTGGAGACAAAAGTGTTAAAGAGACTTTTCACAATTTATCTGGTTGTACCTTTTGGATTGTAAACCTCACAAATGTGTAAGCTTTTAAAATATAAAACATAATTAAAATTCAAACTCAATTTTTTTTTTTTTTTTACAAATTGCAAACATATCCTAAGTGTTTGATAAAAACCTGGTTTTCAAGGAAGGAGGTTGGTAACTTCAAGATACATTGGCAGATTATTTTTAATGATTTTCTTTAAAGAGGCATAACTGATAAAATCAAATGGTTCTCTACCATTTATGTTAAATAGGAGGGCTTCCTAGACTTCAATGGGGGATAATCTCTCCACTCTGCAGTTTGTTCTCCATGAGGGAGAAGACTCTGGTAGCAAGGGTTTTAAGTAAATTCCAGTCACTTTTCATGGCTTTAGTGATGGATACCTGATTGGATTTTAAAATAAACATTTTGCAAAGGCAACTGGGTTGAGTTTTAACCTCTTTTCCTTTTAGAAAGTTCTCTGACCCATGTGCAACTTTGCCCACGTTTCCCTGAAAACTTCACACAACATAACATAGGTACAGTGATGTATGCCCAAGACTCCTATAAAAAAAAAATCCCAGCATGCTCTTTCCCTAAAATAATTACTACTGGCATGCTTTACCCTGAGTATTATTTTTGTGGTATTACTTCCAGACAGAAGAGTCCATCATCACTAATCAATTCTTATTTGGAGACATGAGAAGATCTTCAGATCTGAAGATTTTAAAAACCCAAATTGAAATGCCCACCCTAATAGCCCAGACCTTAGAAATATCTGTAGCTATGTATTTAGCATAAATTTCCGAAGCAGAGTTTCTGGGGACAAAGTGAGACGAACATTTTGGATAAAGAGAAAAATATCCTGAGTCTTAAAAGAAATGCCCATGAGCCACTGAGATGCAGAAAGCACAGTTTTAAATCTTGAGTGACAGGCCCTTGGCCCAGACCCTTGTAAAATGAGGAAAACACTCAAGCACGGGGAAACTGGCCTGAAATTATGCAGCTCTGTCTTGATCCACCTCCATCCAGTCTGGCTCTATTTACAGGCCTTCTATAAATACTGGACCCCAATCCATGGAGGGACTTCTCGCTCTTGAGATAGCCCAAATTCCCCCTTGAGTGTGTATCTGCTTCTTAAAATTGTCTATGCTTTTGTCTGGCTCATGCTAAAATTCTTTTCTGTCAAATATGCCAAGAACCCTGCTGGTCCTGAGTCAAACTCCCCATCTCCTCTGGGAACTTTTTGGACACTTCTCTGGAGACATCTCTTCTCCATGACAAGAGGATATACAAATACCGGAGATTTTAACAAACCTTGCCCAAATATGTTTTGTGCCCTATTGAATTTTTCAAATAACATCACAATAACGCCAGTGCAATGAGGTGGTAGTAACAGTGTACCCACATAACAGTTAATTTGAATTGGATTAAGAGATGCCGATGATTAAGAGGCTTCTGGGTGTGTCCGTGAGGGCGCGTCTAGGAATGATGGAAATGTGGGATAGTGAACTGAAGTGAAAACTCTCCCTAAGTGTGGGAGGCTCCGCCCAATCGGATGGTGGCTTGGATGGAATAAAAGTTGGGAAGAACAAGGAAGCAGAGGCAGATGCAAGCTCGGATCTTCTTGAACAGGTTCTTGATTACTGCTTGGATCATATAAGGACATTGGACTCTCACTTCTTCACTCTTCCAAAGTGGACTCTGCCAGTGATTCTCCAGGTAGTTTCCAGAAGCCCTGGTCTCAGACTAGGGTAGTACTGTCGATCCTTCCTGTTCTGGGGCTTCCGCCTCTTGGACTGCACAGCTGCTTGTTCTTCCAGCTTTACGGCTGCAGACAACCATTACGGACTATCCAGCTTCTAGTCATGTAAGTCAATCTAATAAATCCCCATTTTATAATCATACTTCCTGTTGATTCTGTTCCTCTAGAGAACGCTAAATAATACAACCCATGAATGGAGCTTTTTAAATGAAACCTAATAGGTTTCATTTCCTGCTTCTTACAATATGTGCTTTTGAGACATAATCTCTTTTTTTCTTAAACGTCTCCTTACTTTACTGTGAAGAGCCATGCTACACACACAGGCCATGTGTAATTCTTCAGTTGAGCCCAATCTGAGCTCCCTGCCCTCTGTTAGTGCCATCAGTCAACCATGTGAGGACACCATCTTGGATGCTCCAGCCTAGATGAACCACCGGATGACTGCAGCCCAGCCAACAGCATGCTCAGAGAAGCATCATCCAACCAAGTCCAGGGAATCATAAGAGACAATGAAACACGTGTCACTATCATTCATTGTAAGCTTCTAAGTTTGGAGGTCCTTTGATACACACACAGCAAAAGATGACTAAGATGCTTTTCCAAAAGACTATACCTGCTTATATTCTCAGCCATAGCTTATTAAAGTGCCTCTTTTCCTAAACGCATACCTATACTTTTACTTTTCAACTTGGCAATGTGATAAGATTCACTTCAATACCTAGATGAATTTCAATTCTGAAATCCTGAATAGGATTCCAAGGGAAACTGAGGTTCTTTTTCTTGTTTTTTGCCCTTAGATAGTTTTTCTGTGAGATGCCTATTCACTGTTCACCTTTTTTTCTGTGTTTTCCTTTGAGTTCTTTCATATTGCAGTGTTTTATTCAGTGTTTATATTTAACATTGTTTGTAATTATATTGTTATACTGAAGCTTTTCGTTTCTACACAAATACCATCCATCCATCATTTTGTGCCTTCTGCTATAAACTCACCTCGTGGCATCCCAGACACATGTGGGACTATTAATTTCTTACATATATTATCTTTGCTGATGTATATGAGCCTTTGTCAAACCTCATGCTCTGTTTTCAAGTGTGTTTTCTCTCCCTAATAAGCTTCAAGGAAGGGCTTCTGTACCTGATTACATATTTTCTTTCTGTGGGTCTCCTGCCTGCATCTTATACCTTGGCCTCACAACCTGGCCTCCTCAACTCCAATGCCTTTGGTTTCCTCTCTGCTTCAACCACTCATTTGGCAATCTATGGCTTAGAGATCAACATTACTTGTCTTGCCCTAATTTCAAGATGTCCATTTCCGATTGCCCTCTGACCTTCCCTAATCTGACTTCCGTATGACCTTCAGTTCACACTCAGGACCATCTCTGGAGTGCTGGCCTCACTCTACGGTCATTTCTGCACCAGTGCATTCTGGGCATCTTGACCCTCTCCATATGCAAGAACCCCGCTCTTGATCTTTGGAAACTACCCTGCCATGGCCATGACCACACTGCATCTTCAGGCAGACAACAAAATGACCAAGGACATGGGCTCAGGGCATGGTCATACAGATGTGAATCTTCCTCTGCCACATACCAGCCGGCAGCCTTGGACAGGTGACTTCGCCTCCTGTGTGCTAAGTAACTGTAGAGCTGCACCAGTTTGACAGACAGGAACCACACATGGCTCTTGAGAACTTGAAATACGCCTACTATGAACTCAGATATGCTGTCTGTGTAAAGTACATGCCAGAATCAAAGGCTTAGGACCCCGAACTGATGTGAAATATCTCATTTTTATATTGACTACATGTTAAAATGATGTTTTGATATTATTTACTGTACTAAATAAAATGTGTTAAAATAAAAAGGAGAGAAAGATGCTGAACTGGCAAATCATGGCCATCACCAACCTGTCAAGTAAGAGAGAAATCCAAGCAAATCATGGCAGAGCTGCTGTTCTACACTTCTTCCTTTTTTTAATTTTTTAATTTATTCTAATTAGTTGAACATGACAGCAGAATGCATTTATACATTTTTATAGATCACACATACATAGAGTATAATCTCTCATTTTTCTGACTACATATTGCAGGATCACATGGGTCATACAGATTCATACATGTACACGAGGTAATGACATCTGTTTCACTCTACTATCCTTCCTTTCCCCACACCCCTTCCCCTCCCTTCACTCCCCTCTACCTTATATAAAGTGACTCTATTCTTCCCCATTCCACTGCCTTATTGTGGATTAGCTTTCACATATCAGAGAAAACATTTGGCTCTTGGTATTTTGGGTTTGGTTTATTTCGCTTAGAATTATATTCTCTAACTCCATCCACTTACCAGCAAATGCCAGAATTTCATCCTTCTTTAAAGTTGAGTAATATTTCATCATATATGGTGTGTGTGTGCGTGTGTGAGTGTATGTATCATATGTATATATATATATATATATATATATATATATATCACTTTTTCTTTATCCATTCATCTATTGAAGGGCATCTATGTTGGTTCCATAGTTCAGCTATTGTGAATTGAGCTGCTATAAACATTGATGTGGCTGTGTTGCTATAGTATGTTGATTTTAAGTTCTTTAGGTATAAACTGAGGAGTGGGATGGTGGGTCAAATGATAGCTCCATTCCAAGTTTTCCCCATACTACTTTCCATAATGGTTGCACCATTTTGCATTCCCACCAGCAATGTATTAGTGTATCTTTTCCCCCAAATCCTTGCCAACATTTATTGTTGTTTGTATTCTTGATAATTGCCATTCTGATTGGAGTGAGATGAAATAGTAGTTTTAATAAAACTAAGAAATAATAAGATAAATAAGAAATAATAAATAAATAAGAAATAATAGAGTGAGATGAAATGAGTAGTTTTGATTTGCATTTCTCTACTTACTAGAGATGATGAATATTTTTTCATGTATTTCTTGATCAATTGTATATCTTCCCTTGTGAAGTGTCTGTTCAGTTCCTTTGCCCATTTATTGGTTGGGTTATTTGTTTTTTTGGTGTTAAGTTTTTTGTGTTCTTTATATATCCTAGAGATTAACACTTTATCTAAGGTACATGTGGTAAAGATTTTCTCTCTATCTATAGGCTCTCTCTTCACATTATTGATTGTTTCTTTTGTTGAGAAGGTTTTTATTTTGAGACTCCCATTTATTGAGACTTCTTCCTTCTTGGTCCCTGTGTTGTCTTTGTTGGTTTGTTTCCTAAACTTCCTTTCCGATATCAAATGCATGGGCTTTCCCATACCACAACAAATTCTCAATATCAACTGAGGATCTGCAATTCCATTTAATTCTGACACTGTCCAGAGGGAGAAAAACCTCACAGTTTAAGGACATAGTCTCACAAGACTGCCTCCACCTAAGATGCCAACCACCAATGGGTGCCACGGCTCCCCAGCACTTCTGCCCAGGCAACCACAAATTTGGGCATTCCCATGACCTGCCCACCTTGCGTTTGATGATTCACTCACAGAACTCAGGAAAACACTCTATTTACATTCGCTAGTTAATTATAAAGGATACAACTAAGAACAGACAAATGGAAGACAGGTACAGGGCGAGGCATGGGTGGGAAGGCGGGGACCCAGCTTCCGTGTCCCTTCTGAGTGTGCCCGGCTCCCAGCACCTCCCTGCATTCACCAACTGACCTGGCAACTGATCTGCCTTCAGTAGAAACCATACTTGGAATTCTGAATCTAGATCTTTTCTCCAGACAGCGATCTCATCTCATCTTCTCTCCTCCTCCCTTCTCTCCTTTCCTATTTTCTTCTTTTGATGCTGGACGGTGGCTGAGAGCCACAGCCCCCAGTCAGCAGCATGATTACCAGGGAACAACCCAAGCTCCCCTTTGCACTGTGTTGCTAAGCCAGGATGTTTCGCAGGCGAAGTGGATTAAATGCATTTTCCACTTAAAATATTTTCCAATGACCACGAATTTCTAGGGATTTAATCCCATCCTGAGTCAAGGAGCATCTCCATATCTCTTCTTACATCACAGCCCCATGTAAACAGTGATCACTTAAAGCAGAGGTTTACAAACTTGCTTAGTCCTGACCCTTAATATGTTTTACATTCCAGTCAAGTACAAAAAATATATACAAAATCAAGATTTCATACAAGTTCTAGCAAATGGTACTATCCTTTACTGTATGCAATAAACTGAGATTTTCAATTCAGTTCATCAATTCCTATTCCAATCTGTTTCCCTCTCTCTCTCTCTTCCTTGGTATTTTAAATGCTGGCTTCAGATTTCTTGACCTAACAATGTGTCTTAAGCCACAGTGTGAAATGCTGTGCTCTCAAAAGCCAAAACTCAGAGTCATCTCTGAGACTTGATAAAGCAAAGAAACACAAAGACACCCTCTGCACAGAAAAGTCAGCTCCTGGACCAATTAGTTGAAAGAGATGAGAACATGCAAAGAGAACAGAGCTCAGTGACTGTTGACAGATAGAAAGCAGGAAGGGAGCAGATGATGGCAGAGGAAAGTCTGCAGTCATCCCCCCAATCTATGGGAGAAGGTTCTAAGATTCCCAGTGGATGCCTGAGATAAAAGATAGCACCAAATCCTGAATATACTGGTTTTTTCTATACATACGTAACTATGTTAAAGCTTAATTTATAAATTAGGCACAATAAAAGATTAACTCTTAATTTTAAAAAACCTTAATAATAAAAGAGAACAATGAAAACAACATACTGTAATAAAAATAACATGAACATGATCTGTCTCAGAATATCCTATTACATTGTAGATCGCAGCCAATAACTTCAAACTTTTCACTTAAAGAAAATATGCCTTCTCTTTGGCATATCTGAATTATCAGCATCATTACTCTTATGTTAAGTAAAATGCGGGTTCTGTGAACACAAGCACTGTGATACCATATTTGTCTATCTGATAACTGAGATGGTTAAGTGACTAATGGGTGGGTAGCATATACAAAGTGGATACAGTGAGCAGATGGATGATTCCGGTCCCACGTGGACACAGCAGGATGATGAGAGATTCCACCACACTATTCAGAATGGTATGCAACTTAAAACTTATAAATTGTTTGTTTCTGAAGTTTTCCACTTAATATTTTTAGACCATGGTTACCAGAGGATAACTTTTTCCCCAGAAAGTGAAACCACAGGTAAGGAATTTCTACTATAAGTCCCTTTCAAACAAACTTCTCCTCACAGAACTTCTAGAGGCATGTTTTGCAGACAGTCTCTTGTTTCAGGAACCCCCAAACAGTGCGTAGCAACTGTCTTAACCACACACTGCCCTTAAGTTTGCTTCTGAGTCCCTATAACCAACACAGTCAACCCTGGACCTAAGATTAGTCCTGAGAAGGACAACTTCATTGAATCTGGATGGACTCACCAGCTGACATGCAAAAGCGACAAATGGACCACTACAGAGATCACTGTTTAGACTGCGGACTCATTCAAAAAAAGGATCCTGTCCTAGCAATGGACAAGGCCTTTCTATGACCATGAGTAAACCTATTCCAGAAAGGATGGTGGAGAGGTTCACTGACCTTGAGAATCTGAAAACAGAGGTTGTTTGTTTCTCTGCAGAAACATATGGCTGTGACACTTTCTTTATTCTTCCCTGGGTCAAGTTGCTTTGGCTTCATCTCACTTCTCCTAATGGGCCATGTCTAACATCTGTACGATTACAAATGGGGTGTGCCCATTTGTGGGCTTATGGAACTTGAATAACATCAAGAGTTCTGAGGACTTCCTGCCCCACGCAGGAAGGAGAGGAGCAGGCCATGACTGGAGTATGGATTAGTCTGTTCACCAGCAAGAACATGATGGAAGTGATGGGAATTCAGGGGGAAAAGTTCTGGCTTCCTCATTCTGGAGTGCGATTTAACCTGGCCTCTTCTCTAGACTTTGTATATAATTTTAAATTGATGTTTATAGAGTTTTTTCGTTCATATTGTAAATCTAATATGTGCTTATTGTAGAGAATTTTTTAAATACAGGAAAAGTAATGAGTCCCTCATAATTCTACCACTCAGAGGAAACAATTGTTATTATTTCGATATTTTTGTCACAATCATGTGTGGTTTACTTGGTATCTGTCTTTGTCATTAAACTGTACATTCAGTTTGTGGTTTGTTTTTTAAGTTGATCATTACCTTGATACATTAATGTGCAGTTCTCTCATTTCTAACATCCTTCTCTTCTCCCTACCCCTCTAGCCATTGTTAAAGGCCTAAATTCTATTTCTGCATGTAGAGACAGCTTTGCCTCTGTCCCCCTACCACAAGGGGACAAGGAGAAATCAGGCACTAAGATCTTCCAAAGTCATTTTATGAACCCACCAGGAGAAAATAAGGTGATATTCAAACCAGGCCCTTGTGTGACTTTGAATGAGTGTGTTCAATGAAGCAGTAAGTGGGAAGCTTCAGGGTTTGTCCCGGGCCAGGAAAGGTGGCATGCGATAAATTCTTTCCCTGTTCCTACGGATGCCTGGGAACCAAGGACCCAGAACAGCCTTGGAAGCCTGCATAAAGGCAGTATCCTCCTGTAGGGGGGTCCCTTATGATTGGGGCTAAAGAGTGAACACTCTCTGTTGTCATCAGAAGGACTCAGCTGTTGAATCCATGCTACAAAATACTGTTTGCAGAGAGAAAAAGGAGCAGGTTCCCTCATGGCCAACACTCTGCACGCAGGACCCTGCTTGATCAGAATCACAGGAGACTTGGATAAGGACAGAGCAGGTTTACTGGGGTTCCTTCACAGAACAGAGTCCCCCAGAGTCTGCATTTCCTGCTGAAGTTGACCTCAGCCAACATTTCCACCCTTCCCGTCTCCTGAGTCTCCCCCATATCTGCATCCCTGGGAACCCCATCAGCCACATCACCCCATCCCCCTCACACCCCATATACAACTTTCAGATTTAAAAAATGCCTTGACTGGGGTCCGCATGTTAGTTTTGTGTTTCTTTTTAAAGAGAGATATGATTTTCCAAGACAGTACACTTCTGACTGTATCAACCATCTAATGCCACCGATAAAATCTGATGCTGTTGGTTATGAAGTGACAGAGATAAATGCTTTCATCTTCCAAACCCACTTCCGGCTTTGCACAATTGTTTCCTTCAGTGCCACCGTCCCTGTGCCAGTTATTAACTGGGTCAGATGGATCATTCTGATCTGTGTTATTCAGAAGAGATTCAAATCTCTACCACTGCCGCCTTTCAGATGTGAAGTCTAAAGAAGCCCAGACTAATCTCAATTTCAATTATGAGTAGTTAGCCAAACAGGAAAAAAAGAAGTGAGCTCAAATCTCTGTCATTTTCTTCAGCACAAAAACATGTGTTTGTGTTCCCTCTTTTTCCTTTCTCATGGTATACGATTTCACATCATGAGAATTTCTGTTGCAAATTAGATCCAGTTCCGCCTTTGAATGAGTCACCAAAATACAGTGTGTTGGAAGCTGGGCCAACTCATCTATGAGGCCAACCCTGAAAGTTGAGCTGGTGGCTCTTTCATGTTGGTGAATATGTGGCGCATGCCTGTAAACCCAGTGACTCGGGAGGCTGAGGCAGGAGGATCACAAGTTCAAAGTCAGCCTCAGCAACTGAACAAGAGCTTCAGCAACTTACTGAGACCCCATCTCAAAATCAAAAAAAGAAAAGGACTGGTGTTGTAACTCAGTGGTAAGGGACCCCGGTTTCAATCTCCAATACTGAAAAAAAGAAAGAAAAGAAAAATGTTGGTGAACAAGAGTCACAGGGACACTCCTTAAGATCCTCAGTCCTGTCAGTCAGACCCCCCTCCCAAAGTTCAGTTCAGACCTTCAAGTGACTCTTGCAAACAAAAGCAGAACCCATTGCCTACTACCTTGGTGAGGAGGGACAAGAGGTGGCGGCAGTTAAGTTTAAATATCTTTTTAAAGAAGTTTATAGATGGAAGAAGAGAAATTGAGCAATACCTGAGGCTGGCCTTGAACTTGTGATCCTCGTGGTGGATGTTGGAAAGAGGAAGGCTATCGTATCTTTTGATTTTAAGGATGGAAAAGTTTAAGTGTTGTGTTTATGCTGAGATGAAAGGGCCAATAATGATGAAAAGGTTGAATAAAACAAGAGAATGGAAAATGGCCAGTGGAGATAGGTCCCAAAGGTGGTGAGCTGAGTTGAGATCCTTCACACCCCAGGGTGAGATCAACAAGCTTTGCAGAAGCTGAATAAAAAACTTTTGAGGTGAGACAAAAAGAATGGAAGGTGTCATCTACACACAGTTACACTGCTGGCCTACAACAGGGCTGCTTGGTAGTTTGACTTTGCTTAAAATGTTGTTATGGGCAAATAGGATTTAGAGAGAAAATATATTCCAAGAACAGCTCTAGTTCTCAGCTCCAAGAAGTGGTCTCTAGTGCTTGGGAGAAACTGCTCTATCTACTCCAGAAAATAGGGCAAGAGGAATCCTAGCCACTCTTTGTGGTTGCTGTCTGGTCCTCTTATCAAAAACATCCTGGGAGGCTACTCTGTAAGTTACTTGAGACCAATGACCCAGAAACTCTCAACAGATAATATTTCAGAAACCTCTAGGCAGTGCCAAACAGATTTAGTACATCACTTTAATTTTGTATATATAAAAGTGCATATAGGATGTGTATGTATTATTATATAAAAATATGTCTCTCTTCCAGAAAATTTAAAAAACAGAGACAAGCAGAAGGCACAAGGAGGGGACACTCAGTGCTACCACACAAAATCTTTGGTGTTGCTAAGTACCAAGATGGCCCCAACAACCCCTGCTTCCCAGGCTCACACTCCTGCATAGCATGCTCCCACACGGGATCAGGCTGGCTTTGAATGGCCACTAGAACATGGAGAAAGTTACAATATG